>NC_059354.1:43945000-44545000 GCF_019703515.2 Myxocyprinus asiaticus
TCTAGTGATAAACCGATAATTGGTTTGACCAATATTTTTTAACCGATATTTACACTTTTCCACTTAATCGGTTATTAGTGCTTTAATATTGGGTTTACCTATAAAGTTAGACACAAAAATGTAAAATATTAAGTGCAGGGCTTTGAAAAAGTGTATATTGCAACTTTAAGTACTTAACCCTCCTATTGTGTTCAGAATCTGCATACACCCTGCATGCATCAATTTTGACCTGGTGGAATTTAAGCTTGTAAATCATTCTTAAACCGTTGGTTTTCATCTAAAACTATATTGCAAGTCATTAATTCCTTAACTGTTGTAAATCATGTAAAAAGATTTATATTTATAGCATTTTAACTGACAAATATAAAATGTATTAATTAATATGGCTTTTTTCTTTTTCTTTTTTTTTTTTTTTTGGAATAATAAAATAGAGAATTTATTTGACATTTCAAAATCTACATTAAACTACATCAAAACCAGTGTGATACTTGTGAAGACATTTCTGTGACATTTTATTTAAATATAACATAATATAAAATTTGTATTAACATCTAATGTGAGAATTACTAGTAATTTGAATGAATTTCTTCATAACCGCTCAATACAACTTGGTGGTTAAAATGTATGTAACCAGTTTGTTCTTTTTCAAATAAACATCATCAGAACAACTGTACAACTCAAAGTATACAACATTAATACATCCCTACTATGTTTTTAAGCTAAATCTATTCTATTTACTTTCATGAACTGCTGAATGTTATTGCATTGCAAGCTGGTTCATCGTCAGATTGCTGCAGAGTAAAATGTGGACAATTTTTTTCTATCAAGCCCTATATAGACTAAAATATGCATGAAATTTTGCTCTCACTACTCTCCCTTTAGACATTAGTACCTCTGATTTGGTTTATTTGTCATGTTTCTTACATCTGTCATGTCTGTTTTGTACAGGAATGTGTGTGTGTGTGTGTCTGTGTGTGGCTGTTGTATACAGTATGTGTGTGTGCATATTTGTAAACATGATGCAATCCCAGTGGGAGACAAAAAACTGTGTGTGAGAGTATGGGAAAGATGCTAAATAAGTAAAGTGTTTATAAGGAAAAAATCAAATTCAAAGATGTAAAAAAGAAAAAGAAAGAAAGAAACAATGTCATGTATAAAGCCACATTTGATGCCCGGGTAAAAATTGACCTGCGAACTTAAAAGATTCTAAACTCCTGCGAAAAAATAAACTACATATAAACATTTTCACGCAAAAATTTCACTTAAAAAATTTATGGCAGAAATATTTTTCTATTGCATAATATAATATAATGTAATATAATTAATAGTTATAAGGTTTGGCTGGGTTTCAAAAAACAAACAAACGTAAAATCAAAACTAAAAGTGTGAAAATTTGAAATGGACCAAGACTAAATCTGACAAAAACAGAGAGATATATTTTAGTTATTTAGAAGTATTTTGATACTAAAATATTATTTTAAAATGTATACTTTTATATTTGATTGTCATTCATACGTTTTTAAAGCCTGAAAAGGAAATCATATCCTTTATTATCTGACCCAAGCTAAATTTGTATAAATGACTTTGTGTGCATGAAGCACACAGTGACAGTTTGTACTGACAATTAATCATCATATTCTTGAAAGACCTAAAACAGGCAATTAATCGACATAGCCCTAAAACAGGCAATTAATCATCATAATCTCAATATTTGTTTGACAATTAACCATCAGCCAAATTTCATAATTGTGACTGCCCTAATTTTCAATATTAGGTTCCAACCTTGTGAATATTTGGTTAAAAATGTGTATTTCAAAAATTTCAAACAGTGACTACAGCTTGTATCATTATTAAAAGTGCAATTTCATGACATCATATAAATTGATAGAATGTGAAATTTGTAAGATTTTAAAAAGCTAAAATGAAATTAAAATAAGGTGAAATATAAAATAAGATGTACAGTATTGCATACTATATTGCATGAAGTCATATATATGAAGAGGCCCCCTTTCTCGGTTTGCTTAAAAAAAAAAATGTCGTCTGGCGAGTAAAAACTAAAATTTACTAGCCAATGGTGATTCTTTATCCAACTTTACCGTAGAGGGTTGCAAAATCAGAAACATATTTTTTAATGCGTATTTTGATAGTCTTGGCAACGTCAAGTTTGGTTCCTGTACTAAAAACTAAGTGGTATTTAAAAATTATTATCTACCTCTCCTGGGTCAAAAATGACCTAAACCCAATAGAAGGGTTCAAATTAATTCATTGTAGACTCTGCACATTTTTCCTTTAGCAATGCAGGTTGTTTACCTTCAGAGGATAGTGATAAATGATTCAATTGTTATTGTGCCTTAAAGCGGAAATGGAGCAAGAGTTAAATGGTGTAAAGCTCCTTGATCACATCTGATTTTCCTCAACTCCTGTTGTCTGGAGTTCTTGGTATACTGAATGTTCTTGGACAGATATTTTATCAATGTTTTGTCCGTGGAACGATCCAAAAACACTTTAAACTGCAGTACAGCCCATTGAAAAGACTGTATGTCTATCCCTCACAGCCTCGTTGTCATTCCCATTAAAAATCAAAGATGGCGCTAGCGTGATTAAGGTCTTACACAGTCAGAAAGACATCTTTGGTTGTTGTCACATCTTGCACACTTTTTTCTTTTTAAGAGCATGCCATGCCACCATTAGCATTTTTTTAACACATTCTGTTCCATTCTATTTGCACTCAGTCTAGCTGATTTGAATGCAAGAACGCATCTTATGTAAACGCCGTTCAAGATGCATGTCTGATTAGGGTCGGGGGAACCTGAAATCAGCCGAATTGTATAGGGCTTCCTTAATGAGATACAGTGCATCCGGAAAGTATTCGCAGCACTTCACTTTTTCCACATTTTGTTATGTTACAGCCTTATTCCAAAATGGATTAAATTCATTATTTTCCTCCAAATTCTACAAACAATACCCCATAATGGCAATGTGAAAGAAGTTTTACAAATTTATTAAAAATAAAAAACAAAAAAAATCACATGCACATAAGTATTCACAGCCTTTGCCATGACACTCAAAATTGAGCTCAGGTGCATCCTGTTTCCACTGATCATCCTTGAGATGTTTCTACAACTTGATTGGAGTCCACCTGTGGTAAATTCAGTTGATTGGACATGATTTGGAAAGGCACACACCTGTCTATATAAGGTCCCACAGTTAACAGTGCATGTCAGAGCACAAACCAAGTCCAAGGAATTGTCTGTAGACCTCCGAGACAGGATTGTATCGAGGCACAGATCTGGGGAAGGGTACAGAAAAATGTCTGCAGCATTGAAGGTCCCAATGAGCACAGTGGCCTCCATCATCCATAAATGGAAGAAGTTTGGAACCACCAGGACTCTAGAGCTGGCCGCCCGGCCAAACCGAGCGATCAGGGGAGAAGGGCCTTAGTCAGGGAGGTGACCAAGAACCCGATGGTCACTGTGACAGAGCTCCAGCGTTTCTCTGTGGAGAGAGGAGAACCCTCCAGAAGAACAACCATCTCTGCAGCACTCCACCAATCAGGCCTGTATGGTAGAGTGGCCAGACGGAAGCCACTCCTCAGTAAAAGGCACATGACAGCCCGCCTGGTGGACTCTCAGACTATGAGAAACAAAATTCTCTGGTCTGATGAAACAAAGATTGAACTCTTTGACCTGAATGGCAAGCGTCATGTCTGGAGGAAACCAGGCACCGCTCATCACCTGGCCAATACCATCCCTACAGTGAAGCATGGTGGTGGCAGCATCATGCTGTGGGGATGTTTTTCAGCAGCAGGAACTGGGAGACTAGTCAGGATCGAGGGAAAGATGAATGCAGCAATGTACAGAGACATCCTTGATGAAAACCTGCTCCAGAGCGCTCTGGACCTCAGACTGGGGCGAAGGTTCATCTTCCAACAGGACAACAACCCTAAGCACACAGCCAAGATAACAAAGGAGTGGCTATGGGACAACTCTGTGAATGTCCTTGAGTGGCCCAGCCAGAGCCCAGACTTGAACCCGATTGAACATCTCTGGAGAGATCTGAAAATGGCTGTGCACTGACGCTCCCTATCCAACCTGATGGAGCTTGAGAGGTCCTGCAAAGAAGAATGGGAGAAACCGTCCAATAATAGGTGTGCCAAGCTTGTAGCATCATACTCAAAAAGACTTGAGGCTGTAATTGGTGCCAAAGGTGCTTCAACAAAGTATTGAGCAAAGGCTGTGAATACTTATGTACATGTGATTTATTTTCGTTTTTATTTTTAATAAATTTGCAAAGATTTCAAACAAACTTCTTTCATGTTGTCATTATGGGGTATTGTTTGTAGAATTTTGAGGAAAATAATGAATTTAATTTTGGAATAAGGCTGTAACATAAGAAAATGTGGAAAAAGTGAAGCGCTGTGAATACTTTCCGGATGCACTGTAGTTCACCAAAAATTGGATCAAAATTCTGTCATCATGTACTCTCCTTGATGTTGTTGAACCAAAGTCAAACCATATGACTTTCTGTCTTCCGTGGTACACAAATAGAGATGTTAGGCAGAATGTAAGGGACTAACAGCCTCAGTCACCATTCACTTTCATTGTATAGAAAAAAAAAACCCCAGAAACATTCTTCAATATTTCTTCTTTTGTGTTTCACGTAAGACTTATGATGTGGAACAACATATGGGTGTGTAAATAACAGGATTGTATTTTTGGGTGAACTATCCCTTTAAGACCGATTAGTCGACTACACAGTCAAGTAACCCAAAATTTTGGAATGATGCAGTAGTTTTGAACATCCCATGATGAAGCCAGTCAGAGCTTTCATGTTAACTGCAGTAGTCTGGAATAGTTTTCACTGTAAAAGTTTACTCAACTGTCAGGTGGCCCTTTACTCCACTTCTTTTGGACTTTGGAGCAAGATCTCTCACACAGGTCACATGCACATTGCCTGTCACACACACACACTCATATGCTGCCTTGGGGCCAATAGCAGTCCCCCACACACTCCTTTTGCCCCCGCTTTGGCATAGAAGGTCCAATTAGATCAACATTATCTTCAGAGTTTGATATTAAACAAAGCCCAGACCTGGATAATATGTTTCAGTTATGGCTCATGTCATTAAAAACTGCATTGGCAGTCTTTTGGATAACTTCGTAGGTAAGGCAGTTGTGGTTAAGAGTAAATATCTACCTTTAACCTCCGAGTGCGTGCAAGCAAATGCCTCGGTCGAGCCAAATGCTACTTGGATGTGCGTTGAAGTGTTTTTTTATTGAGAAGAACATGGGAAATGATCACTGGTTCGTCGCGATAGGTCCTGGGCAAAGTGTTTTCTCTCTGAAAGGATTTTCTCTTTGCTTTTCAGGGCCATTAAAGAATGGCTGTAGCTTTGAAGATGACCTTTCCCTGGGAGCCGAAGGTAAGTACTCTCCACTTACTCTCTCAATTGGACAGAATTACTCTCAAGTGAGCTCCTTTTTGTGGAATGTGCTGAAGTATTCCAAGTATTCCACGTAGCTCCTAAAAGGTTAATGAACAATCAAGAGATCGATATTGCCAAACAAGGCTTGCGTTATTGTCGTCATCTCTTTATTTTTGTTCTTTAAAGACAGTTCTGTCATTTTTGGTGCTATTTACCTTTTTTTTTGGGCGGGGGGATTATGTGCTGTGTTGCGTTTACACACGAATGCAACGCGACATGCACACCCATGCATGTGATACTTAAAAGACTTGTCTTGGAACATCAGATAAGTTATCTCTGGTTTCATGGTGAGTTATCTATGGCCCAGGTGTTAGCAAGAGAGAAGGGCTTTAATAACTTGCACGTCACTTTTAATTCCAGAAAGAATTAAATTGTTAAAAATGTTTGCAATCAGGGATTGTTTAATGCTGATGTGCAATGTTTGATTAAGGTGTGCATTTTTTTTTGGTTACACTTGTTTTTTTGTACTAGGGGTGGGCCGTATACACAAAATCTGATTGAGGTGTGAGTAATTTTTTATCACAATAATGGTGTACATCATGGTATTAAGGCTTAGTATTGATACAGATTTATATATTAGATTTATAGATTTCTTTATATATATATATTTCAGTCAAAATGTCTATTTTGCCTACTTTTTGAAAGAAATTCGCTCCTAGCTTATGCTGTAAATTATACAGGGAACCTTCTAGTTTGGTACATTATGATAATATGAATTTTAACAACAGAGCCCAAACTATGCAGTTCAACTGCTATTTATTTAACAAATATAATAATCAACACACCCAAAACAAAAGTAAAACTTTAAAGTAAAAATAAAATATTGATCATGGGATTTTAAAAATCGATATCGGGATTGTTCAAATGAAGAATCTATATTTAAACAGGCCTTACATGGTATATATTTTGCTAGAAATGGCTTATGTATAAAATAAATATGTGATAATGCTTATGTTTATATTGAATATAAAGACAGATTTTTTTTCAGAACTTTTCTAAAATCCAAATCAGTTTAAGACAGAATCGGCGACATTTACACAGCATTAAATAAACTTGCAGAGATAAAATAAATCTTTAAATTGTGCTGTCCTTATGTTACATTGGACAGTCACTCAATTTTAAAGGTGACATGCAGGTGTCACAAGCACATCAGAAGTGCAGCACGAGCCCATCATACAGACATGTCAGAGCCTGAACCTTTATTTCTGCCACCCAAGCGGTTGAAGTCCGCTGTCTGGGATTACTTTGGGTATGTTAAAGACCCACGAGGCACCATCAATGTTGATGGTTACCCAGTCTGTAAGGTTTGTCGCAAAAAAGTATTGGCTGAGGCGGGAAACACTTTAAACCTTAAGCACCATCCCACAGAATTTGCGGAGATGAATGTAAGTGGAAATACAGTATACAGGATAATACGTTTCATAAAAGATTCAGTGTCGTTTAACATCATTTGTAATGACTAGGTATGCTAAAGTTATGTTTATACTTTCTGTCACATTCACAAATGCAGCAAACGGATTTAAGCACTCGTTCAACATTACGATGTGCCAACTGTTTGTTCAATTGCCTAAGTGCAGCGCAGCAATAGGCCAACAATGTGTTTGATACTACTAATAATATGTTTTATCTGTAAAACATAGCACTAAATAGGGTTTACAAAGTACATGCCTTTTGGTGTGCAGGAAATTGACATTGACAATATGCATGCAGGAAATTGCCAGTGAAACTGTGGCAGAAAATAGACAGTATTGGACAAAATGGCAATAAATAAACTGCAAATGAATAATATGTATTCAGTAGGTATTGTTTAGAATTAAACTAAATAAAAAATGCAGCAAAGTACAGAATGCATACAAATGCATATCTGAAGTGTTAACCTGAGCAATAATCATTACAGATTATTACAATTCAATTTCATAAATCATAAAATAATAACAAATATTTTTTTAGTTATAATCATCTGACTAATGTACGTGTTGCAAAAAAAATTTGTTATTATTGTTGTACCCGTTTGTGATTTTTTTTTTTTTTTTTTACCTTGTCGGATTAAGAGAGTGTCCTGGTGTTCAAGATCAAAAGTTAAAGGATTAAAGTTGAAGAAATCCAATATAAAGTTTAAGAATTGGTTATAACTGAAATATTTCTCTGTGTGTTTATCAGACATATTTCATAATCAAATATTAAACTGCTAATAATATTATTAATGCACCTCAGTACCGTGATACGGTAATACCATGGTCATTTTTGTGACAGTTCATAGTATTCATGATGATAAGATTATTAATGCATGATAATTCTGGCTTCAGTGCAAAACAGCTTTGCATTACAGTTGTGCTCAAAAGTTTGCATACCCTGGCAGAAATTGTGAAATTTTGGCATTGATTTTGAAAATATGACTGATCATGCAAAAAAACTGTCTTTTATTTAAGGATAGTGATCATATGAAGCCATTTATTATCACATAGTTGTTTGGCTCCTTTTTAAATCATAATGGTAACAGAAATCACCCAAATGGCCCTGATCAAAAGTTTACATACCCTTGAATGTTTGGCCTTGTTACAGACACACAAGGTGACACACACAGGTTTAAATGGCAATTAAAGGTTAATTTCCCACACCTGTGGCTTTTTAAAGTGCAATTATTGTCTGTGTATAAATAGTCAATGAGTTTTTTAGCTCTCACGTGGATGCACTGAGCAGGCTAGATACTGAACCATGGGGAGCAGAAAAGAACTGTCAAAAGACCTGCGTAACAAGGTAATGGAACTTTATAAAGATGGAAAAGGATATAAAAAGATATCCAAAGCCTTGAAAATACCAGTCAGTACTGTTCAATCACTTATTAAGAAGTGGAAAATTTGGGGATCTGTTGATACCAAGCCAAGGTCAGGTAGACCAAGAAAGATTTCAGCCACAACTGCCAGAAGAATTGATTGGGATACAAAGAAAAACCCACAGGAAACTTAAGGAGAAATACAGGCTGCTCTGGAAAAAGACCATGTGGTTGTTTCAAGGAGCACAATACGACGATACTTGAAAAAAAATTAGCTGCATGGTCGCGTTGCCAGAAAGAAGCCTTGTTACAATATGCCCGACAACACCTTGACATGCCTCACAGCTTCTGGCACACTGTAATTTGGAGTGACAAGACCAAAATAGAGCTTTATGGTCACAACCATAAGTGCTATAGTGAAAAGAATACCATCCCCACTGTGAAGCATGGTGGTGGCTCACTGATGTTTTGGGGGTGTGTGAGCTCTAAAGGCACAGGGAATCTTGTGAAAATTGATGGCAAGATGAATGCAGCATGTTATCAGAAAATACTGGCAGACAATTTGCATTCTTCTGCACGAAAGCTGCGCATGGGGCGCTCTTGGACTTTCCAGCATGACAATGACCCTAAGCACAAAGCCAAGTTGACCCTCCAGTGGTTACAGCAGAAAAAGGTGAAGGTTCTGGAGTGGCCATCACAGTCTCCTGACCTTAATATCATCAAGCCACTCTGGGGAGATCTCAAACATGAGGTTCATGCAAGACGACCAAAGACTTTGCATGACCAGGAGGCATTTTGCCAAGACGAATGGGCAGCTATATCACCTGCAAGAATTTGGGGCCTCAGAGACAACTATTACAAAAGACTGCACGCTGTCATTGATGCTAAAGGGGGCAATACACAGTATTAAGAACTAAGGGTATGCAGACTTTTGAACAGGGGTCATTTCATTTTTTTCTATGTTGCCATGTTTTGTTTTATGATTGTGCCATTCTGTTATAACCTACAGTTGAATATGAATCCCATAAGAAATAAAAGAAATGTGTTTTGCCTGCTCACTTATGTTTTCTTTAAAAATGGTACATATATTACCAATTCTCCAAGGGTATGCAAACTTTTGAGCACAACTGTATGTAATACTTAAAATCCGAATTCATAAAACAGTAAAACTAACACTTTGAAATGGATCATTCCAATTATATGTTCTGATTGGATGACCTGTTTTAATCCGTTGTAAAATACAAGATAAACATGGACCAGTGACCGCACATCAATTGAATTCTATATATGGCAAGTTGCTATGTTGCTCGGCAACCATAAATAATGAAACATCCAAGGAGCCGTTTAGACTGAACTCATTCTTGCGCTAAAAAAGCAAGACAGTGCAACGAACAGCACGGAACGCATGTCTCTGAGTTTTATTTAATCATTATTTATTTGTTGACTTGACAGGCATCTAAAAAAGTGACAGCAAAAAAATAAATAAATATTGCGAGAAGCAACGGTAAAAGACTTCCGTCTAGACTCTAGAGCGTGCTTACATTGAAAAATAAAATTAAAGAACAACATATATACGGAAGCAAAAATGTGTTTGGTGTGAATAGCCCCTAAAACTTCAGAAGTTCTACAGAAAAAATAGTTCATAGTTCACATTTTAGATCCCTTATTGTTTGAATGAGCAGCTGGAAACAGTGAAACGCAAGCATTTCAAAATAAGAGTCCCCAATGTATTTCAAAGTTAAAGTGTCTTTAAAGTAAAAAGTTCCGGGCTATTCCCCCCCCCCCTCCATAAAATGCATTTGGAATTTAATTACATTTGGATTCTTATAGCCTCTGTCTGGCCCTCCTTATCACAGGAAGAAAAGGTTAAGAACATTTAATATAGGCTGGCCATTTAAAAAACTATTGGCAGACTAACTGGCTTTCAACACATTATCAAATCAGCACAATCCAATATCGGTCAACCTCTAATTTGTATTTATTTACATAATGGTAAGTAAACCAATTTTAATGTATATATCACATTATGTGGAAAACATATCTTGAGTATTTTAAACTTGCATATAGCCTACCGTGTTTTACTGATAAGCAATGTTAATGCCATGTTGAATGTGTGCCCCTGCCTGTTTAAGTAAGAGTATGTAATGCATGATTTAATTTGAGATTGTTTTGGTTTGTTTTGGTATGGGGATACTATTATTCTGACATTTCACATTCTTAAAATAAAGTAGTGATCCTAGCTGACCTAAGACAGGGAATATTTTCTACGATTAAATGTCAGGAATTATGATAAACTGAGTTTAAATGTATTTGGCTAAGGTGTATGTAAACTTCTGACTTCAACTGTAACTATAACTTATATAATGTTGTCCTTATTAATAGAAGTACTGATAACTCCCCAAATGGCAAGTACGATTTTTATTTACTCGCAAATACAAATTTTGACCAAGTTTTGTGCTTGACAAAACTTGCGTTGCTTGAATGTAAAGTGGCCCATTTAGAAAACTGTATTTTCTAAGTAAATTTTAGATGTTATTTTATGTGTGGGTTTACCAGTACAGATTCTTCCAGTTCTAGAATTACTTGTTTAAACCAACACAACAAGCCAATGGAGAACTTTCTGCACAAACTCTCCTCAAGCTATTGTGCTACCGCTGTTGGCAAGGTTTCACCCTTCAGTGTATCTGTATGCATAGAGGCGAGTCCAGACTTGTTGCACTACTTTTATTGACAGCAGGACTGGAATCAGGCAGCACCAGTTGTATTTCTTTGGATATATTAGGTTGCGCATTTTCACCTGAAGCTGAATGACGGGTGCATGTATGTTCACCTGTAATTGTGCAGATAGAGTGCTTTAGGCTAGGAAGCTCTGGATAATGTCTGCCACTGCTCTGTGTTCATTCCTGTCCTCTTTAGTGAACTCAAATCTGGTGTCTAATGTGATTTGGTAAAGGTTTCACAATACGGATTTCCATCCGGAGTGGATAATGTTCTGCTGAATAAATAACTTTTGGTAATGAACGACGTCACAATATCATCTTGCTAATGCTTCTTTGAATATAATTTCTGAAAACTCTCACAATGCTCTTATTTAAAAAAATGGCTTTTGTTAAAGGGATAGTTCATGCGTAAATGATGACAGAATTTTTTTATTTTTGACTTGACCTATCCCTTCAATGGCACTTGTTCTGCCAGATGTCAACTGGTGATTACTTTGAATGGCTTTAGGGGGAATCTGGTGTTGAATTAGGGAGGAATCCAGCGCAGCTTACAGCAAGCTCTCTGTCTGTTTCTTTCTCATCAGCCAATCACCTTCAGAACAGCAGCACAAAACCAGAGGCCAATGGGTGAGTAGGAACTCTAATGTTTTCCCATCTCCTCCTGTACTGGTCTGTGTGCAGATGGGTCACTGTCTTCTCTCTTCAGCTATGAAATGCCAGCCAAGGCCAAGAGGAGCCAGTTCAAGCAGAAGGGTAGAAGCATGAACTCCACAGGTTCTGGCAAGAGTAGCGGCACAGTGTCCAGGTACTTTACAACTTTTACATACTGAAGCCATTGGCACATGCAAAATCTTTCAGATTGTGAAACAGCAACAACTCAGCTAGTAATTGGGCAAGGAGTTTGTCACTGATTTTGTGTCATATAATTGAATATGGCAAATTTTATAGTACTCTGAGACTTTTTGGGGGATTTTGTAATGCATGGATGGATGAATGGATGGACGGACAGGCGACCAGATTAAGAGAGAGGGATGGTTGGATGGTCGGATGGACAAACAGTCAAAAAGATAGGTGGATAGATTGATGGATAGATAAATGGATGGACAGATGGATGGATGGACAACCAGATGGACAGAGATGGCTGGATGGATGGCTGGCTGGACGGACGGACGGATGACCAGATAGAGAGGGATGGATGGATGGACAAACGGTAAAACAGATAGGTGGATAGATGACTGGATTGATGGATAGATAAATGGATGGATGGATGGATAGATAGATAGATGGATGGATAAATGGACAAACAAATGGATGGATGGACAGACAGATGGAGAGATGGATGGATGGACAAGCGGTCAAACGGATGGATGGATGAAGACAGGGATGGAGAGAGGGATGAATGGACAGACAGACAGATGGAGAGATAGATAGAGAGAGAGATGGATGGGACAGGTAGATAGACAGAGAGATAGATATACAGATGGATAAATGGATTGATAGACAGATCGATATACAGGGTTATTGATGGATGATAGATAAAGTGATGGATGGATGAAGAGAGAGAGATGGATAGAGAGAAACGGATAGATGCATTGAGTGATAGAGTAATAGATTAAGTGATAGAGTGATTGATTTGGTGTCTGTTTGCAGATAGATGTAGATGCATGTCTTTCATGTATATTCTTTCTCCTGCAGTGTTTCTGAATTGCTGGACCTTTACGAGGAGGATCCAGAGGAGATCCTGTACAACCTCGGTTTTGGGCGAGAGGAGCCTGACATCGCCTCCAAAATCCCTTCACGGTTCTTCAACACCTCGTCTTACGCCAAGGGCATTGACATCAAAGTTTACCTGGGAGCTCAGATTCAACGCATGGAGCTGGAGAACCCGAATTACGCCCTGACAAGTATGTGAACCGAGCTGTCAACACAATACCTGCCATCTGATAGTATCTCATCCATCGTTCAGACCGCTGTGCCTGTGCACGTTCAAAGTGATGATAAAAATGAGAAAGCTAAATATTAAAGCTAAATTGTGTAATTTCTTCAGTGTTAAAATACTTTCTCCTGTCCCTGCTTAATATGCAGAGACAACTATAAGTAAGCCATTAAAAGGTTAATTTCCTATAAAAATTGCACTATAAAAATTCCTGTTTGGTTTGAGCAACATGTCCAGCTGGACACAACAACATTGATTCAACCAATGGCTTGAGTTGGGGCTGGGATTAACTGTTTGTTTGATTAGGAAGGCAGTGTTTATTTTTACAATTCCGTTCAGTGGCGTTACTAGTGCAGAAATTACACACTTCAGCTTTAAATTATTCAAGCCGGAGTGTAGCAGCCATTTAGACACACTAAGTTTATGCCCTCACCTTTTGAGAAATAATTATTATATTTTATAGTTTTGTTTTTTTCCTTGTTAAATATCCCGTTACACTCGGATATACATCAGATTACAGAAGTAAAATGGGCTAGAACGATCCCTGGTCATCTCTCCTAATGAATGTTCATGAGCCAAGCTGATAAGCTGTAATGTGCCCCTGCCCCTTTTTCAGGTCATTCCCACACCCCTGGATGAAACATTTACATTTATGCATTTGGCAGACTCTTTTATCCAAAGTGACTTACAGTGCATTCAATGTACACATTTGATCAGTTTGTGTATTCCCTGGAAATCAAACGTAGATCTTGGCGTTGCTAGCACCATGCTCTACCATTTGAGCTACATACAAGTATCTTTATGTAAAAAAGGAAGACAAGAAGAACCAGGGAAGAGGAGGGGGAAGATGTGGTGCCCTGAGGGGAAGTGAATATTATTACAAGGATTTTGCGTTCATTCTTCAATTACGCATTTCTTCAGACAAACACAACACCCTTACCCCTTAAACACTCAGTGATCGACAACACAATGTGTACGCAAGGGCTGTTCAGACTCCGTTCAATAATACAGCACAACGAGGCCATTGTCCTCCATGTGCACAGAAATGAGAGTGAGAGACCGAGAGCATCAGGGAGAGACAAAGTGACAAACATGCTGTGGCATAGAGAAGCTCATTCTGCTATCCGCTCACATCAGGGTTCTGCCTGTGTGCCAGCTTCGTGCCAGCTTGCGTGTTGGCCTACATTGGTATAATTCTCACCGAGCCAAGACAAAGCAGCCAAACAGGAAGAGCCCGGGTGAGGGTAGGAATGTGCAAAGTCTGTAATAAGGCCAGTTGAACGTAAGGGTACAGCATTTGGCTTCAGGATCTTGATTCGTTACTTAGTTTTAGTGTGTTTGTGGGCCTTCTGGCAACTTCGACTAGTCTGACTATGAATTATTGAGGCATAGGGGGAGATATTTTATTCGTAAGCTTACAGAGGAATTCAGGGACATCGATGAGTGACAGGACATTTTTAGAATTGCTTTGTTTCTCTTTTTGCCGACGAATTGGGTTGGCTGCAGTATCCTCTGATTGGCTGTGATTGCATCTCTTTCGCACAGAAGTTTCATGTTCAGTGATGACGGATGATTTTTTTTGTTGCTGGAAACTTGTTGCACCTGGTTATAGGGCTGCAACTAACGATTAGTTTGATAATCGATTAATCTAACGATTATTAGAACGATTATTCGACTATTCGGCGATTATTGCAACAATTAATCATTAGCTCTTAACCGATAATTCAGCTTGTGCCCCGACTTAAAAGGTTGTATTAAACATGCTTACTAACAATAAAGAGGACAAAATCATCTTTTAAAAATACCTCTAAATGACATTCACTGTATTCACGGAATACTTTTAAGTTTAATTCAGTAAAGAAATTCACTGCAAAAAATGTGAAATGTTTTTGTCTTGTTTTCCATTTAAAATTGTCTAAAAATCCTTAAAATAAGATACATTTACTTGAGAAGCAACATATTAGATATTTAAACTTGCTTTAAGTCTAAATATAAGTTTATTTTGAATAAATGTATTTTTTCACTTGGTTATACTTCTGCGAGTGCAGTAAAGACAAAATATACTTATATTCAAGTTCTATTCTCTAAAAGCAAGTCTAAATATCTTATATGCTGCTTCTCAGGTGAATGCATCTTTTTTTTAAAGGATTTTTAGATATTTTTAAATATTTGTAATTTTGATATTATATTCAACATTCTCAGATAACATTTTTTTCTTCTGCAGTATAGCTGCTAAAGAAAATGTATGTTGTTTTAAAGGAGTTTTAGATAGTTATATTAGATAACAAGCCAAAACAAAAACAAAAAACGTATTTTGTTGCAGTACATAATGTGGCAAAGACTACCCTCTCTCACCTTTCTGTTCACTTCAATCCATTTTTAATTCACAAAAAAACAAACTCTCTCTTATTAATAAAGCTGCATATTGCCATATTTTCATGTGCACATATATAATGATTCAATAAGTCGCGAGCCATCACGTTATAATTTAGCTGCATTAAGCCTGCACGCTCGGGATGAGCGTCCCCACGACACAATGTGCATCAGCCGGGTGCAGTTTCAATCTCTCCCCCTTAGATCGGGACATTTGCGCAACTCGCAGAAGAATCGCTGACCACACAGAGTTTGTAGTTATTTACATGATCTGCTTCTGTATTATTTGAACTTTAATAAAGCTATAACGCATTAAATATAACTGCATTAAAGACATAACGCCGGGGTGTTTCCTTTAAAGACGCTTGACACGCAAGTTTTGCCCCAGCTCCACTTACTCCACAATGAGAGTGCTTCTGTATTTACTTATTTTGTATTTTTGCATTATAATTCCCTCATACTTTGCGATCTACATCAATGTGATCTCATGTTACGTTAAATGAGATCAAACGACTATTCGACAACAACATTTTTTGTCAACAGTTTTTTTATTGCTGACGTTGTCGACAACGTCGGCTAATCGTTTCAGCCCTACCTGGTTAGGACACAGTGCAGTGTCCTAACCAGGCCGTGTAAGATTTTTGGTGCTACCTGTTGACATTAACTTGACTGTGTTCACAATAAAACCTTGCTAGGCAGGCATTTTAACCAAGAAGCTTATTTGACTGTTCACATGTGCAGCCCGTTACGGCGAGGCATTCTGTGCAGTAGTTCTTCCATGTCTTGTTGACTTTTCTTACATAACATTTGTTTCTTCCTCCCCAAATGCTCCTCCATGGGGGCCACGATCACAAAGAGAATGTGCGACTCCCTCTCTCATAGAAAATCTTGCTCTCTGTTCCTCTGATGCATATCCTGTGAGTCGTTCTTGAGCGCTGACTCAGACAGCCTGGCTGCATTGCAAGAGATAAATGAAGACTATTGATTTCTGAGTAGCGCACATCACTGGCTTGTTATCACTTGTTATCATTCCATTACATGCCTGCAGAATTGCCAAATCCCTCTTCCTTTTTGCCTGCCATAACAAATGACAAACTTGATGCTGATAAAAACCATCCAAGTACAAGTTGACATGATTGCACTGTGTCCTACTGAATTTTGTTTTTGCAAGAGAAGGGATATATATATATATAAAACTGAAGATTTCGTACAAAGATGTACATTACAGTCTTCAGAGACAAAGGACAACTGGCTCTAACAAGGACAGAAAGAGATGTGGAAGGCCCAGATGTACAAATAAACAAGAGGATAAGTACGTCAGAGTCTCTAGTTTGAGAAATAGATGCCTCACATTAGGGCTGCCCCCTAATAGTCGACCATAGATGTCATATATATATATATAGTATATAGTCGATGAGAAGAGTCTTGTTCGACCAAGTTTTGATTGGTTGGTTGGTCGCAGAAAAAAAAAACACAGGAAGTGGCGAAGACACGCAGTCAGTGACGGACAGACATGATCGTTTACACGGCTGGTCCATGCTGTAATTAATTATGTCGGGCAGGAAATCCAAAGTGTCGAGAGGGTAAAGGATGACCCCAAGAAGGTGACATGCAGACTCTGCAGGCAAACGTTCGCCTATCATTCATCGACCTCAAACATGGCTTATCATTTGAAACGTATGTAGCCTAACATTAACCACTTAGCATGGCTGCTCGCTCTAACTCTAGATAAGTATGCGCTATTAGGCTTATCCAAGTGTTTGTGGGGAGTGGGGAAGCTAAATTATTACCTCGCTTACTGCATGTTTAACTTAATGTGCATTTCTGTCTATAAATTAACAAAATGTTCAGATAGTCGCCTTGCTGGTTTTTCCGACACATTCAGAATCATTACCACTTTTGCCGGTGTCGCTGTGGCTCGCTTCGTGCATGCGGTTGTAAAATTTGTATTTCAAAGGCTCATTATTATGGTTTAGTATTTCTCTGTAATGTAGAACCGTGTTAGCAATGTTACTTATAACATTCTTTCACAGCCATGGAACTCAAACCATTGTCTGATGCCTCCCCAAAAATGTATATTTAAGCAATTAAATTAATATCATAAATGTGCGACAACTGGTTGACTAATGGTTTAAACTAACGACTACTAGTCGACAAGGAAGATCTTTGGTCAGGGGCAGCCCTACCTCACATGTCCTCAGCTGATAGCTTCATTGAATTCCACTTTGAAAAGCCATATTTGAAACCGAAAAACAAAAAGAAAAGGTTAGAGTGGGCAAAGAAACACAGACATTGGACAACAGGTAATTGGAAAAGAGTGTTATGGATCTCAACCCCATTGAGCTTTTGTGAGATCAGCTAGACTGTAAGGTGCGTGAGAAGTGCCCGACAAGACAGCCACATCTATGGCGAGTGCTACAGGAAGTGTGCGGTGAAATGTCACCTGAGTATCTGGACAAACTGACAGCTAGAATGCCAAGGATCTGCAAAGCTGTCATTGCTGCACAGGGAGGATTTTTTGATGAGAACTCTTTGAAGTAATTTAAGAAGTTCTGAAAAAATAATTCAATTTGTAATAGTAATTTTTCATGTTATTAATGTCCTGACTATACATTGTGTTCAGCTGAATGCCACTTTGGTGAATAAAAGTACCAATTTCTTTCCATAAGAGCAAAATCTGTACATTATTCCAAATACATTATTCCAAATACCAAATCGACTTTTGGCCGCCTATATATATATATATATATATAGGTTCCAGAATGCGACTAAATGGATTTGTACTAAATTGAAAAAAAAAAAAAAAAAAAAAAATATATATATATATATATATATATATATATTCATCAAAATTTTACTGTAAGGGGCAATATTTATCCCCTAGATTTTATTTGATTTTCAGGGGCATTTTTACCTTTTTATGAGGGTATATTTTTTCTAACTATTTAAAATATAAACTGTCTGTTTTTGTCAAATATTTCAATTTAATCTGTTCATTATTTCAAATTCTTAAAATTGAGGATTATTTCCTCTTACCCTAAGAATAAAATCAACATTAATTTATATTTTATGTCATAATATGTACAACTAGCACTATAATAGAATGTTAAACTCTATATCAGAAGATCATTCAACATAAGAATTCATTTTTGCCTCATGGCCCCCTAAAATTTCTGACCCTTTACGGTCAAATTGGCATCTCAGTGGGAAGAAATATGTTATTCGTAACTGCAATTTTTTAACAATATGATAATGAAATCAAAATTTTTATTAGTTTCTATCCTAAATGTTTCATTTTATAGGTCCCAGCGAGTGAATCATCTGAGCCGATTCAGGGAGGTAGTGAGTTCTCTGACTTATTCGGTTCAGGATACATACTGCCAATTTGCCATTTCGTTTGAGTGATTTAAAAGAACCACACCAAATGAGATATTTTGTTCATGCATTGGGACAGTACATTGCACTTGTGTGTTTTTGTTGAATGTAATCAGTGAGCAAAATGCAATAGAACGTTTTGTTGACTTTTTTTTTTTTTTTTTCCCAATATATTATTTTACTGCACACAGTTTTCTCCCTTGCCACATACAATTCACAAGTTTGCAGCTAAAATATGTATGCATAAATTAATAATTTCTGTTTTGCTGTGGTGCTGCAGATTCAGATTCCTTTACAGAGCTGCAGGAAACACTATGCTTTATTAGCTAAGTTGACCATTTCAAATGTTTTCTATTATTTCTGGTTTTTTTTTAATTATTGTTATTATTATTCCCTTTTTACTAGAATCCAGAGGTTAGGCTTATTTGACTAAATAATGGAAAACAAGGTTGCAGTGAGTTGTTTGTGTGGAAATTTTTCTTCTTATTTAACTAAAGCTCTATGCCTCCTGTAGGTCGTTTCCGTCAGACAGAAGTGCTGGCTACAGTAGCAAACGTCTTCTCAGAGATCTACTCCCAGGTGTCTGGAAGACCAATGGAACGAATCGGCAGCAGCGACATAGAGACAGTAAAACCCTCCCCACTTAAAAGAAACAATTCTGCTTTGAATGCAGCTAAGATCCTGAAGCGCAATATTACGAAACATAACCTTTTGGCCTCTTCCACTGAGGAAACAGCCAATCAGCCTTCAGCGTTGCAACCCGACAGTGTAGAAGGTGTGAACCCCATACAAGATGAACTGACAGATGTCGAGCAGAAGCTGCAGCAGAAGATCTTTAGGAAAAAGGATTCTTCTCTGGCCACAGTGACCGAGGAGGCTCAGCAAGGTATCTCAGAGGCTTCCCTAAATGGAGATATCCAAGGTCTTTTAGCTAAAGACTCCACATTAATGAACGGTGACCACTCCCCCTTGCACAACACTGAGACACCAGCTCTGAACAAAGACATGCCAGATTCCCCAGTCCTGGTGAGCATCAGTCAAGCATCTGATGAGAGCGATGGCGGCCTCACGAGACTATTAGAACTCAATAGAGAGCACCAAGAAGCCATCACTTCCATTCCAGACAAAGAGCCATCCAACCTGCTGCCCAACCCGCACATAGCCCACCTGCTCAGCCAACCCAGAGACTCCTTTGAGATGGAGGAGGTACGGTTCACTCTGATTACCACTTTACTGTAATCATAACCAGGCCCACACGAAATCAGAAAGCTCTCAATTATGAAATCAGTAGCTTTTAAGTTAAGCTTTTTGCTACCAACGATAGTATATGTCCATTTTCTATGCTCCATTTAACAAATTACGTTGAAATTCATTCCACATCATTACATATATTTTCCTGAAAAATCAGCACAAAAAAAAAAAAAAAAAAAAAAAAAAAAATGGTCAGATTCTATCTGGACCTACTTGTCACTAGGGCTGATCATCTAATATATATATATATATATATATATATATATATATATAAAAAGAGAGATTTATTGTGGTCTATACAGCATCATATATTATATTGGGAGGATTCGAACTGCTGAACTGCAGGACTGGAACAGTAAACTGGTATTTAATATCAAGTCAAGTCAAATGTATTTGTATAGGACTTTTCACAATACACATCGTGTCAAAGCAGCTTTACAGAAAATCATGCTGTGACAGAAAATTATGCTGTGATGCTTAAAGTCCTCAGTGTGCGGTTCGAATGACTAATGAGATTGAAAAAGCATGCCTTAAAAATTATTATCTTTAGGCACCCAGTGAGCAAGCTAAAGGCGACTGTGGCAATTAACACAAAACTCCATAAGATGTTAGGTAATGGAGAAAAATAACTTTGGGGGAAACCAGGCTCACCGGGGGAGCCAGTTCCCCTCTGGATAAACAGCATGAATATAATGCCAATATTAGTTATATATGTGTGGTACAAGTCTTGTTTTATGCAAGTAAACTGAATAGATGTTGGTGGGCAATGTTTAAAACTAAAGGATTTTGTACAAACTCTAAGAATGATTGTCTATGAATTCCATCCCGAATTGACTGTGGAATTGTCCTTTTTTTTTGGCTGATGATGGCTTTAGTTGGCATTAATTTATTGTCTATGCATTAGGATAAATGCATAATGTAAATTGTATAATGAATTTACATTTAAAGGGAAGTAATGTACAAAATGTATTTTTGCCATATTAGTGCAGCCCTACTTAACAACAAGCCTCCCTGTTTTCCCTTGTCCGGTTCTCACGCTGACCATCATCTCTAAGCTTCTTTTAAAGTTTTTTGTGCTTTGTTGTAAAAACAGCTGAGGGTCATGACATGTAAAGCTAAATATAAATAAAAGCTGGAACATGGAGTGCCTGGAGGATGTGCTAGGGATTATGATTCTGTCTTTGACTATGTTAGAGCATGTTTCAGATTCCTAATAGCAGATTATGTACACTAACTAATTTATAATATGTTCCCTCTTAGTAATAATTTGTGTACAAACTGTACTTGGCAATGATCAAGCTGTAATTATCTCTTTCTTTGCAGTTGCAGAGTAATGAGGATGAGACTGTGCCTTGTGGCATGTCCGGAACTGGCAGTAGTAAGTGTAGACTGACCACATTATCAGTCAGTTATAACACTAACAGGAATCCTGAATTTGTATTTGTGTCAAAGGCTGAGTGCAATTTTGAAGTATTTATTACAAACATGGTTTTGAGCAGGAAAGATTTCTTAGTAAAAAATGTAGTACTTTGTTTTGGCATGCCCTTTTTTTTTTTTTTTTTTTTTTTTTTTTTTACAAAAAAGACAATCAAAAAGGTTTGGATTGGTTCCTCAGGCAAAGCATTTTAATTGAAGCAAGATAAAAAAAAAAAAATTTAAGCTCATTCCTCCTGAGAATGCAATGACTGTTCATGATTAGGGTGACTTTCCCACAGAAAAAAAAAGGAAAAAAAAAACCTTTTCCAGTAACACAGAGTAAATTTCTTATTTAAACACCCGACATAGCTGTGATGTGTTTTATCTCGCTGTACTATGGCGCAGCCCCAAACAACTCCAGGGGACTTTAACACTTCCTTTAGATATGGGTCAAGTCTGCCCTATTGTTGTGCATATGAATGTTCATCATTCATATCCCCACCTTAAAGGAAAGTTCTGGGTTCAATACAAGCTCTATAGACATCATTTGTTGCAAAAGTTCGATTACCAGTTTTATTTAAAGACAAAAATCATTATTATACTAACACGCATACAATGGATGTACTTGGGGCATGGCATTAAACATTAAAATATACACTTTTTCAAAATTATAGCCACAAGACTGACAAGATGTGTTAAAGTGAGGCTAGTGTGATAAATCACTTATTGTAGCTTATTGTTTGTGTAAAGTTATATCTAATCTTTCAATGTCATGGTCATGTAACACGGCTAACTTTCACATGATATGCACAAGGATACAAGATAGTTACTGTTTGCATGAAGAAAACTCAACTCACAGGAATTAGTGCATAACCTGAAGTTCATCCACCTAGAAAAGTAGTCCCACCTTAAAAGGACAAGTTTGACAACTTCACAGCTCAAAGAGTACACTGGCATTTACTGAATAATTCACTGCTTTAACAAAAATATGAGCCTCACACTTCTTTTTTAAAGTCACAAGTTCTACTTGTGAAATGCTAGCCCTGTTTGCTTCCGTTACACATGCCCTACTGTAACTGTGTTTATCAACATTATGCCACAAATGGTGTCAATTGAGCTTAGCCTGTATCGAACCCGGAAAATTCCTGGATGTTTACGTCCTGAGATTGTTGCCATTACAGTGAAACAGAAGAAAAATATGTGGCAGTCATTTACAGTATTTATCAAAATAATGAGATCTAAGGCTTAAAAGTTTCAACTTGTAATGATAAACATGAATAATATGCACTGGCACATTTTCAATTTTACTGCTCAGTCCCACTCAGTTTTGGTGGTCATGTTTAAATTCCCTACAGAGTGGTTATTGAGGACTACCAGCCAGCAATCTGATAGCAGTGGGTTTGCTGAGGACCCATCTACAGACGGTCCGGGTAATCATCTGAAGGTACGCGTGTGTGTGTGTGTGTGTGCGTGTGCATGTGCATACCCATCTGGACTCTACAATCTATGAATAGAAAATGACTGAGAGGAATTAAAAGTGAAAACGAGAGCTGTTCTTTTATTCTGTCACTATTTACAGTTCTCTCACCCTCATGTTGTCGAGAACTTGTATACTGTCCTTTTTTCCCCAAAAAAAGAAGTCCACATGACTTCAAGTCCACTATAGCTCAAGTCTTCTAAAGCAGTGGTTCCCAAACTGTTTTAAATCAGGCAGAGATTTTGCGGCAACCCTAGCAAGTCCTGTGGTGCCGCAGCACCCAGTTTGGGCACCACTGTTCTAAAGCCATACAATAGCTTTGAGTGAGGAACAGACTGATAGTTGTTATTCATTGAGCTGAGAGTACAGTTTTGGTTTGAAACGACATGATGGTGAGTAAATGACAGATTATTTTATTTCATTCCATTAAGTTTTCAGAAAACCAATCTTAAATTGGGTAACGGAAGTGAAACTTCTCTCTTGAACTCTCATTAGGTACAGGAAAGCTCAGACAGCTGTGACAGTGAAACTACTGTAACATCACACGCAGGTGATGTCAGCACACCTGTAGCATTGGAGTACCCTAACTTTGAAAAATTGCAGGGTGAGGATACCCATCCAGACAACTTAAGCCAGAGAGAAGCCAATCTAGAAGATCCTGAGTTCACCAGCTTCCAGATTCCCAATCCAAACTCTGACAATGTTAGCGTCTCTGCTATCAGTTGCACCGGTTGCAATCATAGTTCCACAACAGTTCAAGAGCCCACCACAAACTCTTTGGAAGTGGGTTCTCCCATGATGGTAGAGCCTACAACAGATTCCATCTCAAATATAGACTCTACCCCCATCCCCATAGCTGATGGGAGCAACATATCCCAGCCTGGTTTGGATATGGATCCAGACTGTGCTTCACCCACACTGACTCCACCAGATTCTGAGGACCTTCATCTATCTGTGTCAGATCTTTCTTCTGGTCCTGAGACTTCTGCTGAGCCTGGCACTGCTTATGATCTTGATTCCTCATCTGGTCAAGAACAATGCCATGTTACGACTCAAAGAAAGCAGATGGCCCTTCACACCACCCAGCAGAGGTCATCTTCTGTAGGCGAGGATCATCCTGGCCGAGTTTGGGTAAGGGACAGGGACATGCTCAAAGACAGGGAAAACTGTGAGAGAAATCCTCTGAGGAGATCCAGCTCTCTCCCAACCTCTCCGGTCAGCCCATCCCGTATAGTCACCACCTTGCGCATCCAGCTCGGAAGGGGATCTGTAAAGCACTGTACTCCACTCTCATACACGTACCGCTACGACGAGGAGATCCGTGGTGACCAGGAAGAAGTGGATTCCATTATGGAAGAAGACGAAGATGTTGAGCGTGTCGGGTGCCAGTCTACGCTCTTTAATTCTGCTCAAATAGGGGGGCATGGGACAGAGGTGGACAGGGGACACCCTCTAAACCTACCCCAGCATATGACTCGCTCGTCAAGTTCCCTTTATAGTGTCCCTGCCGACTGGCCCCATAGGCCCCTTGGGGAAGGCCCATCTTGGAGCACATGTAGTGTGCCAAACCTTCCTCAATTTACATGTCCTCCCCACCCTCCTCCTCATGGCCTCCTGTCTCCACACCATGGTGTGGCCTACGACTCGTCTTACCCCACCAGTCTTACAACGAATCCCCAACAAAGTCCCTTCCCTCAAATGCAAAGCTACTCTCAGTTGCAGAATTCACCCTATCCTCAACCACTACAGAGCAATACCTTTACGCCGCCACAGGAGGCGGCCTTTACACACCTACAGAGCAATACCTTTACGCCGCCACAGGTGGCACCCTTTATGCCACCACAGAACATGCATTTTGCATATCCACACAGTGCACCCTACAACCCTTCAGGCCCCTTCCACTCACCTTATAACCATTCTCAGGACGCTCCCTACGGCCCTTCATTCAATGTGCACGTCAATCCTTACCAACCTCACATCTTTCTCGGACACTCCCACAGCACCCCCTACAACAGTTCTCCTCATCACCCTGGTACACCCTACAGTCATCCTTATTACCCCTCTCCCTCAAACCCTTCATCTTTGGGGACACCCCCTGCACCGGCCCCTGTGATGGGCAGCACAGAGATGCAGCTCAGGCGAGTCCTGCATGATATTCGTGGGACAATGCAGAACCTCAGCCAGGTGAGAAACCCTAAGTACATGACATGCCAAAATTCTCCTTACACTTGTATATTACCAGTTTCCTTTGACATTGTAGCTTCACAAGCTACAAGCTACTCAAAACTTAAAGAAGCTAAACTACAGTCAAGCTACTCATTTGAAAAAGTAGTACACTGTACTACAATTAAGCTATTTAAGGAAGACGGTCTTTTCAAATATACAACTTTTATACAGACTTTTTAAAGGAGTTCTGATTACAGAATTAAAGGAATGTTCCGGATTCGGCACAAGTTAATTTCAGTCGACAGCATTTATGGCATAATATTGACAACCACAAAAAAAGAAAAGTTACAGTAAGGCACTTTCAGTGAAGGTTAATGGGGCCAGTCAAAAAACAACATTGTTTCAAAAGTATAGCTGCAAGACATAAACATTATATGCATTAATATGATTGTAGTACAAAAATGACTTATTAACCTTGTCAATTGAAAGTTATATCATATATTACAACTTTGGTGTCATGGCGAGGCAATGCTGGTAAACTCTTCGCAATTTTATCACACAAATCATGTTAACATGTATAATGTGTTTATTTAAGCATTTATTGACTGGCCCCATTCACTCCCAAGTGCCTTACTATCACTGCAATTTTTGCTTTTTTTTTTTTTTTTTTTTTTGATAAAAAGAAAGGTAAATCAAAAATATTCTTTGTGGTTATCAACATTATGCTACATATGTGGTCGATTGAGCTTAACTTTCATTAAACCCTGAACCTTCCTTTAATGACATTTGTATAACATATAGTTTAGCCCATACACATATAGTTGTATGGACTATAAATAAAGTATGTTTAAATTTGTATCATCCAATTTAAAACAGTTATGTATTTTAAAAGAAATGTATTGCTTTTTAACCACATAAATATTGATTCAGAACAGTATTGTGTAGCAGAAAAATAAAGATGATGTTTGGCTGAAGTCACAATTAACTTGAAGTTGAAGGTAAATGAGGGGTTGGAACAACATGAGGGTGATTAAATTATAACATAATGTTCACTTTTTGTTGAACTATCACTTAAACATTTGTAAATCCCTGTTATTATTGAGGCCATACCTAACGTGCACTTACTAGTAAGTGTTTGTGACTAGGGCTGGTGGGATGATGGTGTATACCTTGTGTTTGTAAAAAATGTGTCAAGAGATTATAATATACAGTACATTCCATGCTAGATATATTTGCACAGCCACCAGCAGACAGGACTGCTTCATTTTATTTACATATCAGAGCAAAAATACAGATTGCGATGTATCCCAAACAAGTCATGACAAGGAAAAACTTGTTATTAAAGGGTGGTGTTTGGCACAAAATGGTAAGCGTAGTTACAGCAACTTCACAACTTGATCCATTAATACAGAATACAAATACTGTAATTTTCGGTCACAGGTCTGCATGTATCGGCAGTTCTACAAGTGCTTCGAATGTGGCTCATCACATTAGAATTTATAGTCAGAACTATCTGTTTTATTATATTATTTTTACGGTTTTGTAACTTGTAAACTTCTTTTTTACTTTCTTTTCTCTCGTGTGTGTGTGTGTGTATACAGTATATACACTTTATGATATAAAATTTTGGTAATATCTGCAAAATATTTGTGTCTCTTAAAGGCTTTCTTGGTGTATATAGATCAGTGTAATAAGATTTGGTTTAACTGACCTGTAATAACTGTTCTGTTCTTTAAACCACAGAGTCAGTGATATAGCTGCATAATGTAGGTGGTGTGTTCCGGTTTCATGCAAATCCCTCCCTAAATGCAAATAATCAGCTGAATCAGCATGCCACATTATCCAGGGCTCAGTTGAGACACGCTTTTCCTGTGTGACTCATAATTCATAACCAATTTGTGGTTTTGTTGGCAGAGCTCATCCGTGCGAGGAGACGACACACCCATTGACAGGATCAGTACACCACGCTCCGTCCAACCGCTATTTGAGGTACATCATTCCCCTAAGAGAAAGCAGTCACATGCTCATTCAGTTTCAAATGCTTGAGTTGCATTACTTGTTTAATAGAGGCCTCTTATCAGGGCGTGCTGAGTGACTCCAGTCAGGCTTCTAAGTGCTAGGGAGGGTAGAGTCACGTTGGATAACCTCCTCGTGGTTGCTATAATGTGGTTCTCGCTCTCAGTGGGGCACATGGTGAGTTTTGCGTGGATGCCGTGGAGAATAGCATGAGCCTCCACATGTGCTAGGTCTCCTCAGTAATGCGCTCAACAAGCCACGTGATAAGATGCGCGGATTGATTGTCTCTCTCGAAACTGAGATTCGTCCTCCGCCACCCAGATTGAGGCAAGTCACTATGCCACCATGAGGAATTGGGCATGCCAAATTGGGGAGAAAAGGGGATAAAAAAATAAAATAAAAATAGAGGCCTCTTATTAAATTAAGAAAGTTAACACTTTTGACTCAGTTTTTGTTTCTCGAGATCTTAAAATTGTTTAGATCTAAAGGTTTATGCTTAAATGCTTGAAATTTGTTAGACAAAGATAAATTGTGCCCACAAATTTTAGTTTATGATTTAAACAGTAATCTAGGCAAAGGGTGTAGCTACTTTGAATAATCTGAATAAACTGAAGTTAGTTTTGATTTGTTTAAAAAAAAAAAAAAAAAAAAAAAAATTGTCTCTACACAGTTCCCATCCTTCCATTTGTGTTATTTCATAGTGTTTGATGACATTGTTATTATTCTGAAATGTGGAAAATAGTCATGATGAAGATTTAGTATGTGCGTCCAAACTCTTGACTGGTAATGTAGTTTGTGCATCAGTTTAGGTAATGGCCTATTATTTTTCTCCCAACCATTTTGCCATCCACTGCAGGAGCTGCAGATGCGGCGCAGGAGTCTGAACGTGTTCCGGACTCAGATGATGGATTTGGAGCTCGCTCTCATGAGACAGCAGTCTATGGTCTACCAGCATCTTAGTCTGGATGAGAGGTGCGGAGAAAAAACAAACCTTATAGCAAGGACCAGAGCTGTAGGGCAAATGTGTTTTTCATGTTTCCTTTCGCTAGTGGCCATGCACATAGTGCAAAATTTTAGGAGCTATTTAAATACATTTATAAACAGTACAACCTGTTTGGTCATAGCTATT
The DNA here is from genome assembly GCF_019703515.2 of Myxocyprinus asiaticus. Lineage (NCBI taxonomy): Eukaryota > Metazoa > Chordata > Actinopteri > Cypriniformes > Catostomidae > Myxocyprinus > Myxocyprinus asiaticus. Next base: position 43,973,118 of record NC_059354.1, read on the forward strand.
TTTGACCTAAGTCAGTAAACATCCTTCAACAGAAGTTTTGTTTATGCCTTTTTTTTTTTTTTTTTTTTTTTTTTAATAGAGACAGAGAAAATTGACATACACCAGGGCGTTAATTCTAAGCACAATGTTCGTGCCAGCTTAAGTAAGCGTGGTTGGGAGTGTTAGAGCAATCTGTGGGTGTATTATATGTTGATGAGGTGGCGCAAAATGCAATTTGCTATTTTCCTGAGAAATTGTCATTGCGCTAGGACGTTTCAAAAGCAGGTTCTAAATTCAGTTCCTACATTTACAGTTTGGAGATTCCACCAGCAAGTGGTAATCAAGTTCATGTCCAAACTCTGAAAATATAGCGAAACATCAAATTGTGTGTCTGACAATCACTGTTGTAGCCGTTTTATGAAACAAAAATGTATGAGATTTGTGTTAAAGTATCTATAGGTCATGGCTTATTTTTCAGTTATTTTTGTTTATATTTACAATTTTATTTATGATCAAAATTTGAATTGGTATTTTTCCACCTGTTGTCGTAGAGTGATTTTTTTAATTCCCTACAAAAGTGGCCGATGAAAGAAGTTTGAGAGGGTAAAATGTTTTTTTTTTTTTTTACCATTTAGTTGTTTTGATTATATTTTCGTTTTGTTTGAAGTGTAATTTGAATTTAGGAAATATTTTTGGTTTAATTTTTTAATGTTTCAGTGAATTTAATTGTTAAAAAATCAACCAGTAGAAGTGAAGTGCATGCTGATGATTTGTGTATCAGTAGATGAAAATTAGTAATAACACTTACATTCCCTATAATTTAACGGAATGTACATTCAAATCCTGCTGAAAATAACATTTTCTAAGCATATAAAAGGAGCGTGTCCATATTTCTATTCTTCTAAATCATTGTATACAGTCCATTTACACTACCAACTTCTTATGAATGTGCCGTCTTTGTTTATATCACTGGTGCTTGAGGGAATGGACTATAGGACGCATATGGTGCAATAACCAGAGAAGAACCTCCAAATTAAATTGCACTTGACCCAGCCCATTAGCGCTTTGCTTGCGCGATTTCGCCAAACCCGCTTGTGCCTAGACTTTGCGCATGCTATGCCCATTGACTTTGTGCTTATGACTTATGGCATAGCACTAGTGCTCTTAAAATAGGGCGTCTAATCTCCATTTAACCGGCTCATGTCAGAGAAATATTCATCTGTCAATATTGTAATATTTTATTATATCTTTAATTCATGAGGGCTCTGGCTTAAGCCAATAGTTTGTTATCTGCTTCAAAGATACTATCCTAATTACTCAAAAATAATATTGTTCTATTTTAATTACCAAGAATTAGGTTTTCAGGATTGACTTGTAATGTGCGATTAAAAGCTAAATTTTAATCTGTCTGATGGGTTTGCAGACGGGAAGTGGATCAACTTCAAACGCTGCGCAGTGCAGTCAGACAGGAGCTGCAAGAACTAGAGCTGCAGCTGGAGGATCGGCTGCTCTCTCTTAATGAACAGATGCGCAGCAGCTCACAGCACAGCGGCCTCTACCGCCACCACATGGTCAGTGAATGCAACTGCAACTGCCTTACTTTCAAATACATTGTTATAGAGAACCCAGCATACATTATGTAATAATAGCAGACATGAGATGTTGATCACAGCTGCTCTGCTTTAAATATAGTACCATAAGTATGGCTCTCTTATAAAACGTAGAAAGCTGCCTAGCTACCTACTGCCTACTTAGGAGTCACTAAGGAAATATCCTAAGTAAAATGAAACCAAAATGTAGCCAAAAGAATGCAACCTAGAAGACAGTGTAATAATACTGACTAACTTTTGGAACCTTCACATCAATTTTATTTATTTATTTATTTTTTTTTGTAAGTTCTCAGCAGATTGAAAATTGGAAGCTTAGATCTGCCATACAGTATATGTAAATATGTGGATTTTTGGGATCTTTAGTAACACATATGTGTATCTCGCAGGGCATGCACAGAGGCCACAGCATGGACAGTCTGTCTAATTCTTCTGCCCTGCGGGCTGTGGAGGCGGTGAGTGGATTAACAGCACCTCCTCTCATGTTACCGGGTGCTCTATCAGATACTGTATCATCTGCATGACTTATTCCTGTGCTTCTCATCTAGTTGATTTCTGGTTTCAGGACCCAACTTTTACATTGCACAAAAATGTCTTAAAAATGAAACTATGAAATGTATTGAAATTAGGGTTCACAGTCATGGAAATTTGAATTTTAAAAGCGACTTCCAGGCCTGGAAAAATCATGGAAATTTGTTAAATCTTAAAAAGTCATGGAAATTTCTATAGTGAATTTATATTTTTCTAGTTATGCTCTGCTCTAAATCATTTCATTGGTTAGAAATTGCTTTTAGTGACTGTAATCTGGATAAAATTATTTTGTAAAATCTTTAAATATTAAAGGAATGTTCCGGGTTCAATACACGTTAAGCTCAATTGACAGCATTTGTGGCAAAATTTTGATTACCATAAAAATACATTTTGGCTCGTCCCTCCTTTAAAAAAAAGCAAAAATTGAGGTTCCATTGAGGCACTTATAATGGAAGTGAATGGGGGCCAATTGCATAGTTTTGTTCATGGTTTTCAAGGATTTCGGAATGTCACTCAACCTCTCCATGTTGGCATGTACACAAAAAACAAATGTATTTGCCAAAATACCGTAGTTATTGTTTTTTAGGTCAGCCTATGATGCCAACAGCAAAAGATATTGGAAGCATTTCCTCCTAACTTTTTCAAATTGATAAACCTATTTGTTTTGCCATCCTGTCTATGCATAATTATATGGTTATTTGCATTTTTGTTTTTGTATTTTCATTTATTGTTGTTTTTTCTCTTATATCCACAACCCTTTCAGAACAGACCTGCAGCCCATTTTAGGGACCTATTCTACTCTCACTTTCCTCTCATTCCTTTCCTTTTTATGTGTGTGTGTGTGTGTGTGTGTACAGGTGAATGACCTGATAAAGGAGCAGTTGTGCCTTCAGTCTGAGCTGGGATATGAAGCTGTCACACCCAGTTCAGGCCGCTCATCGCAGGCGTCCAGTCGCAAAAGTTTGAACCGAACACTTGAGTCCTGCTCTCCTTCCCCACAGAGAGGCGGTGTTTACCGGACCACCCTCAATCTCACTCCCACCGTCCCTCAACGGCCTGGAGCTGAGGTTCCTCAGCCTGTATCCCCAGAGATGACGGAGCACAGCCTGACACCACCCACCTCCTTTGATTTGAGTAGAGATGAGGATGAGTCACTGGATGGTCGGAGGAGCAGGATGACGGAAGACTGCACTCCCTCAGAGTGGAACAGTAGAAGTGCAGGCAATGGTGACCTGAAAAATCTTATTCAGGAGGTGAGAGGCGGTTGTCTTTTCCTTTTGGAGTTTAACTTATTTTGTATCACATAACAATAGGTTGGGGTATCGATACAGATTTCCCAATTAGATTAGATTTTGATTCGCAAGCTCTTGATTCGATTTGATTCGATTCTGATGCATTTTGGTATGTGTCAGTTGTAATGTCCATTTTGCTTGCATATTAAATAAATTCTCTCTAAGCTAATGCTATTCATTTTACAGGGAACCTTCTAACTTGGTAGTACATTATGAAAATATTCATAAAAATTGTATATCTGTGCCAAAACAGTGTTGTTCCATTTGATATTTCTTTAACAGATATAATAATCAACACCACCAAATAACAGTAACTTTAAAGTAAAAGTTCGATCTTCATAGGGGTGGGTGATATACTGGTAGACATGATAAACCAGTTGAAATTTGACAACATTGTTGATATTTGATATACATTTTGGATTATCGTCTCTATCGCGGTTACGCAAAATTGCCGCCGCGTGGCAAAAAATGTGCTACTCATTTTATTCACGTTACATGTATACGGATCACGGCACACATTTTGTCGGTGAAATGGAAGAGGAAGGCGGAGCGGCTTGACGTGAGAGTGAGAGAATTGGCACGCGTGAGACAGGGACAGGAGAGTGCAGAGCGGGATGACTTGCGCTACTCAATGAGGTTTCTCTCGATATTGCGGCAGAAACCACAAAACTTACTGTACGTGGACCATTTGAATTCTACTGAAGAGTTTATTTTCCTTGGATATTTTTATTTACTTGTGTATTATTTCCTTTGTTGCATTGCTTTGAGAAGATGTCGAGTTTCTTGAGGAAAGTTTATAATAATAAAAAAAGGTTTTATAATAATAATAATAATAGTAGTGATCAACATCAATGTGGCATAATGTGAAAATAAGTATTATGGTAAGGTTGATGTAAAACCAAATTTGAGTTTTCTTTTTTAGATAATTTTTTTTTTAAACTGACTGTTCGTCAAGTTCCAAATAAAGAGAAAATGATATAAGAGGAAGTAGTTTTCATTTATAAAGTATTTAATTCAATGTCTTGATTATTATAAAAAACATAGGTATTACAATATGGTAAAAAAAAAAAAAAAATTGTATTTATTCTTTTTTTATTATTCAACTATATCGTGAGATATATCGTTATCATGATATCAAATTATTTAATTTATATTGTGAAATAAGATTTTGGTCATATTGCCCACCCCCAGATCTTCAGATTTTAAGAATCGGAAAATCGATATTTTTTTCCTAGCACTACATACTACAGACTTGGCGGAGTGACCGGTACACACTGTTTGATTGTAGAAATTTGGCACCAGTAGATTTTGCTGTACTGTTTTTCTATGGCACCATAGATGTACACTAGTCAAAAAGTTTTTGATCACCTGCTCATTCTTTATTTTGACTATTTTGCACATTTTAGAATAATAATTCAAGAAAAGGTAAGTGTGATATTATATGGACAACGTGTTGTTTGCAAATGAAAAAAATTGGCTTTTATATTGTCATTGTACTTAAGCCAAAAAATGATTAAAATATTATATGGAAAATATTTACTGCGTATCAAGTTAGCATATCATTTCTTTCTACTGTTAGATCAACCTGAATAGAAAAAAAAAATTTTTTTTTTTTTTTTTGACACTTTGTACAATTTTGTGCGATCGTTCGTTCCGAACAAGCTTTTGAACGGGAACAATGGATTCCTATGGTACTATTCACATCGGGTCGGACAAATCGTCTGTCGACAATCTGAAGGTTTTTTTTTATATATATATATATATATATATAAGTATTATATTTTTATTAAAATAAAGAAACTGTAAGCCAGTGTTTTCTTTTATATTATTTTTTATATTATGCATCATATTTTATACTATACATTTTATTTTTAATATACATTATTCCATGTGTATTTATATCACTGTACCTTGTGTTATATTATCCAGGCATTAATCCAGGCATCATAAAACAGAAGTTGTCTTCAGGAACCTGTTTGGAATATACTCGTAGCAAAGTACATGTGCAAATATAAATAGGACCTATATTTATGCAACAGCTCATCTCAATCGCATAAAAAACATAGATTATGTACTCAAAAAGCATCAACACCATGGAAAGAACATAATGATACAGTTATGCCAAATTAGGTAAAGAAATGCTTTAACAGTGTTCAATATATTCATCTCTAGCATTGTTTTGTTCCTTTTTCAGCACAGATCACTGCATTGTGATATCCACCATAATGTATAATAAAACTAGTCTTACCACAATAATACATTTAGTCCATACCACCCACTATTACAGAATATTTTTAGAATATTTATTTTCAGATGAAGGATTTCAAGTTTGTGAGATGTTGCTCATGAAAAGCATAAAAGCAGCCAGTGTTTTCCTTACCCATCTCAAAAGAAAGTGGAAAAAGCATAATTTACTATGTCTTTGGCACAATTCCAGACACATTCTTTGTAATGTAATGGTTTTTGGTGGGGTATAATGATTGACAAATTTGCTCTTGAAAAATTATACATCATATGCTTCGAGGGGAAACTTGGAATGAATTGGTTTCTTTTAGTTACCTGGGAAATTTCAAAGCCCGTGGAGTGATGTAACTGCCTGGCAAGACCTGAAGTTCTCCATCAGCATGTCAATGTGTTTTTGACACTTCACGGTACTGCCATTTCTTGGGCCTTTCATTTATGTAGAGCTGCACAGGCTTTTATCTTTTCAGGTACTTTGCCATCCATTGTCTCTTAATAAGGTCATCTCAGATCTCCTTCACTAGTCAATACTATTGGAATTTCTTGGTACCGAAAATACTTTTAACATCCCCCTAATTGTTACACGACACTTTTACCCAGGTTAATTCTGGTAGCGCTACGTGAATGCAATCAACCAATGTTTTTTATGCCCTTGATGCAGTCTGACAGTTTTTTTTACGTATCGCCCACAGATTAAAGAAAGCATCGCACATGAAATCAGACAAGAGATTGTGAATGAGCTCTTGGCTGCTGTGTCGCCTCAGAGATCTCCTCTGTCAGCCAGAAAGCACCCTGTGTGAGCAGCTTGGCTGATGCTTGAGGTTTGTTTTGATGGATTGCAGTATGTTTGTAACTTTCCATCTTGAAGGTAACATGAAGGACTATATTGCCCTCTCCTAAAAGTGTATAGTGTTTGTAGGATATGCTTGCAAGTTTTTATAGTGTTGTTTGTATATCCATTTCGTACTAGAGGAGTTGACATGACATGTCAAACATTGGCATACTAGAGATGCACAGATACTACTCCGTAGTACTCGAATCGGTCCAGTACTGGTAGGGGAAAATACTCAACCCTGTTCATGTGATGTATGCGGCTTCTCTCACTCTTCAAGGGAGAGCAAAAGAGCATTTTCTTTAAACTCGAGCTGGATGATCGCCGTTGTCCTAAACAACGTTATTGTCTGTCACTTTTGCTTGGCCGTTAGCCCAACAACAACACGGGATAAAGAAATCAAACAAACTTCGAACTCTGTCAGTATCAACGCAACAAACCCAGAACAATCAATCAATACTAAGCCCGGATTCCCCACTCTGTGAATGCCCAGTACAATGTGCATAAAATAACACCATTAAAGCATGAATAACGTACCATATGTGTTAGCATGGTTACATTAAAAGGTAAATTAAACCCTGGTAAAACAGCCCTGGATTGTCATTTTTAATTACTAAAAAACGCTAATATTGGCTATACCAAGATGTCAAATACAAATAGAATGGCATATGTATACAAACACAAAACTACTCATATCAGTACTCGTTATCGGCTGATACCTAAAACTATGTACTTGTATCGGTCTTCAAAAATTGGTATCAGTGCATCTCTGTCTATAATTGTTTTTTTTGTTTTTTACTTTTTTAAATGGATAATTCACCCAAAAAAGAAAATTCTCTCATTATTTACTTGCACATGCCATCCCAGATGTGTACAACTTACTTTCTTCTGCAGAACACAAGTAAAGATTTTTAGAAGAATGTCTGAGCTCAGTAGGTCCATACAATGCAAGTGAATGGTGACCAGAACTCAGAAGGTCCAAAATGCACATAAAGGTATCATAAAAGTAATCAATATGACTCCAGTGGTTAATCTATATCTTCTGAAGTGATACGATAGGTTTGGGTGAGAAAGAGATCAGTATTTGGGTCATTTTTATTGTAAATCTACATTTTCATTTTCACTTCTACATTATGGTGTGGAAGTGACTTTCACGTTCACATTTAGCCACCTACTGGTTGGGGCTAAAATAGTACTTAAATATTGATCTGTTTCTCACCCACACTTATCATATCACTTCTGAAGACATGAATTTTACCACTGGAGTCTTATGGATTACATTTATGCCGCCTTTGTGTCCTTTTTGGACCTTATGAGTTCTGGTCACCATTCCCTTGCATTGTGAGGACCAACAGAGTGGAGATATTCTTTAAAAAACCTTAATTTGTGTTCAGCAGAAGAAAGAAAGTCATATACATCTGGTATGGCATGAGGGTGAGTAAATGATGAGAGAATTTACATTTTGGGGTGAACTTTACCATTATTTATGCATGCTGATCCTTATATTAATTGAGAGACAGTATAAATAAAAATATTTGAAAACAGCTCCTATCTATTTGAATGGGTAAAGACCAAATCACCAATGGTTGGTCAAGATTACAAGCAAAGAAAATTTCAAATAAATTAAATCTGACAGCAATCGTATCATAAATTTTGCTTTTTTTTGCTCAGATCACGCTAAAAAATAACTTTTTCAGGCTTGCCAGCGAATGTGCATGCATGTTCTTGATGAAGAGTGGCAGGAGATGTTTCTGTCCAGCTGTTTTTGAACGCAAAAAAATACCAATGTGATTATGTAATGTAAACACAGCAATGCAGCTCACTATGTTTTGAAATGGTCCACTCAATCAATATCGTTATTTTGTTTCCTTCAGCAGGTGAATCCTGTGAAAAAGTTACACTGAACACTGGTTAAAACCTTGCACTGAAAACGGCCCAGCACCTCTCTCTGGTTCTGTCTGTGAAGCCTTCTGGTCTCTACTGTCTGCTTCTGCATTACGGTCCTGTTTCTACATTCACAGTGGTTGAAATCTTCCATTGTCTGAACCCATAAAAGGCACATGGCTTATTGTGGTATTCATGTGGTGTCTATTACAGAAATGTAATGAATCTTTTCGGTTGTATTTAAGTACAAGATGCAGATCTTGTAGAATTTTTGCAAGTGTTGATGGCAGTCTTGAAAAGACTTGTGGGTGTGTAACGGTTTCACTGTGTGTGGGTGTGTGTTTGTCTGCCTTGGACAAAATGTCTACTGTAATCAGACTTGTTTTCTAATGCAACCTCTGTGAGGAACTAACTGTGCAATACATTACACTTTTTTCAACTTGAACTGACCAATCACAACTACTGTTCTACGTTCATAATGCACACAGCTGTCTTCATTGTATAGTTTATGTTGATAGTCTTAAACATTCTATATGGATAGAAAAGACACTTAAGGGGTAGTTCACCCAAAAATGACAAAATGAGTCTGACTTTCTTTTTCTGTGGAACACAAAAGGAGATTTTGAGCAGATTTTAGCCTCAGTCACCATACACTTTCACTGCATCTTCTCTCTATACAGTGAAAGGTGACAGAGACTAACATTCTCCCTAAAATCTCCTTTTGTTTTACACAGAAAAAAAAGAAAGTCATGTGGGTCTGGAATAACATGAGTGTGGGTAAATGATGACATAATTTCCAGTTTTGGGTGAACTATCCTTTTAAGCTTTGAAAGCACATGCATAAATGTATTTTTCTGTAAAAAGATAAGCACTAAATTCTCTATAATCGCTAGCACGTTCTAAAAAGGTTTCGTTTTAATTCTTACAGACAGCAGCTGTCAAATCTGCTGTTTTTAGATGAGCATTTAAAGAGCAGAGAATACAAAGTGTTTGACTTTTCCAGTGTGAATGAAAGAACACCGTAATTGTGGTAACACTTCACAGTAAGGTTCCATTCATTAACATTATTTAATAAATTAGGTTTTATGAACAATATATTTTTTTACAGTATTTATTAATCTTTTTAATGTTAGTTAATAAAAATGCAATTGTTAATTGTTAGTTCATGTTAGTTCATAGTGCATTAATGTCAGCAAGTACAAATTTAGATTTTGATGTATTTGCATATGTTGAAATTAACATTAACTAAGATTAATAAATGCTGTAAAATTATTGTTCGTTGTTAGTTCATGTTAACTAATGTTAACAAATGGAACCCTATTGTAAAGTGTTACTGGAATGGTTTACTGATGTACTTTTATCTAAGCTGTAATGAATTGTAATACTAATTGATTTATGTGACTAAGGGCATATGTTCCCTTTTCGCCTGGGATGCATGAGGGATAATCTTTAATGCAAATCATTAATAAAGATTTATTTATTTTGTACACACGCTTTGCCGTGTCATGATTTTGTTTGGGTTTTTGGACATGGTGGAGGATTGTTTAAATTATGTCTTCCAATATGGATGCTGTACAAAAAATATGAATACAACTTAAGCTGTACCAACAGCATATCACAAGCTGTCGAGTAGGCTGATGCAAAAGATATTTTTGCCTTTGTAAAAAAGAAAGAAAGCAGAAATCGTGTTTACACTAATACACTTAAAAGGTATATGGGGTAAGTCATTATATTGGGAATAAATGGTAAAGTACATACTTTCAAAAGTGTAGTCACAAGACTTAAACATTAAATGCATTAACATGAGACTGATGTGTTAGAATCGCAAAATGCTTTAACTTGATCTCCGTATTTCTTGCACTTAAAACAAATATGGTACAAAATTGGGTCTGAAACCATGGCTGGATCTAAGGGGTACTGGGGGCATTGCCCCCCTTGATTTGCTTTGAAAACGGGTAAGTGTAGACGTGGCCTTAGCTGTACAAAACTCTACAAACAAACAGCTTTTAGATAATTGCTTTTGCATCATTTCAGCTTCAACATTTTCACAGAAACACTTTCAGTCATGGTCTTGCTTTTAACGTGCTATTAACGTTTTTAATGCGAGCAACAATATTAATGGCAGGGTTCTTTTCTCCCTCCTACTGCTTTGTTTAGTCAAGTGTGATGATGAAAAATACCTGTGGGTCAGAAAAATTATTTTGATACATAAACTCAATCTGGCCTACTGTTACCATGGAAACATGGCTCTAAGATAGAAGGCACATGTTTGTGGGAGGGTTTGATATTGTGGGCATCCTTGGATTCAGTGGGTGGCCATTAACATAAAAACAGCTTCATTAGAGCTGGAGGATATTGATACACAATAGAAATGAGTTTTATACGATCAGTTAACTTGACAATTGTGTGGGATTTCCAGTTGAATTGACTAGTATCTGTTACAGGCTCAGTTTTGCCCAAAAATTAATTTATAAAATGCATAGTTCTGCTTCTGAGTGCTGAATGGTTAATACAGCATTTCAGCCATGGTAAAATCCACAATTTAGTAACAGTTACGAACTTTTCACCATGTTGTATTGCAGCGTTCTCTCTGCTGGAAAAAATAGATCAAACCAGACTAAGCTTGTTTGTGGGTTTTAGCTGGTTTAAACTGGCCTCCCAGATTGGCCAGCTGAGAAGTGCACAGAATCTCCTGAAAAAGCTGGTCTCCGAAAGCTGTCATGTCTAACAGAGGATAAAAAAAATAAAAAAAAGCTGTTTGCCAATCCCTGGCCCTTTCAATCACACTTTTCTGTCTCTTAACTCAGGTAGACACCTCTCGACACAAGAACTTGGTTGTGCAGCTGTGTGTGTGTTTCTAAACACAAATAGACTCCTGGTTAGTCTGGTGACATTACTATTTTTCATCAAAGTTCATTTCACAATGATTTTGGCAACTTGCACGACACAAACCTCTACATTTGAGACTTGTGCTTGACATGAAAATATATCTGTTAAAGTTTACGCAATAGTCCGTCAGACATACTCAGACGTGTGAAATAAACAGTGCCTGTTTTTGTGGCTCCTCCATCCTGGAGACACTCATTGGGTAATTTCTGTACTGATATTAGCCCCTCCACCATGATGAGGGTCATAAGGTGATGCCATAACCTGTAAATAGGCAACAGTTATGGCAGAACTAAACATGGGTCAGGTTGGGTGTGTGATGCTGTATGTTCCAGAGGTGAACAGGGTGACCTAGTGTAATATGAGCTTATCTCCTCAGGGTTCTTACTCTTTTTCCAGACTACCCTTAGATAAGACTACCACTGATGCCAACTCCTTAAAGTAAAATATACTGCTTGTTTAATCTAGTAGGCTAAATACAGGAAAGAAAAAATCAGTTATACCGATGTGTGATTCGCGACTGAATTATTCTTTTGAGTCTGGTTTTTTCAGTGAATCAGTTGAACTGGTTTACTCAACCAGTTTCAGATGTCCAAGTGGTTCATGAGATAACTCACTACTCATCTAACTGAACCAAAAATGTCTCTTTTGGACATGTCCGATTCGTAATGAGCCAAGAATGCTGTAACGGAGTGTATCAAGGGTTCACTAGTTACTTTAACCCTCCTATTGTCTTGAACAGGTAAAGAATATGTTATAAATACCACATAGTTTTTGGTACTGGAACCGAACGTTGTGATGTTGTCAAGACCATCAAAACAAACAAAATAATAATTAAAAAAATATATATATATATTTTTTTAAGAGAAATAACAATTTAAAACAAATGGTTCTTTCCATTGACCTTAACGGGTCAATTTTGACCCGTATGGGAAGAACCAGTTGTGACCTTTCACCTTTGGACTTTCTGAATGTTAAACAGCTTTAAATAGTTTTTAGTACATCTATGAATCAAATTTGACCTAAAAACGGTTTCAAATTTTCAAAAATTTAGCCCCTAGCCCCATACTGTTCTCTAGCCTGTTCCACCTGCTCCACTGGGTACAGCATCCTTCCCAAAAATTGCATTGTTTTGCTGTCAAATGGGATTTGTGCAAACATGCACATGTCCACAAACACAAAAAGAGAGTATTTTTCTTACAGTTTTGAACAGGTAATATGTTAGCAAATAAGTTTAGTAAGGTAATCTATATTATAGGTACAGTTGGGCTAAAGGCGCCCCAATGGTAGAAAACCTACTGAATGTGATTTTCTCCTAAAACATTAGATGACTGAAAGAACCATTACGGCACAATTCTGAACCCCTGTAACACTGCAAAAACATTGTTTGACATTAGTGGGAAAGAATGGATTTGTTGCAATGGACATGCAAAGTGGGCCCATTTTTAGAGATTTTTGTGAAATAGGGATGTACTTAAATTGTAACTAAATATGCATTAATATATTACAAGCAGAATAAATCAGAAATTGTTGTAATATATAGTAGTTAAGATATTAGAAAATGCCATAAGTGATTGAAATAAATGTAAATTGAGCCATCCTTGGCCAATGTTTTTAAACGTTTTTTTTTAATTGTTATTATTAATTTCTTAAAACAATTATGTCACTCCATTAATATTCAGAATATAGCATTTTAACACTTTCATTATACACTTTGGGACCACAATAAAAAAAAAATTGTTAAGGGGGGGCTTTAGTGCCGTTGCTCACTAATCAAGAATTTATACATTTTGAATGGTTTTCAATACGGGTCAAAAATAACCTGAAGTACAAAAAGAGGGTGCAGATTCTTAGACAATAGGAGGGTGAATAGCAAACATTTAACAAATAAAACATTGCCTACAGTGTATAATAGATGCAAATTAATTGTAGAATTTTTGGTAAATGCAACTTGCTTCTAACGGACTTTGTTTATGAGCTGAATCATGGCTGCAACAAACTGAACTAGGACACTAAAAATGTTCAATAATAAAACTAATATAAAACTTCATTGTGTTAAACAGTAATGTGTGCCTATATACAGTAGCTTTGGATGTTTTAGAGCATGTAATACGCCATTCTTGAATGTCAGTGACCACGTGATGACGTGAAGAACCACTGAATTGTTTTTTGAACTACTTCATTGAAAGGAATTGTTTGAAAGTACCGATTCTCAGACATGAGTTGGACTTCTCATCACTACCACAATGTGGACTCTACACTGTGGAGAAGCATTATAAACAAAACACTGCACCTGTTTTGACAAAGGGATACTGCTGTCATTAATATTATTCTGTCAAAATTGCTAAAACAAAAAAAGTTTAAATGCTCCATGATACCATCTATTTTTCGTTCTCAGCCGCACGATGCACTAATGTATTTAAATGTCTTTGTCCCTTCCAAAACTTGTAGTGTATTTGGCCTTTCTATAAAAAAAATAAAATATAATGTTTAATCAACCAGATGTTTGTGTATGATCATTTATTTTGATCACTAGTTATTCTTTTTCAGAAATGTCTGCATGTTCCCCCTTCAGGTTGTGTTTTAGACAGGCCACAGACTAATTACCTATTTCAAACAGGCAGGTGGCTCAGTAGCAGTTATCTCATTGGCAGATGTCCAGTGGCCTAAACAAACAGCGCAGGTGGCGTCTGTCCTGAGCGGAAAGGATCAATACACAGTCACACTTTGAACCATTGTAGGTCTACCTAATATTGCATTAGTACTTTTTAAGCACCACTTGCTTTTTGTGAAAAATCAGGCAAAGGAATAATAAAAAGTAATGGTAAAAAAACAAAAACAATTCTAGTTATCTTCAGCTTTTAACTTGTGCAATTACTCAAGTCAAGTGCGCTATTAAATATATATATATATATATATATATATACAGTATGCACTGGCAGCCAAAGAAACTGGTACTTTTATTCACAAGTGGCATTCAACTGATCTCAATTTATAGTCCGGACATTAATAACATGAAAAATTACTATTATAATTTGAAAGAAATTATCAGAACTTCTTAAACTACTTCAGAGTTCTCATCAAAAAATCCTCCATGTGCAGCAATGACAGCTTTGCAGATCCTTGGTATTCTAGCTGTCAGTTTGTCCAGATACTCAGGTGACATTTCACCCCACACTTCTTGTAGCACTTGCCATAAATGTGGCTGTCTTGTCGGGCACTTCTCACGCACCTTACAGTCTAGCTGATCCCACAAAAGCTCAATGGGGTTGAGATCCATAACACTCTTTTCCAATTATCTGTTGTCCAATGTCTGTGTTTCTTTGCCCACTCTAACCTTTTCTTTTTGTTTTTCTGTTTCAAAATGGGCTTTTTCTTTGCAATTCTTCCCATAAGGCCTGCACCCCAGAGTCTTCTCTTTACTGTTGTACATGAAACTGGTGTTGAGCGGGTAGAATTCAATGAAGCTGTCAGCTGAGGACATGTGAGGCATCTATTTCTCAAACTAGAGACTCTGATGTACTTATCCTCTTGTTTAGTTGAACATCTGGCCTTCCACATCTCTTTCTGTCCTTGTTAGAGCCAGTTGTCCTTTGTCTTTGAAGACTGTAGTGTAGACATTTGTATGAAATCTTCAGTTTTCTTTCCAATTTCAAGCATTATATAGCCTTCATTCCTCAAAACAATGATTGACTGACGAGTTTCTAGAGAAAGCTGTTTATTTTTTGCCATTTTTGACATGCCAGTCTATTGCATACTGTGGCAACTCAGAAACAAACACAAAGACAATGTTAAGCTTCATTTAACGAACCAAATAGCTTTTAGCTGTGTTTGATATAATGACAAGTTATTTTCTAGTACCAAATTAGCAATTTGGCATGATTTATGCTGGAAATGGGGCCTGATTTGATCAGAAATGACTTTTTTTCAAAGTACTATTTTTTGACTATACTTTGTAATCAGTTGAATGCCATTTTGGTGAATTAAAGTAACAATTTCCTTCCGAAACAGTTAAATCTGTACATTATTCCAAACTTTTGGCCACCTGTGTATATATGTATATATATATATTGGCTAGAAATTGCTCTTTGTGAGCACTCTCTATAAACTGATCTCTAATCTCTGTAAAATGCAGTCTTTATAAAATCTTCATCCAGTAACCATAATGTTTGGAAAAGGAAAAGTTTTACATGCTTAACATGAGATTATCAAACAGCTGTGACTTAAGCACCCCATTTTGTCTTAAATCTCTCAATTTTCTAATATTTCCGCTCCGCCTGAAAATGAAACGGCTGCTTTAACGGGATAATATGATTTATTCCCACCACCCAAGAAACCCTGAATAATTTAAAATCCATAAATGATGTGCCACTGTGATCAAGCATGTTATACATTATAAAGAACATTCTCTTGCCTCACAATTTAACCGTGCCTGTGAAGGGAAATCTGGCAATGTGATGCGCAAAAACTGCCGACAGCATCCTGAATCAGGATCATAAATAATGTAGGAAGCATCAGCAAGGTCCCGGCGGGGGCTTATATTGCATTGCTCTGAGTGTTGCTAATGATAGTGAGAGAGGAGGCAGAGCACTTGCTATCTGAGCGTGTCCCAGAGCGGACAGAGAACTTGTACTGAGAAGACCCAAAGTAAAAGAGGAACAGCCACCCAAGGAAGGACATATCTGCTTCTGGGAGGTGTATGGGACACAGGATTACAGAAAAGTGAGTGGGATAACATAGGTCTGGGAAAGACGGACTAATTATTAGTTCTTTATTTGCATATCTCTCTCTCTCTCTCTCTCTCTGTCAACAAAGCTTTATTGGCATGATTGTCAGAATTGACAGTAACACTTTACAATAAAGTTCTATTTGTTAACATTAGTTAATGCATTAGGTATCATGACCAAGCAATGAACAATATATTTGCACAGTATTTATTAATCTTGTTTAATAATAATTTATAAAAGATACTATTGTTCATTGTTAGTTAATGTTAGTTCATAATGCATTACCTAATATAAACATATACGTCTTTTAATTTTTAGAATGTATATGTAGAAATTAACTTTAACCAAAATTAATAAATGCTGTTCAAGAATTGTTCATTGTTTATTCATGCTTATGAATACAACCTTATTGAAAGTGTATCCGCATTCACAATATTTTAAAGTTTATGTAGGATTTTTAGTGCCGAAATGGACAACAAAAAATTGTGAGAAGTACATTCAGAAGTATATAAAAAGGAGAGAATAATAGACAGAAACAAGGTAAAAAATAGAATGCAATGGGGATTAATTTACATGCAAAATATGGTTTATACAAAATATATACAATTGTCTTGTCAGAGTAATATATCAGTCCTTACAGTAATAAATGTACGTTATTGGTTCTCTGATTCAAGATTCAAGTTTCTTTTAGCCTGTAAGCTTTACATTGCCAAAGCAATAGTATCATTATATACATACACATTTACACACTTATAAGGGGGGGGAGTTTTACACAGATGTGTATGGAAATTTTATGCATGTTGCATGTCTGTCTGTCTCTCTCTCTCTCTCTCCCTCTCTCACCCACTCTGTGGAGTAGGGGAAGGCGGGCTGTCCAGGAGGGAGAGTAATTTACAGGGGCTGATAAGTAGGGTCCAGTTTGTCTCTCTCTCTCTCTCTCTCTCTCTCTCTCTCCCCATCTCTCTCCATCAGCTCGCTCTCAACATGGAGCCCAACAGCCCCAAGAAAATTCAGTTTGCCGTTCCACTTTTCCAGAGTCAGTTGGATCCCCAGGCGGCTGAGCATGTAAGTAGAGAGAGGTTCTTTTATTACATTGTGCCTAATGGAGACTGGCCTGCAGAGGTCTTCAGCTCCCTTGAGACCCCACTGAGCATTGGGTCAGTGCAGATTGCTGGCAAAATCAGATTTATTATATGATGTCATAGATGAAGTTTTCTGCAGGGATTGTAGTGCTTTGTAAATATGTAATTTTCTGTCTTTGTATGTGGGTAGTTGGCATGTAACGTGCCCATTGTCTTGTTTTTTGTTTTTGTTTTTTATCAACATCAAGATCTTAGGTAAAAATGTATATGAATGTATAAGGGAAAGTGTATATCTTAAGCCCTGTAACTGGTCACCTTTTCAAGTTTTTCAACATTTTTAATCAGCTTTTTCCTTCACTAGTTTATTTTAAATTGTACTGAGCAGTAACAAATGAGTTTTAAAGAGCAAATATACAGTTAATGTGAGTTCATAAAAGCTGCATGCATAAAAAATATTGTTAAAAATAGTTTTAGATGGAGTATAGCACGTCACATTGCAATACATGCACACTTCTTAATGTTTATTGCTGTACTTCTACTGCAGCTGTGATTTATGTTTTCTGCTTTTTACTTTTTTAAACTGACCGACAAGTTAAATGTATTTTTTGTGCTAACTGACATAATGGATGACACATTTTGGGTGGATTGTCACACTGTAAGACAGGTCAACATCCCCAAAACTTTGGTGTATGTATAAATAAAAAATTTGCCATTAGGCTTTCTGCATCAAGACTGGCTTAAAGTAACAAGTCACAAAAAATGCTATTGTCGTTTGTAAATCGTCGTGCATGCAGAAGAATAGACACTTGTTGTGTTCCAGCTATATTAAAAGCTGTTCATTGATGGCTCCAGCAGTGAGGCTGAATGTCAGGCAGTAAAAGTGTTTGATGTTGGGTGCTGTTGCTGACAGTTTCATAACAGGAAAGTACTGATTTTATGTTGATGCTGGCTTGTCCAATCACTGGCAGTCTCTCTTGTGCTGAGTAAGTGCTCCAACACTATAGGCAGTATCCCCTCTTTTGCTTCTTGGACCCTTTTTAAAAGTATAGTTCCCCCAATAAGGGAAAATTCTGTAAGCATTAACCCTCATATTGCTCCCAACCCGTTTGGCTTTCTTTCTTCTGTGGGTGGTGAGTAAATGATGACATCATTTTAATTTTTGGGTGAACTATGCCTTTAATAAATGAGCATGAACCGTTGCAAGCTATCTGCAGATCAGAGCGCATGAAAGTGACCCTGATGTTCAGGTACAGTGTGTTTTACACCGCAGGGACTGAGAACAGATCACCACTGTTGAGTGTGAGCTCATGTTGTTCCACATGTGTTGAGACAGCATGTTGTAAGATCAAAACCCGGCAGCCTTCTTCACGGAATTGATTGTATTGACCCTATTGAATCACCCAACAAGCGCTGATGTTTAGACACACATGTAGGGTTATGTGGGGTAAATCAGTCAGCATGAACATTTGTTGCATCTGTTATTGTTGAGTAACTTGTACAAAAAAGTACCATGGTACTACTCAATCTAGTCTCATTGAATCATGTTACTATACCTACAGTATGTGTTTGCAAAATGCGTTTCAGGTAGCTCTTTGTATGCATTGCAGCACCCTCCTGGTGAAATGAACACTAAAAGCGCAACAGCTATGACTTTTATTCACTTTCACACCAATCACATGTAAAACGGTTGTCACTTTCACTTTTTGGCCTGTTTCTTACACAGTGCTATCTTATGACATCAAAACACTTTTACTAAAGCGCATGACTTGAAAGGTGATACATTTTAATGTTTGCATTACATAACCAACTACATTTACAAGCTTATTCGGGCACGATTAAATTGCGTGTTAGCTCAACTGATAGAGCGTTGCATTCATGATGCAAAGGAGCTGGATACAATTCCTGACACGTGAGGCAAAAGCATCATAGAAGCGCCACAAAATGACTTGGTTGCTTTAAAAAAAATTGCCTTTTTGATTTCACAGGGTGCTTTCTATGACCCTGTTGGTTGGGTTTAGGTTTAAGGTTTAGGGTAGGGAGGTCGGTTTTGTTGATTTAAAACTCAACAGAGCATTAACCTTAAAATCCTCATCTGTGTGGGAGAACTTTTAACTCGCTTTTAGCGCCATACAGGAACGACGCAATATCATTTGCAAATATTTCACCACAGGCATGTAACTTTCATGAGATCAGGCTGGTACTACTACCAATGTCTTTTGGCCATGTACCATGACCAATTTGAAGTCATTATAAAATACCAATGAATGCACACGTGATCGCAGATTTAAATTAATGGAAAAGTTCACCCATAAATTAAAATTCTGTCCTAATTTACTCACCCTTATGTCAATCTAAACCCACATGACTTTCTTTCATCATATTGCAAGTCTTCTAAAAGCAGGCAACGCAAATTCTTTTGTGTTCTGTGTACGAGCTTCTTTCGTGAACGTGTAAAGGATGATTTTCACTGAAAAATGGCTGAACTTTTTGGTTGTTTCTCACCAAAACCTGACATTTGCCTTCAGAAGACTTGAAAATGTCACGCACAAACTGCACAGACTACTTTTATGATACTTTTGGATTCTTTTTTAAACTAAAGTGCTATTGAATTGAGATGACAGACCATGATACTGATTTATTTTTTTCTTTTTGTGTTCCTCACGGGTTTGGAACGACGTGAGGGTGAGTAAATTATGACTAAATGTTGAATTTTCATTCTTGGGTGAACTATTCCTTCAATGTCCCAAGTTACCATGTTGCTTAGCAACTGTACAGTCTAAAGATAGGCAAATGAACTGTTTTACTTAGTGGAATAATTGTTTGTTCCAACTCTTCCAAATCATATTTATTTTTTTAATTTTATGATAAGCCACTCAGGACTGTAAGTTACAGGGATTTTACCATCATAGACTTCACTCCATGCCTAAGAACACCTCTTACCCATGGTAAAATGACTGTAACGCATGGACTGTCATGGCTTTTTGCTTTTTTGTTTAAAGGGAATATCACTACTACTACTATTTTTCTTTCTTTCACTCCCTGACCACAGATTCGGAAGCGCAGACCAACTCCAGCCACACTGGTCATCTACAACGAGCCCAGTGCATCAGGTAAGAGCACACTTAGCATTTAATATTACTAAGTAGCATGCTTCTTTATAGAGACTAAATGCAAACACGGCCATGTTGAACCACAGCCCTTCTGTGTAACTTAAATACATGTAAATTAAGATTAAAATCTTCAAAGAGCAGCCTGTCTCTAATTAAACATGTCCTAATGTCCTCTTGTGCATGTTTGCTCTGGCTAAATGTTCATTCCATGTCATTAACATCTCTGATGCATTACGCCTAGAACTCATGACTGCTCTTTCATAAAGAAACAAGAGTTGGTTTTATCTGAGCACCATTTGGAAGTGTTGTTCAGGGTCTACAGTAGTTACTGCCAGAAATGCTTTTAAACAAAAACATGTTTGCGTAGGAGCCAGCTTTATTGTTATGAAAATATGCCCTCTCCAATTTTCATGTACAATCATTATATGATATTGAGGGAGGAAATGTACTCTTCTTGTATAAAGGACAACATGATAGGTCCGCCGAGGTCATTTCGTGTCAGAGCGCCTGTAATCTAGCCTTGGGTAGGAACAGCGCAACACACTGTGAATGTGGTAATGGTCAACGGGCTGCTATCAGCACAAACAACCCACCTATGGTGTCAGCATAAGGGACTGGCCAGGCCGTGCAGTAAATTAAGCAACACTGTGAATGTTGCAATGATTTTGTTGCACTGTACTGTATATTTAGCCATTAAAGTATTTAACAAATTTTTTTTTTTTTACTCAGTATAGTTTTAAGATCCTTCCTTGTCAGATGTCCTGCATTAAGATATGTTTTAATAGTGTCTAAGATTTAAAGTTGAGTTTTTAGAGCCATTTTAGAGCAAATATATAAATATTAAGATATATTTTGAATACCGTCAAAACCCTGAAAAATTTTAAGGTATAATATATTTAGGCTATGTTACTTAGCCCCTCTTATACATCACGATGGCGCCGTGGATGGCCGCCTCGGTGTGGAGCGCTTCTATTGTTTTGTTGTTTTTGTTTGTTTGTCCTGTGTTTAGTAATCTTTTTCCAGTCAGCTTTACCAGAGACGAACTGCTGAACATTCGACAGCATATACCAGTCAATCTTTTCCCGGATTTTGAATATTCAGATGTTTTGTTTGACATTTTAGTCGGAGGCGCGGCTGTGCTGTTTAAACACGCTATGAGATACAGGCGAGGAAGACGAGCAGGCGCGCTGGTCAAGCTCCGTCGGCGGGGCTTTCGAACAATGCTGCCAAGCATTCATCTTGCGAATCTCCGCTCTCTTCCTAACAAAACAGATGAACTACATCCTGCACAAACAAGGACTTTTCAACCTCTGCTGCCTTGTGCTTCACAGAAACCTGGCTGAGTGAAGCCATTCCGGACATCTGCCGGGCTTCCAGCTGTTCAGAGCGGATCGCATCGCGGAGTTAACGGGGAAAACGAGAGGTGGTGGAACATGCTTTTACATCAATGAAAGTTGGTGTACAGATGTAACAATGTTAAAGAAGATGTGCTGTCCTAATTTGGAAGCGCTCTTTATTAACTGTAAGCTTTGCCACGCTGCAACAGCTGGCTGATCAAATCACAGACACAGAACAACAATACCCGGACTCAGTTATTATTATTCTTGGGGTTTTTAACAAAGCAAACCTCACAAGTGAACTGCCCAAATACAAACAGCACATTACATGCCCAACCAGAGACAGAAATATACTGGATCATTGCTACACAACAATAAAGGATGCATATCGCTCTGTTCCTAGAGCAGCTTTGGGACTATCTGATCACTGTCTGGTTCATCTTCTTCCAACCTACAGACAGAAATTAAAATCTGCTAAGCCTGTACTAAGGACTGTAAAGTGATGGACCAATGAAGCAGAGCGGGAACTACAAGCCTGCTTCGACTGCATGGATTGGAGTGTTTTTGAGGCTACAGCCACAGACCTGGACGAGCTCACAGATACTGTTACATCATATATCAGTTTCTGTGAGGATAATGCGCATTCCTACTAGGACTTATTTAACATTTAACAACGACAAACCATGGTTTACAGCGGAACTCAGGCAGTTTCGTCAGGCCAAAGAGGATGCTTACAGGGGTGGGGATAAAGTCTTGTACAATCAGGCCAGGAACACACTGAACAAGGAAATCAGAGTGGCTAAAAGAAACAAGTTTTCAGCTTACAACCCTGCATCAGTGTGGAGTGGCATGAAACAACTTACGAATTACAGGACTCCTACCCCCAACCCTGTGGTGGACCAACAACTGGCTGACGACCTGAATGTGTTCTACTGTAGATTTGAAAGACCCAATCTCACACCCCACACCCACGCTGACCTTCACTTCACACAAACACCAACACCTCCTGCAACCCCCCCTCCTCCCCCCTCCTGCTACTCAACCTGCACTTAAGATCTGTGAAGATGGTGTGAGCCGCGTCTTTCGAAAACAAAGGATAAGGAAAGCACAGGGCCCAGATGGCGTTTCACCTGCATGTCTTAGATCCTGTGCTAACCAGCTGGCCCCCATCTTCACACAGATCTTCAATAGATCACTGGAGCAGTGTGAAGTCCCATGCTGCTTCAAATGTTCCACTATCATCCCCATCCCAAAGAAACCAAAAATCACAGGACTTAATGACTACAGACCTGTTGCCCTGACGCCTGTGGTCATGAAATCATTTGAGAGACTGGTGTTGGCCCACCTGAAGAACATCACTGGACCCTTTCTAGATCCCCTTCAATTTGCTTATCGAGCAAACAGGTTTGTGGATGATGCAGTCAACATGGGATTGCATCATATCCTGCAACATCTGGACAGACCAGGGACATATGCAAGGATCCTTTTTGTGGACTTCAGTTTGGCTTTCAACACCATGATCCCAGCTATTCTCCAGACTAAATTACACCAACTCTCTGTTCCCACATCTATCTGTCAGTGGATTACCAGCTTTCTGACAGACAGGCAGCAGCTTGTGAGACAGGGGAAATTCACTTCCAGCACCTGTTCAATCAGCACTGGTGCCCCCCAGGTATGTTTGCTCTCCCCACTACTCTTCTCCCTCTACACTAACGACTGCATCTCCAAGGACCCCTATGTCAAGCTCCTGAAATTTGCAGACGACACCACTGTCATTGGCCTCATCCGAGATGACAATGAGTCTGCATACAGAAGGGAGGTTAAACAGCTGGCTGTCTGGTGCAGTCAAAACAACCTTGAGCTGAACATGCTCAAAATGGTGGAAATGATTGTGGACTTTAGGAGGAACCCCCCAACAATGTCCCCCCTCACCATTCTAAACAGCACTGTGGCATCAGTGGAGTCATTCAGGATCCTGGACACTACCATCTCACAGGACCTGAAGTGGGAGACCCACATTGACTCCACTGCGAAAAAGGCACAGCAGAGGTTGTACTTCCTTCGCCAGTTGAGGAAGTTCAACTTGCCATAGGCGCTGCTGATACAGTTCTACTCAGCGGTCATTGAGTCTGTTCTTTGCACTTCAATAACTGTCTGGTTTGGTTCAGCTACGAAATCAGACATCAGAAGACTACAAAGGACAGTTCGGACTGCTGAGAGGATTATTGGTTGCCCCCTGCCCCCCCTTCAATAACTATACACTTCCAGAGTGAGGAAAAAGGCTGGAAAAATCACTCTGGACCCCACTCACCCTGCCCACTATCTTTTTGAACTGTTGCCTTCTGGCTGACGCTTCAGAGCTCTGAGCACCGTCAGGCACAGGAACAGTTTTTTCCCCCAGGGTATCCATCTCATGAACAGTTAAAACTGCCCCTTTGAGCAATAATTAATGTGCAATACACAGCTTAATCTTTTTATATTATCCAACACATCCTACCTCTTCTGCCATTACATTCCCTTGCACTGTACATTACCGATTTGTATTTAGATTT
This sequence comes from Myxocyprinus asiaticus, assembly GCF_019703515.2. Lineage (NCBI taxonomy): Eukaryota > Metazoa > Chordata > Actinopteri > Cypriniformes > Catostomidae > Myxocyprinus > Myxocyprinus asiaticus. The sequence continues at coordinate 43,997,178 of NC_059354.1, forward strand.
GCACTACGTATGTGTGTGTGTATGTATGTATATGTATGTGCATTTGTGTGTATGTATGTGTGTGTATATGTATGTATATGTATGTATGTATGTATATGTATGTATGTGTGTGTGTATATATATATATATATATATATATATATATATATATATATATATATATATATATATATATGTATGTGTGTGTGTGTGTGTGTGTGTGTATGTATATGTATGTATGTATGTGTATATGTATATATATATATATATATATATATATATATATATATATATATATATATGTATATATTGTCTATTGTGTATTCTATATATACTTTTTTCTTTTCAATATTTATCTATTATTTATTCAATTTTAATTATTTTTTAAAAGTCTTGTTGCTGTTTTTATATTGTGTACTGGAAGCTCCTGTCACCAAGACAAATTCCTTGTATGTGTAAGCATACTTGGCAATAAAGCTCATTCTGATTCTGATTCTGATACCTACACTGATATCCCTCTAGAAGGGAACATCTGTGTAGTATTTATGCCAGAACTTTTGCCATCAAATCTATGTTATCCTGAGGAAATTCATCCACATGCGAACAGAATTTATACAGTTTTCCACTTAAGTGAAATGCCAATCACATTAATGTCACCAGTAAACACACTAACCTTGACCCTAATACCACTCAGCAGCCCACACGAGAGCCAGTGTTTTGGCAGTCTAAAAGATGTGAAATCATTCAATGCAGAGTCAATACTAATACAGCCTTCAACTAAGTCATGTCATAAGGTTCACTTTCAAAAGATTAGCGCACATGAATGCCACCACAATGTCGCAATTACTAGTGGGAAACTGATTTTCTTTAAAGTAATAGTTCGCCCAAAAATGAAAATTCTCTGATCAGTTACCCCTCATGCTATCCCAGATGTGTATGACTTTCTTCTGCAGAACACAAATGAAGATTTTTAGAAGAATATTTCAGCTCTGTAGGTCCATACAATGCAAGTGAATGGTGATCAGACCTTTGTAGTTCCAAAAATCACATAAAGGAAACATGAAAGTAATCCATATGTCTCCAGTGGTTAAATCCATATCTTCAGAAGTGATATGATAATACCTATCATATCACTTCTGAAGATATGGATTTAACCACTGGAGACTTATGGATTACTTTCATGTTTCCTTTATGTGATTTTTGGAACACATTTTTGGGTGAGAAACAGAACAATATTTAAGTCCTTTTTTAACTCTAAATCTCCACTTTAATTTTCATTTTCAGATATGAAAGTGAAACTAAACAGGCACCACATGTGACTTTCGGATGTAAAAGTGAAAGTGGAGATTTAGAGTAAACAAGGTCTTTAATTTTGATCTGTTTCTCAGGCTGATGGCTGGTCTTCATGATAAAGCTTAACCAAACCAATCTTGTTGAAGCCAGCATTGCCATCTGGCAGTTCTGCTTCAAAAGAGGGCCTTGTTATAAGCTCACAAATAATCTCCAGCTTCCCTATTAAAAACATTGACTGTTTCCTCGCTGTTGCCAGGTCTGTCTTCAGGGCCATACACCATGTCTCTCTGTTTTTTCAGCATCTCGCACAGTACTGCTGCGTTTTTTAGCGGCCGTTCACACCAAATACGTCCTTATGGTAAAGAAGGCTAGACGCTGTGCCACGTACAGAGCAGAATGCATGTGTCTCAAGATGCCTTTTTAACTTGACACAGCACCTAAAAATGCAATTTGACAGAAAAAAAAAAAAAAAAAGCGATATGAGGCGTAACAGTCAAAGACATTTGCATGTTTATTTAGAAAAGCAGTTGACAAACTACACAGCCTATTACAGGACAGTCAAGAATTTTTTGTTTTGTTTTAGTTTTCCATTCCCTCACAGTTATTTTGGGATCCCTCAAAATAGCTTAATCCATCCTTTATGAAAAAATAACAATGGTTTTACTACAGTAACCATAGTTCAACTAAGCTATTAATACCATAACCACAAAATTTACCAAGGTTTTACCACAATAACTATATTTGAATATGGTTTTGATATTTGTAGTAAAACTGTAGTAATAATACAGGTAAACCAGAATTGTAGAAATATAATCATTCTACCAAAAAACAAAGTTACTGCAGTTTTATCATAACAACACCATGGTTAACGTTTAGTGCATGTTTCAAAACCATGATACCTACCAAAAAATATGGTTACTTCAGTCATGGTTACTGCAGTTTTACTATAGTGAAACCATTTGTTTTCAGAAGGGCATTTGTCTTTTTGTTGCTGTTGTTTGTTTGATTGTTTGCTTGTTTTTTGTTACTGCAGTAAAACCTTGGTAAATTTTGTGGTTATGGTTTAACTACAAGTACCATAGTCTAATTATTTTTACTATAGTAAATCCATTGTTAAGTTTCGTAAGGGATGGAAAAAGCTATTGCATGGAAACCTAACCTATACACTACCACTACATATTTTTCAGAATATAAAAAAATATGGTAAATTATTTGCAAGGGAACGCAAACTATTACAAAGGCATGCTAAACTTATTGCGAGGGAATGCAAACTATTGTAAAGGCAAGCAAAAGAAAAATCCTGCCCTGTCCTCTAAGGGGCTCCGTAATTCTAAACAGCGTGGAAGGACAAAAACAAATTATAGACGCCAAGTTAGAAGACCTTGGACTTTTTATAAAGCACCTCGAGAAACTTGCGTATTGTTTCATTCATTGGGCTGTCTAATTTTTATTTATTTATTTTTAGTACAAGAGCGCATTTGGTCTACACGTCCCTTTACTTAACAGAAATGACATGCTCTTCAACAAAGTCTTCCAAACCTGACAAATGACTGGGAAACACTTTGAATTTCAGAGCAGTTTGTTTTTGTGCCTATAGGTCTCTGCTTAATGCTGACTGATTGCCGAGTGGTTATTTAAGTTTGTGGTTTTGCATGAAGAATGGCTGCTTATTTTTCCTGCTGGTTTTGGATGCAGATCGTAGGAGCGTGCTAAGGAGGTGGAGACGCACAGAGTTGCATTCACTAAACAAGCACCTCTTTGTTTGGTTGGCATTTCTTCATTGATTCAAAACACTTGGAATGGGTCCTTTATAAAGAACATTTTTGAAGCTTTATGGACTTATGTCACAAGAGAGCTCCTTGTCATAAAACTGGGCACTCTACTAACTCGCGAAAAGAAGACGAAGTTGAAGTACAGTGACCTGGCATGTTATTAGAGTGGTAATTTGGTGCAGTTTTTGTGGTCCAAAATCTGTGGCTTTTGGCTGGGACGTTTTGTGCTACCCATCTTTGAAACAAATTCCTCATTTGTGGAGCCAGTGGACTCATAAAAGCAGATCTCTTCTGGCTACTGTGGTTTACCGTGTGCCTCTTTTTCTACTTAACGTAAGGTCTGAAATCAGACTCCAGCATTTGCTCGGACTCTGATGATGGACTTAAGTGGCTATTAGGTGAGAGAATAGAGATAAACTGATGTTTTAAGAGAAATCAGGGGCTTTTAAAGGGTTCTTTCCACCTGCAACATCAGTATGAATAAGAGTTGATGCATTAAAGATCCACACAATGCATAATTGTTGTGACTGCATGAATGTATAATACGAAACAAACCATGTAGGAAAGAAAAAAACTCTTTAACATCTCAGTTATTTATAGAAAGCAATGAGATTTAATGGAGAGCAAATAGAGACTTGCTTCAAGGGATCGTTCACTCAAAAATCAAAACTCTGTCTTCATTTACTCACCCTCATGCTGTCTCAAACTCACATGACTTTCTTTGCTCAGTGGAACACAAACAAAGGTTTTCTGAAGGATGTATGATGTTTTTGTCCATGCAACGTAAGTCTTGCTGCCTTTATGTCCTTTTGAGTGCTTCAACATTTTGGACCCCATTGACTTAAGTTGTATGGACAAAAACACCTCATACATTCAAAATATCGAAATATCTTTGTTTGTGTTCTGCAGAAGAAAAAAAGTCATACAAGTTTTGTACAGCATGCAGAGGTGGGTAGTAACGCGCTACATTTACTACTGAGTTACTGAGTAACTTTTTGGGAAAAAATTTACTTTCAGAGTAGGTTTAAAACTGGGTAATTTGCACTCTCACTCAAGTAAATTTTGAATGAAATGTTTTTTACATTTACTTCGTTACAGTGGGCGGCGTTCCTGTCGTTACATTACTGGGTTTCATTTTAATCGATGCGTAATTTATTGAGAGATTATTGAATGGGACTTTTACGACAGCGGAAGTTCAGCTGCGCACGCTGTCACAGACTGTCACTCAAGCTGAGTGCATCACTGCTGCAGCATCAAGCCATCAAAGTGAAACACTTTCTTCGCGCCACACAGTGAAAAAATAGTTTCGTCATGGAATGCCTTCATTTTACACCAAGACAAGCAAATATTTCAAGATAAAATCTCAGCTTCAACTTAAGGCAGCACGTCGCTGTAAGTTGTGGCTCTAATGCTAACGCAGGCTTTTCTGTGTAATGTGATGGTCATTTTCAGGGTGATTCTGTAACTGGGCTCTTATGACATCAGTTTTTAAGTGTACCTTTTTAAATCAGTGCAGCAATATATCATTGCGCTTTGTCCCGCGTCCCGCATGTCATGAGCAGTATTTACCCTTCTACTTCAGGCTGATTAAGTGTATAAATCCATGTAAACATCCAAGTTAAGTGTAAATGCCTTTTGCTCTACCGAACGTGTGACTGACAAATGGAGCGCGAATAGACAGTATTTCTGCGCATGCAGCCGTGCACAGCGTGGGGCGCATGCGTGAGAGATGTGCGGGTGTGAGGCGATCGTATGGCGAAGAGAGTGGCTGTGTCCAAAATGATTAATTCATTCACTATTTCCTATATAGTGAATGGCAGTGAGTGCACTATATCTCAGCAGTGAGTGAATTGGGACGCTGACGTATACACCAAGCGTCACATATGAACTTTTAAAATACTTGGGCCTTACTTGTTATTCTTATTAAATAATATATTAATACAAGAAATCTTCATTCTGTTTGTCATTTTTAATATATATGTTAATATAAAGAGTAAACATATTTTATCAAATGTACATTATTGTATTTATATGTTCTACTTTAGTATCTTTAAACTCCAATACAAGCTGGACAGCGTTTCTGGGTGCATAGCGCCCTCATCCGACCAAATTATCATAATTTGCGTTATTATCGAATATTTAAATCAACCACAGAATTATCATTTCCACTGTGAGTTAAAAATAATATCACCTCAGTGAATTATTTAGTAAATAAATAATTATTTATCTTAATGGCAAAATTATGTATAAATATAAATAAAATGTACACTCGAAATTAGAGTGCATTGTGGGTTAGAATGAGTGAACAAAAGTAGGGAACGAGTGGCTCACTCTGAATTCAGACAATCCTATAAAATGGCATACATCCAAAATAGTGCACTATATAGTGGATAGAGGGCAGTTTCAGACAGTGTTTCATGGGGTTGTTGCCCTACGCAGGCTGCGTACTCTGCATTTATGGAGCTGCGGTACTGCTGTACGGAACTAATTATCTAAATTCTTTCGACACTGAAAACTGTAACTACACTGAAATAAGAATCCACGCAGGACTTTAAAAGCTATGAAATAGCGAAAGTAGGCATTAATAAAGCATGATCTTGCTTTGGTTTATATTTCAGCATTATATATAATGTTTCTGTGGGACATTTTCACCGTTATAATTACTAGAAACTTTTCCAAACCTCTCTTCTTAATGACAAATTCATCCACATCTGACAAGAGCCCTTAAAGGAATAGTTCAACCAAAAATGAAAATTCTCTCATCATTTACACACCCTGAACATAAATGAAGATTTTTAGGAGAATTTCTCAGCTCTTTTGGTCCATGAAATGCAAGTGAATGAGTGCCAACATTTTAAGGCAACAAAAAAAAAAAAAAAAATCAAATAAGATAAGATTCTTATCTTCAGAAGCGATGTGATATGAGAATGTGTGGATGAGAAACATTTGAGAGAATTTTAATTTTTGGGTGAACTATCCCTTTAATGTGATAGCTCAGCCATAATTTAATATTCTGTCATAATTTCCCTACCTTCATTTTGTTCCAAACCCATGTGACCTTCTGTATTCTGTGGAACACAAAAATGTTAGACAGAATGTTAGAGACTGACAGTCTCGATCACCATTCACTTTCAAAATATTGAGAAAAAAACACATTCACTGAAAGTAAATAGTGACTCAGGCAAACATTCTGTCTAATATCTCCTTATTGTGTTGCATGGAAGAAAGAAAGTCATACGGGTTTGGAACAACATGATGGTGAATGATGACAGAATTTCCATTAATAATAATAATAATAATAATTCTGTAATACATGTTAAATGTGTATTATGTAATGGAATATAGGGGAGTTAACGTCTATTATGTCATTTGTGAAAGTAACGAGTTACTCACTACTTGAGTACTCTTAATTGAATACTTTCTTACTCTTGCTTAAGTAATTATTTATGTTAGTACTTTTACTTCTACTTGAGTAATTATTTTTGTAAAGTAATTGTACTTTTACTTGAGTACAGTTTTTGGCTGCTCTACCCACCTCTGCATGAGGGTGAGTAAACGATAAGGAAATTTTCATTTTTTGGTGAACTATCCCTTTAATTATGTTAACTTTTAGAAGTACATTAGCACATAGATGATTTTAAAGCTAACAAACATGGACTTAAAGCCACAAAACTCAACAAAAAACAAAACATTAACAGGGTCCAACATTGACATTAAAGTTGCTCTATTCTTTTTTCCCCTTCAGGCAATGACAAGCAGACTACAGGCAGTCAAATGGAGGTGAGTATACTCAAAAAGCATCCTGCCAGTCTGCTATAACAGACACAAGACATAAACAAGTGCGTTGGATTTGATTTCCCTCGCTCCTGTCTGCACCAGCACCAAATAAAACATCACAAGGTATTCCTTTTCAGCCGTCTTAGTGGACATGGCGGTTTGTAAGCTAAGCCTTGGGCTTATGCTCTGCAGAGCTCCCATGTTAAGATGTTCAGCAGAGGGCTTTGGAAGGAGATGGATGGAGCTCTGATGCAGTTGTCATTGATTACCTGCTGGAGCAAAACTCCTGAAATAGAGTCTGCGTGAGATCAGATACCCCTCTCTCTCATGCTGTGCTTTTTCACTTTCCCCGTCAGGCCCAGCTTTCTCCCGCCCAAAGGAAACAGAGCGTATACACACCACCTACAATGAGGGGTATGTGCCCACACCCATCCGTATTCAATCGTGTGATGTTTTAGGCTCTTATTAAATCATATAATATGGGTCATTCCTGTTATGCAGTACTTTTTGATCTCTGTAATTTAAAAATAAATAAATACACTTGTGTTGAAATTTTAGGAAGAATTTCTTTAAGGGTATACCAGACTTTCAAAAATATGTTGTGGTCAAGTTCATGCACTTAACGGGATAGTTCACCCAAAAATTAAAATGATCTCATCATTTACTCACCCTTATGCCATCCCAGATGTGTGATTTTCTTTCATCTGCTTGACACAAACAAAGATTTTTAGAAGATTATTTCAGCTCTGTTGGTCCTCACAATGCATAATGGGTGCCAAAATTTTGAAGCTCATAAAGGGAGCATAAAAGTAATCCATAAGACTCCAGTGGTTAAATCCATATCATCTGAAGCAATATGATAGGTGTGGGTGAGAAACAGATCAATATTTAAGTCCTTTTTTACTATCAATCTCCACTTTCACATTTTTCTTCTTTTGTTTTTGCCGATTTACATTCTTCATGCATATCGCCACCTATTGGACAATTTACAGTAAAAAAGGACTTAAATATTGAACTGTTCGCATTTAACCACTGAAGTCTTACAAATTACTTTTATGCTGCCTTTAAGTGCTTTTTGGAGCTTCAAAGTTCTGGCCACCATTCACTTGCATTGTATGGACCTATAGAGCTGAAATATTCTTCTAAGGATCTTTGTGTTCAGCAGAAGAAGGAAAGTCATACACATCTGGGATGGCATGAGGGTGAGTAAATGATGAGAGAATTTTCATTTTTGGGTGAACTATCCCTTTAAAATTGATTAATTACTACTTTAGTATTTACACAATAGGTGGAACCTGTGGAAATGGAAATAAAGTGCTAAAGTTAATCATTGCTCAGAGAAGTATTGAGAACTGGCTTAGATGAGGGTGTCAACTTAATTTTGTTTAATTTTAATCATCTTTTGAAATAATATAATTTCTGTTATTTTACAGGATGAAATGTTTTAGAGTGAGATAACCAACTAATAACAAAAAACAGCACGGAGTTCTTAAAACTCATTCCTAAAATTTACTGATGTTTGTGCTGCTGTGTTCACACCATAAATGATGTCATTTCCTGGAGGATGATAATGATATCATTAAAGAACTGGCTTTTGTTAATTAAAGGGATATTACAGAATACTAACAGGATGGAAAGTACTATTAGAGACATAGGAAAAATCTATAAATTTATTACTATTAGAAAACATGACAAAAATGGCAGAATCTGCTCAAAAATATATTTAAAATTTACAAAGAAAACCAACTAAAATGAATTTAGTCTTTTGAAATTGTGTTTAATATTTTATCCAATATTTTAAGACATAATTGATGGGGACATGAAAATGTACTGCATAGTAGGAATGACCCATCTATGCCATGTGTGTATGATCCACAGTACACATACTCAATCATGCCATCTTCTTTATTAACATTCACATTTCATAAATTTTAATGACAAAGGAACCCTGGTAACCCACACATTCAGCACATTCAGTAAGCTGCACACACTGCTCCTGCTTAAGTCACGAATAACAATGCAGTTCTTCCTCTGTTAACTACATACAGTACATAATGTATATTAAGATGCTATGCCGCCTGTGCCGCTGTCGTGTGTTATGAGAAGTAACTTCTTTCAAAGGCTGAAGTATTTTGCACTGACACTGGATCAGTGCAGTACTGTCCGGTCAAAACATGTTTCTTGATTTGACTTCCTTATTTCAGGTCTTGCCTGTATTTATTTTGTTCTTTGATTCATTCATTTCCTCATAATCTGAACTGTGTTTCCTCCTTCCTGGTTTTTAGCTAAAATAATTTTGTTTATTAGTTTATGCATTGTTTTTAGTAAGGTGTCAGCAATGAATCCAAGACAATGAGAATTATGTGTGATACTGTTTTGAAGTCCACATGCTAAAATAAAATTACTTTATCATATTTTAAGACACATTTTAGGGATAATGGGTGTAAATCCCAAAATGTGATAGTGATAGGCTATCAGCAATTCTCCATGACATGCAAACCTCGCAATAACCTTTGGTGTGTCATACTGTATATAAAACCAAACTATAAGGTTAATCTCTTTGAGATTAGATACTGAGGAATACTTAATCCAGATCCACACTGGCTGTGTGCACACTGCAGCTAAATACTGTTCTCACACACTGACTTTTGAGTGCCTAATTTCGTACACAGTTTGGTTATTTACAGGAATGACAACTTCATTCTTCAACTAAACTTACTCCTGACAAATCCAGGTAGTGACAATCACATTTACAGTACATTTAAATCTTTGTCGTGTTTCAATGCAAGAATACGTTTTCTGGCTCAATATATTTGTCTTGCTTTCCACTAAAAAACATCCTTAAAACAAGAGTCATTTCCTTGAGAAACAAAACTGTGTGAGACACACTCATTGAGCACTTTATTAGGAACACATATACACCTACATGTATGTTCAAGCAATTATTTAATCAGCCAATCGGGTGGCAGCAGTGCAGTGCATAAAATCATGCAGACACGGGTTAATGCTTCAGTTAATGTTCACACATTTACGGCTGTCATCCACACTGGAAAGGCATTGAAAATAGAGACTTTCGACAACGCTTTCCATAACTGCATGCTTTGAAAAACGATGACATTATGAAACTGAACTGCTTAAAAAACAAAACATAGTAGTTTACTAAAAATATGTCACTACTATTTCTTTGGTCAAAATAGCTAAAACCAAACAGGTTAAACCTTCGGCATCCTCGTTTCTTGTACAGCAGCGAGACATCAGAATGTTATTAAGGTTATCACTATATCAACAATCATAGATTCCAGAGTGACTCCTGTAGTCCATACACACATGGAATGATAATTTAGGATACACTCCCGTATTTAAATGTAATTGTCACTTCCAAAACTTTGGCGTGCACGGCAGCAGTGTGCACATGGCCATTGCTTTTCTTTTCCTGTAGGGTTCCCACTCAAGTGCCAGTAATGTCAGACATCTGTGTCATTTTATAACTCTCTCTTTACCAAAGCTCATGCAATGTTTGCAGTCGAGGTTTTAAAACAATTAATGGGGGAGGGAGAGTGGTGGAGTCGGCCTCGCTGACTCATGGGCTAGGCCATTTCCTGGCATGGACGTGCTAAATTCACATTAGCTTGAGCTATTGATTAAAGTGGGAGGAGGAGGGGAGGGGGGGTATACATCATTCTAGAAAGATGGCCTCAAATGGATAGCCTGGCAGAGCAGTTTTGAATGAACACTCAGCATCCTTTTGGTAGGTGCGAGGCAGAAATGGCTAAAGCAATCTGATTTGCTGAAGTGCTAAGCTAGCTGGCAGTGCTGGACATTGGCAGTCATGGTGCAGTGGTCCTCAAAGTCTTCCTTGTTCCCTCCCTTTGCCAGGGATGCAGAAAAGTTTTGAGAAGAAACTCAGTGTAATGTCAACAGTAAATCAAAGTTGTCACTATTTACTTTCTTAAAAGAATATTCTGGGTTCTGTTCAAGTTAAGTTCATTCAACTGCATTTGTGGCATAATATTGATTACCATGAAAAATACCTTTTTCTTAAAAAAGAAAATAAAAAGGTTACAGTGAGGCACTTACAATGGAAGTGAATGGGGCCAATGTTTGAGTGTTTAAAGGCAGAAATGTGAAGCTTATAAGTTTACATGAAAGCTTGTGTATTTTTTGAGCTGTAAAGTTGTTTAAATCATTGTTTTTATGGTCGTTTTAGGGTTTACAGCATTACGTCGATATGGCAACAAAGCTGTAAAATTGGCTATAACTTTACGTTTACAAATTTACATTTACAAATATCTTACATTATGTCTTATGGAATAAATCCTTCAGATTCTGGATGTAAAATGGGTTGTGCACATCATTTCAGCTTTTTCTAGGGTGAAACTGCAGAGTATTTTCTCTGCTTTTGTGCTATAATTTTCTGAATTTCTGTGAGTTATTGGAAGTTTAAATGGAATTATCTGTGTTTTACATTGATTTTAAATTTTAAATCATGTTTTTTTTCTTTTTCGAGCTATTGATTTATAATAAATTCTTTCACAACTAAATTCTTAACCCAAGCGTTAGTAACACACACATAATTATGCCATTACATCCAAGTATACATTAGGCATTCTTATATCAGACAGTAATTTTTACCATTGGATGTTTGCAGAGCTCAAACCTTCTGAAAGCTCTTAAGATGCTTTCAGGCCTGCTTAATGAGAGAGGTACTGTATCAGTTTACAGAACATTAGCTCTCTTCTCTGATAAGTTGCTAAGAAAAAGGACTGGGCGATATACCGAATATGCATGATATAGTAAAAATGGTGTTAAATTTTTTGTTTAGCCATTAAGTGTTATGCTATTAGACTAGTTTTGTGATCTTTCCTTTTCTTGCAAGAATGCAAAAATGCTGTTAAGAGTTGGCAACTACTATATACAGTATATATATATATATATATATATATATATATATATATATATATATATATATATATATATATATAAAAATTTAAGAAATTGATGCTTCTGTTCACCAAGGATACAAAAAATCTATCACAAATACTGCCAAAATCAATTGTAATGTTACAAACTAGCAAATTAGTTTTTCTGTTTAAAATAATTCTTTATATTTGTATTTATTTACATTTTTACCCGTGATGTCAAAGCCCTATTTTCAACAGTCTACTAAGAATATGCTGTGTCATCTAAACTTTAAGAAATCAATTCTAATCATTCATTTGGTACTTTTTAGCACTTTTTAGTTGTTGTTGTTTTGTTTTTGTTTTTTACTTATTTTTAGAATTATTACTATTATTATTATTAGAACAGTTAAAAATGGCTGTGCTACTTAAACCGATAGTTCACCCTCTCAATATTTACTCGCCCTCATGCCATCTCAGATGTGTATGACTTTCCTTCTTCTACTGAACACAAACAAAAACGTTTAGAAAAACATTTCAGCTCTGTATGTCACAATGCTAGTGAATGGCAACCAGAACTTTAAAGCTCCAAACAGCACATAAAGGCAGCATAAAATATTCCATATGACTCCAGTGATTAAATACATATCTTAAGAAGAGATGTGATTAGTGTGGGTGAGAAACAGATCAATATTTAAGTCATTTTTTACTATCAGTCTCTACTTTCACTTTCACATTCTTCTTCTTTTGTTTTTGGCGATTCACATTCTTTGTGCATATTGCCACCTACTGGGCAGGGAGGAAAATTTATAGTAAAAAAGTATTAAATATTTATCTCTCACTCACACCTGTCATATCACTTCTGAACACATGGATTTAACCACTGGAGTCATATGGATTACTTTTGTGCTGCTTTTATGTGATTTTGGAGCTTCAAAATTTTGGTACCCATTCACTTGCATTGTGAGGACCACAGAGCTAAAATATTCTTCTAAACATCTTTGTTTGTGTTCTGCAGAAGAAACAAAATCATACACATCTGAGTAAATGATGAGAGATTTTTCATTTTTAGGTGAGCTATTCCTTTAATGAATGGTGGAAATCTTAATACAGTGTATTTTTTTTTTATTTTTTTTTTTTTTACAGTTGCTGCAGTATTGAGGACACTTACATTTCCTAGAAGTCACAATTCCTTTTTTTTTTTTTTTTTTTTTTTTTTTGAGAGAGAGAGAGAGAGAGTCTTGAAGGCTATTCCATGCACTTCTCTTTTGAAAGAAGAAATCAAACTAGATCTAACCAGGACAGAGAGGGAAGTTAACGGCCCAGACAACAACAAGAAGATATCAGAGGCTCTAGTTTGAGAAACAGACCCCTCACAGGTGCTAAACTGGCAGCTTCAATGACCAGTATATGCCAAACACTTACTGTACATTTCTGCAAGTAGAGGATTCTTGGATGAATGGAGCGTTTGAAGAATACAGCATTTTTTTAAATAGAAATAATCATTTGTAACATTATAAATGTCTTTACAGTAATTCTTCATCAATTTAACCTCTTTGTTAGTAAACAAAAGCATTAACTTCTTTCTAAAACCAAAATGTCTTAGTGTTCTAAAACTTCTTACAGGTGGTGTATATATAAAAATGATTGAATATCATTCTTTCTTATGTTGATATAGGCCATTTTAGAGAAAATACCAGTACATAAATTTGCTCTGAAATATTGTCTAAAGGGTGAAAAATACAGAAATATGTTTTAGCTATATCGTCCAGCCCTAAGCTCAACAAGCAAAAGAAGCATGCTGTAAAATAGGCCAAAAGCACAGTTAAAGCCTACACTACAAGTTTATTGTAAATACTGGGACTTTTTGTTAGTGTATACACTGAATATTTCACTTGCTTGAGAAACATATTACACAGCACACATGCATCTCGTAAATCATTAATTGTCCATTTCATGGTTGATCGTTGTGTGCAGTGCAGATTCATTTCATACATTTGAATGGGGCTGAAAGGTCTCACACTTTCAAACACACTGCACACCTGCGCTGATAGCCTGTGTCCACTGTGTGGCGCTGTGCTGTGTATTCTGTGTTGAGTGCAGAGTTGCAGCTGGTGGTGGAGCAGCACTATCAGAGGCAGGAGCAGCAGGAGGCGGGGCTCTCTGACAGCCCAGACACGCCCAGTCCAATCACAGCACAGCATTTTGACAACCAAGCTCAGTCGGCCAATCATAACAGCTCAGAGCCCAATGGCAATGAGTCTTATGTCAGTTCTGAGGGGCAGCCAGGCAGCAGTGGGGATGGGGGTAAGTCCAGAACAAAACTAGCAAGCAAAGTGAGAATATTGTTCCTTTTGAGCAATATGGTTAGGACTGTACAATCCCTTATATGTGACAAAAACAGATCCTTCAACTCTCATCTGGTGTAAAAAAAAAATACAAATAAAATATAATGAAAATGTATGAAAGACCTACTAAATAAAATAATTCAATGAATATATTGTTAATAAATAATAGGCTATTCCATGAAAAAACAATGATTATTGTAAAAAAATAAAAAAAATAAAAAAAATAAAAAAAATATTATATTATATATATATATATATATATATATATATATTTAGCAGAATACTATAAAAAACACAACACTTATTGTAAGAAACTTCATTCCATGATATCTGCTGTCATAAAACTAGTACTGCATTTAAATAGTTTGTGGAAAAACTCACAGTATTATTATGAAAAAGCTCTGCGGGGAAAATACAAAATTAGTCTATTAGGTGTCATTCATAAATTAAGCCTGTTCTTAATAAAAGTTACTTTTGGAAATGCTTTTTTTTTTTAATTATTATTATGAAAAGACAATTATATAAATTCAGTACTAGTTTTGTAAAAGTGGATATCATGGAATGTTTTTAATATTTCAAAATAAATTGTTGCATTTGCTGTTCATTTATTTTCTTATTTAAATATTTCAAAATAAATTGTTGCATTTAACTTTTGATGTAATTATTTATTGATAAAATTATTTCAAAAAAATTGCTGCATTTTAATGTAAATTAATTTGCTTATTTAAAAATAAATTGCTGCATTTAACTTATTTATTGATTTAATTATTTCAAAATAAATGGTTGCATTTTAATATCAATTTATTTATTTCAAAATAAATTGCTGCATTTAACTTTATTATTGATTTAATTATTTCAAAATAAATGGTTGCATTTTAATATCAATTTATTTATTTCAAAATAAATTGCTGCATTTAATTTCTAACTATTTATTGATTTACTTATTTTAAAATAAATTGCTGCATTTAATTTCTAACTATTTATTGATTTAATTATTTTCAAATAAACTGCTGCATTTAATTTTAAATGTATTTATTTCAAAGTAAATTGCTGCATTTAATTTCCAATTATTTATTGATTTAATTCAAAATAAATGGTTGCTTTTAAAGTTTGATTTATTTATTGTTTTATTGTCATTTTGAGTGGTTGGAACCTCTTGCCTAGAATAAGTTTGTACAATAAAAGAGATGTAGACAAGCTGATTGCTCTGATGGTAGATCTACTGGACTTTACTGACAAGACTTTTTGTCTCTGTCTCTCCTCCACTTTTTTTTTTTTTTTTATATCCTCATTCTTTTTTTTTTATATCCTCATTCTTTTTTTTTTTTTTTTTTTATTCTTTTCAATATTATTATTGCCATTGCTTCATCCATATGCAGGAAACACACCAGACACTTCAGGAAGTGAGCAGAAAAACTTGAGCAGTCCTTCATCTGTCTCTCGATAGCCGAAATAACGTACCTGGCACACTGTAGACCCTTTCCAAACATTACTGTACCCTCCAATCTTTGGACTTGCTCTTCCTCTACATACATGCATTGTACTTTCTCAACTCTTTCTGTGTTCACTTCCACATCAATAGCTTAATTTATATGAAATGAAATGCTTGTTTTTCACTTTCAATTCTGTACCAATAATGACCTGTCCTGTTCATTTTTCTATTTGATTAAATGGCATTTGAAATATTTCAAATGTATATCTGTGGCATCAGAAAAACAGGCAGCATATTTTTGGCACTTTTAAGATAAGTTGTAATAATTTCTTTATGGTTTTAAGTTCACTTGTGAAGTAGAGACAAAGTAATAAACATTTGTTTGGAGCTTGAAATAAAAAAAAAAAGAAGAAATGATAAAAATAACTTTGAGTGAGTAATATTTATCTAATGTTACTGTTCTTTTGGTCCTACGCTGCCGCCTTCAAAATATTTGATCTTACTCATGAATAATTGGTTGAATATGTTATACGTCTAAACATGCATTGCATGTAATATGGCTTAAAGATTAAGTGGGTACTAGTCACTTTCACTAGCTTTGCTTCACTGATGCTCAGTTCCAGAAACATTTTTTGACTGCGCCAAACACTTCAACGTTGGCTCAACAAATGGCATGAGTTTGGGGCGAGACAAGCTGTTTATCCAAACATGTTCGAAAACAGTAGTTATTTCTGCAATTCTGTTAGCATTTTCTAACTATCTGATTGTACATCCAGTATTCTTCCCCATGATCATATAGGATGAAATTCAACCTTTGAATGAATTTGAGCTACCTTATTCTCTTTAAATATTCATCTGGGTCTTAAGTGGTAAGTTTTGTCCTTTAGTGGCTGAGACAGTGCCTGGTGCATGCTGAAACTCATAGTTTGTTCATCCTGCAGGTAGAGAGCACAGTGATAGCCAGCAGGAGGAGAGAGAGAGCCATCCTCCTCCCAGACTCTCTCAAAAACACCTGGACACTCTATCAGAGGAACCTGGAGATCTGTCGCCACGACGCAAAGACACACCTTACCAGCACCAGCCACCCTTCATTCCTGGTAGGGGCAATATTCATGAACACAAATTAATGCCACAGAAATACATGAGATAACATTTGGAAAAAGCTTTTTGTTTTTAACAGCAGTACTGTTACACCATTCAGATTTAGGGTAAGGTTTACATAGAAGAAGAAAAAAAAGGTTCCTGGTAGAAGATAAATTCCAAATAAGAAGTCATACAATTATTTCAATTAGATTTATTTATTTATTTTTTCTCCCCTTCTCTCCCCAATTTCCACTACTTAGTAGGTCCTCATGGTGGCGCAGTTACTCACCTCAATCCGGGTGGCGGAGGACAAGTCTCAGTTGCCTCCGCTTCTGAGACAGTCAATCCGCGCATCTTATCACATGGCTCATGGTGCATGACACCGTGGAGACTCACAGCATGTGGAGGCTCATGTTACTCTCCGCAATCCACGCACAACTTACCACGCGCCCCATTGAGAGCGAGAACCACTAATTGTGACCACGAGGAGGTTACCCCATGTGACTCTACCCTCCCTAGCAACCGGGCCAATTTGGTTGCTTAGGAGACCTGGCTGGAGTCACTTAGCACACCCTGGATTCAAACTTGTGACTCCAGGGGTGGCAGTCAGCGTCAGTACTTGCTGAGCTACCCAGGCCCCTTCAATTAGATTTATTTACATTTCTTCACTGAGCATAAATTAGTTCAAATAATTAATGCCAAAGCAAATGCAGTTGCTTTGCCATTTACATTGTTTAAAACTGTTTTGTTTAGTTTTTAGAGTTTGCACTCCTTATTCATTTTCATTACATACTTTTATACACATTTATTTAGAATTTATAACATTTTCTTTATTTAAAGATCACTCAATTCAATTTAATGGAAATGTTTCAAAAATGGAAGCGCATTTCCTCCAAACTGTGCTTTGGTTAGTCATAATTATGAGATAGTATGTCATATTTATGAAATAAGGCCAAAATTATGAGATAGTAAGTCATTTTTAGGACATAAAAAGTCATAATCATGAGATAAAGTTGATATGGAGAAAGTCATTATGATAAAAATGCTAAATTGAGGTTCTTATAATCATGAGATAAAGTCAAAGTCATATTTATAATAAAGTAAAAATGATGAGATAAAAGTTACAATTATGAGATAGTCAGTCATATTTAAGTGATAAAGTCATAATCATAGGATACTAATCTATAAATAATTCAAAGTTGAGTTACAAACTCATATTGATTGGACGTTTTCTCATTGCAGAGAATTATAGTGGCCTCATGATTTGTGTACTAATTGTTTCAAACATAGTTTTACTAAATTTGAAATACTTGCCTTATTAATTGAATCGCATAGAATTGTATAGTGCAAACACACCCTTGAAAGGATTTTAAGCAAGAAGTTTTGATGCAGAAAGAACAAAACAATGTGGCAGAAGTGACCTTTGATCCAACAGCTTTAAAATCTCCGTCAATCTCATGACTATAGCTGGATGCACCAGAAATCTTGGTTGAATGGGACTGTAACTGACAATTATGATATCTCATAATTATGATTTACTACCTCGTAATTTTGACTTTTATATCATAATTATGACTTAGTATCCCATAATTATGAATTTGTGTTCAATCTGACTTAGTATCTCATAATTATGACTTACCAAAGCACTTTTTCCCATGCGGTGAAAATAGGTTTCCATAGTAATAAAACTGAAATGCATTCATTTTAAAAATAGACTGAAATATTTTGTGATTGACAGACTGGGGTTATGAGCAAGGAAAAAACATTCTTGTCAACATACTTGTCATAATTTCTTTTAGAATTTCATGGCAGGTCATTCTCGCTCAAATCTCTTTTTCACAGGGGGGAAGCTGCTGAATAACTTGACAGAATCTTCTTCGCCTTTCCAGGAAGATGAGGAGAACAGCGGGGAGCAGAAAGTCCGTCAGGCAGAGTAACGACGAAGTGACATCATACATAGTATTGTTTGGAAGTTATTTTGGTTACACCTTGTTCCTATTTTTTTTATTTTTCTGTGTTGAAATTGTTTGCAGGTGAAATGTCCCAACTGTGTGCAGATTTTGAAAATGAATGCAGTAATTTCACTCCAAAATGCAATGGGATCTAAAAGTCTGAGTTTTTTTTTCATTTAAACATTGAAATAAACAGAAATTTTTGAATTTTGAAACATTTTAAGCAAAGAAGATGATGTAAAAAAAAAATAAAAAAAAAAAAAGATTAAATATTTAAGATTCTGCTCCATTTTTAGGTCGCTAATCAAACATAAGACATCAGACTTTTGGACCCCACTGTATATTCTCTTGTATTGTTTTGTTTTATTTTGTAATATTAACCTTCATGCTGTTGTATTTCATCATTGCCTGATGGCTCTTTAGTGTTTTCTATGAACTTCAAGTTGTATTATGAAAATGTTACATTACAAAACTGATGCTCCGCCAATGTTTTAGCAATACATGGGGAGGATTGCAAATCACATCCTAACGCATTATTTTTGATCACCTTATGTAGAAAGAGCTTGAAGCTTTGTAGAATCTTTCTCTGACAAAAGCATTATTTTTGTAGGTATGGCTGTTTTGTATGCAGACATGACTCTGAAGTCCCACATGGCTGTTGTACAGCTCACAGAGTCTCTGATATGAGTTTCTGAAATGTGGGGATCATACATAGAGTTGAAGCTTGATACATACTCACATGGTCATTGGATTATTTTAGATCTGCTGTAATATACACAAAAAACATTTTGTAGAATCATCATCCTGCCTCATAATACCATAATACAAAGTTGATGACAGGGTGAATTTTGTGGTTTGTGTAAATCATTCTGAGCAGCTAAGAGCTCTTTTATGCCGCTGTTTTATTGAGGTCACCGACAGATTAAAAAAAGTTTTAAAGCTTATTTTTCCCCAAAAATTATTGTATCCGAAAAAGTATTTCCCTCCTCTGCCATCCAATTTTCTTTGTATTACAAAATTAAGGTGAATATAACAAATAACGCTATATTATTTGTTATAATAATATCCCCCCCCCCCCAAAAAAACATCTCAAATTCCCATTGCAAAAGCCTTATTGTATTGCAAAAAAATGTACTGATTTTAATTCATGCAGATTGAAATAAAAAAAAAGTGTTCAGAAAGGATGATTGTCATTTCTATATTAGGTAACTGTTTCCCATTTTTTTCATTTTCTCCCTTTTACAGTATATTACAGAAATACAAATTTGAGGGGGTTTCTTAATTGAAAATGTCACAGTGCAAAAATTACATAAATTATATACACCAATCAGCCACAACATTAAAACCACCTGCCTAATATTGTGAAGGTCCCCCTTGTGCCGCCAAAACGAGCCACAATTGTACAGAGTGGTTATCTGATTTACCGTAGACTTTGTCAGTACGAAACAGTCTGGCCATTCTCCGTTGACCTCTCTCATCAACAAGGCATTTCCGTCCACAGAACAGCAGCTCACTGGATGTTTTTTGTTTTTGGCACCATTCTGAGTAAATTCTAGAGACTGTTGTGTGTGAAACTCCCAGGAGATCAGCAGTTACAGAAATACTCAAACCAGCCCATCTGGCACCAACAATCATGCCACGCTCCAAATCACTGAGATCACATTTTTCCCCATTCTGATGGTTGATGTGAACTTTAACTGAAGCTCCTGACCCGTATCTGCATGATTTTATGCACTGCACTGCTGTCACACGATTGGCTGATAAGATAATCGCATGGATGACTGTTGGTGCCAGATGGGCTGGTTTGAGTATTTCTGTAACTGCTGATCTCCTGAGATTTTCACACACAACAGTCTCTAGAATTTACTCAGAATGGTGCCAAAAACAAAAAAAACATCCAGTGAGCGGCAGTTCTGTGGACAGAAATGCCTTGTTGATGAGAGAGGTCAACACAGAATGGCCAGACTTGTTCATACTGAAAGTCTACGGTAACTCAGATAACCGCTCTGTACAATTGTGGTGAGAAGAATATCATCTCAGAATGCTATTCAGAAATGCGGGTTGGCGCTGTTTTGGCGGCACGTGGGGGGCCTACAAAATATTAGGCAGGTGGTTTTAATGTTGTGACTGATCGGTGTATATATATATATATATATATATATATATATATATATATATATATATATATATACACAGTACTGTGCAAAAGTTTTAGGCACTTAAGATGTTTCACAAAAACATTTGTCTTAAGATGGTTATTATATCTTCAGCTTTAGTGTGTCAATAGGAAAAATACATTTTAGACTCCCAAACATTACTTTTGCAAATCGAAAAGATTAGAATAAAAGAACAGGGCCCTCTGCAAGAGATGGCATTTCTCCCACAGACCCCCTACTGAACATCGAGTCAGTCTGGGATTACAAGAAGAGACAGAAGCAATTGAGACGGCCTAAATAGATTGAAGAACTGTGGTGAATTCTCCAAGAAGCTTGGAACATCCTATCTGCCAACAACCAAGAAAAAGTGTCCAGGTGTACCTAGAAGAATTAGTGCTGTTTTAAAGGCAAAGGTGGCCATACTAAATATTGATTTAGCTTTTATGTTTACTGGACTTCGTATGATGTTAACTGATAAATGAAAACTATTTATGGCATTATTTTTGAAGACATCCTCACTATGCAACATTTTTCACAAGTGCCTAAAACTTTTGCACAGTACTGTATATATATATTACTGTATACATGTACACTGTAATTATATTGGAGTGAAAAATGAACTTTCTTAATGAGATTCACTTTTATAAAACTGTTTTCAGTTTTTAAAATGATAAAAATATTGGCAACATTTCTGTTTTATTTCAATAGATGTTCTAGATATTTCTATCATCCTCGTGTTTCCTAAATGAGCATATACGTAGATCACTAGCAGCAGTGCAGAGCTGTATGTGTTCAGTTCAGACATCCTTTTTATTTGATGATTTTCTGTTTAATAAACTTTACATAAACACACTTGCTACAATGAATCGCCCTGAGCTCAAATGTGAAAACTGTGTAGTCATGGTGTCCGTGTGTGAAAGTAAAGACACCAAGTGTTACTTCAGCCCACACTTCAATCAGTTGTTAAAAGAGATGCAATGACAAAAATAAATCTCTTTTCTGTTCGTTTATATCATATATAATGCAAAAATGTTTCAGTATTTCACATAAACATTATAAAACATGATACAGTGATTTGGTAGCATGTTTAAAACCTCAAGAGACTGATCCAAGGAACAGTGTAAGAACAGACAATGGCTATGCTTGAAAAGCATACTACCATACTACTCTTACTATTTCTGCAGTATATGGTATGTATATTGTGCACATTATGGAAATTTTGTGCATGGAACACCTGGATGATCTACATTTGCCAAAATATGTAGTATAGAAGTGAGCACACTGCGT
Source organism: Myxocyprinus asiaticus (assembly GCF_019703515.2). NCBI lineage: Eukaryota > Metazoa > Chordata > Actinopteri > Cypriniformes > Catostomidae > Myxocyprinus > Myxocyprinus asiaticus. The sequence goes on from NC_059354.1 coordinate 44,019,155, forward strand.
GGAATACTTATCCCAATACTGTATATATTTTTAACATGGGGCTGCCAAATGTTAAGACATGTTTTTGCAAAAACGTATTTAAATGCAAAATAACTTATTTGTTTTTCGAGATAACTGGATGCTACCTGCTAAATTAAACCTTTAATGTGATGATGTCATGTGACAACAATGTAGCATTACTGTTTGAAAAAGTTATCTCTGCAATACATTGTTTCAAGTTCTATTAAAAAAATAGTTAGTAGTTAGTAATAACTACCACTATTCGCCAGCCATATCACCCTGTAGCTCAAGACTGGTTACCCACTGAACCTAAGCAGGGTTGAGCCTGGCTAATACCTGGATGGGAGACCTCCTGGGGAAAAACTAAGGTTGCTGCTGGAAGATGTGTTAGTGAGGCCAGCAGTGGGTTCTCACCCTGTGGTTTGTGTGGGTCCTAATACCCCAGTATAGTAATGAGGACACTGTCCTTCGGATGAGATGTTAAACTGAGGTCCTGACTCTCTGTGGTCATTAAAATCCCCCCCACTGGCCCTTATCATTTATGGCCTCCTAATAATCCACATCCATGAATTGGCTCTATCACTCTACTCTCTCCTCTCCACCAATAGCTGGTGTGTGGTGAGTGCACTATGGCTGCTGTTGCATCATCCAGGTGGATGCTGCACACTGGTGGTGGTTGAGGAGAGTCCCCTGTTCACTGTGTAAAGCACTTTGAGTGTGGTGTCAGAAGAGCGCTATATAAATGTAACATTCAGTAATAGCTAGTATTGTATTCAAAACAGAGTATGGGAGTGAGGAGTGGCATGATATTGCCTAGAGCGAGGAGCGGGTTTTTAAAAAATATTTAAAAATATTAATTTGATTTAATTTTATGTTTTGTTTTCGTTCAGGTAATTTTGTTTTCCGTTGGGAATTTATATATTTTTTTCGTCTAGTAATTTATTGAATTGATCAAACCCAGAGAATACTGCCGACATGTTTCAAAAGTAAGCTATAAAAATAATTTAATTTAGTCTTGGGCTAATGTTAGTGTTCCAATAAAGCACATGTAGCTTTTCTTCTAGTATTGTGTATTTATTTTTCATTTAATACATCTTCTGCATGGAAGGTTGTGTTATTTAAAAGCATACTGAAATAACTTTACAGTGGAGAGGTAGTTAGGCACTAATTTTGCCATGGAGCGAACACGGAGCGGGGATTCTCTAATCCAGTGGTCGACAACCTATGGCAGGCGTGCCAGCATTGGCACGCAGAGGGGTAATCACTGGCATACCAGCAACGGCGAGAGAGGAGGAGACTATGTTATTCATATGAAATTCCGCACTTTCATTCCAATCTACATCTTGATGTAATCCTTCCTCATGATCAAGCAGCGCGTTCTCATGAGTTGAATACTGCAGTGTACCCAACAGACTCGTGCAGCGCATGCAAGCCATTCGCGCATCACGAGCCGGCAGCGCTTCACGTTCAGTTAATCGCGTGAGTAAACGCTCCCGCTTTCCTTCGGTCAGTCTGCGTGGATGACAGCCTACATTCAGTGTTTCATTTGTTTCTTTTTGCTTTCAGAACAACACGTGATGTAATAAGGAAAACACCAATCTTAATCCTTGAGATTTCCAACCCAGCATACAGGTACACCCTCCTTACACCATGGTCACACTCAAAACTACATTAAACAAATATAAGTGAAAACATAAACCCACATCGTCTAAATATTCAGTCTATTCAAAATATAAATTAAACCTGGAAATAAAATTGTAGGATTTTGCAGGTGCGATTCACCGAAAAGGGCTAAATAATTGATCAGCTTCGCAAATGGCTTGCACGGGCAGCACGAGTCTCGTTACTCTTTAATCGTGTTTAGCCTCCCATTCAGCTGATGAAAACACGCTGCATGATCATGAGGAAGGATTACATCAAGATGTAGATTGGAATGCAGGTGCGAAAAACTTCATATAAATAAAAATAGCCTGCTCCTCTCTCGCTGTTGCTTGCGTGCTAGTGATTACCCCTGTGTGATTTTGAAAAATGTATGACATAATATAAGAAATATTTAAGATTCCACACACTTTCATGATCAGTAATCAAGTAAGCAAATTTGTGACATTTACGGTTAACTCATTTTGTTAAAAGGACAGGTTTTCTTTCATTAAAACACTTTCACAAGATGCTCTGTGAAAATTCACATGCAAGATTTTTCACATGCGGGGTTTGCACAAATTTTTCACTCAAACTGTTATGCTGATAATATCATTTGTAATGAAAAATAAATGATTAAAATAGAAAAATGCAAAATAGAAACATTTTCACAAGTGGACTCAAACTTCAGAAAATCACATACATGTGAAATTGAATGTATGTTCATTAAAGAAGGCTTTGAGCGTGTAGGGGAAATTGTTGCCGCTCCACTCCTCTCACATACTCTTATTCAAAACATAGCCAATGTATTCAACATTTGTTTAGACAATGCTATGACCTATAATACTGTATGGAATTAAAGGGACACATTTCTCTTCATTTGGAGAATGTGACTGCAGGGTTGCCATGTTGTCTGTTAGAATGAAATGCCGCCCCCTTGAGGACACATAACTCAACAACAGCCTATGCGTATCTTCCTCATTAGGTAGAAATTGGCTAATTGATGGCATGTTATACTCAAATTTTACAGCTGCACATAGAATACGAGTCATGCTACAATTAAAAAAAAAGCATCTTTATGGATTGTTCTGGAAATTGGAGTAAATAGCATTCATAAGTCCACAGAGAAATGGGTCAGAACACCGTAAAATATTCCCAATTTGCCGGCAATCCACCTAATGTTCCATAAAGAGCCCATAAACAAATCCGAAACTAATTGTGGTGCAAAGTGTAGCTGCGCAATCTTTAATAAATAACGACATGGTCTACAAAAGAAACAATTTACAAAAAAAACAAACTAATTGAAACAACAGGAAAAAAGTCCGGGAAGCAAAAAAGGTAGCGTTGCGCTTCAGAGACTCTCTAAATCCACCCCAAGGGATGGTTAAGATCCATCTCCTGCAATAACACAATCACTATGACAACACTGCACACTACCGTCTCTATGACGATGCACGAGTCGCTCCGTGGACATTCTGTACGTCCGTTTGTACAATTAGCCCTCCAAGCCCAAGAGTAAAACAGCATTACAATACAATGAGGACAATGCTATGTACATTATCCTTGGGTTTGTGATTAAAAACACAGCAGAAGCTGTGTTAAAAACATTCAGGTTTCACACTGACGCTGTGACGTCAGGCAGTTTTACCGTTCCAAGGCAGAGTTTCTGAGCTGTGCTCATCAGGGGAACCACTGCCGTGTCCCTCTGTGGGGGACTGGGAACTCTGGTCCAAAGAGTCCTGGGAAGAGTGAGTCGAGTCCGTGTTGTTCAGTTCGTTTAGTGACTTTGATTCAGGCTCTTGACTTCCTCTGACCGGACTGCTTTGTGACAGTGTGACTTGTGCGTTCCTCAAGGGCTCCACTTCCTGCTCTGACATTCTCTCGTGTTCCTTATTGGCCAACTCTGGAAGTGAGATTCAAAGTTATTATCATTAAAGGGATAGTTCATTAATAAATGCAAATTCTGTTATTAATTACTCATCCTGATGTTGTTCCAAACCCATATGATTTTCAAGGGCACTTTTACTTTCTTTCTAACCATGTAAAACTAACGGTCTCTCATTCATTTATATCAAATATGTCAATTTAATTGATTTATTAATACAAATTCTGAAAATCGATAATTTATTAACTCTTACCCTTGAAGAGATAGTTCACCCAAAAATGAAAATTCTCTCATCATTTACTCACCCTCATGCCATCCCAGATGTGTATGAATTTCTTTCTTCAGCAGAACACAAATGAAGATTTTTAGAAGAATATCTCAGCTCTGTAGGTCCATACAATGCAAGTAAATGGTGATTAGACCTTTGTAGCTCCAAAAATCACATAAAGGAAACATAAAAGTAATCCAAATGACACCAGTGGTTAAATCCATATCTTCAGAAATTATATGATAGATATGAAGATATGGATTCAACCACTGGATTCGTATGGGTTACTTTTATGTTTCCTTTATGTGATTTTTGGAGCTACAGAGGTCTGGTCACCATTCACTTGCATTGTATGGACCTACAGAGCTGAGATATTCTTCTAAAAATCTTCATTTGTGTTCTGCAGAAGAAAGAAAGTCATACACATCTGGGATGGCATGAGGGTGAGTAAATGATGAGAGAATTTTTATTTTTGGGTGAACTGTCCCTTTAAGGGCCAAAAATATTGAACATGGGTGGTCCCCTGGTGTTTCATTGAAACCAGTATACTACAAACATAAAACTAGATTGTATATATTTGTTTTTAATTATTGCCCTGTCACAACGCGACATTGTCCATTATCTGTCCCAGTCTTCATAAGTAACTGAAATGAGATATTTTCCATCTGAAAATTCTAAACGCGCCAAAGTGCACCACACGCGGTTTTCTGAAGGAATTTACAGATGCCGACTAGCGACACTGGCAGAGTGGATCCTCATTTTCACCTCGCAAAAATGGTCAAATATAATTATTTTTTGATTTATGATGGTTTGTACACCTAATTTACTAACATTAAATCATTGTATATCTTACAACTGAAAAATCGCTAGGTTAATTATTATGCATACAGTTAATATGCACGTAGTCTTGCAGTTATTTATTAAATTATTTAACACAACACCATCTAACAGCTGTAAAGTTATTACATGGATGCTATGTGGAAAAATATCTGTCCATTAAGCAGCCATTGAAAACTTTTTGAAAGTTATTTTCTGCAGTGTCAAAAGAATATAGAAAAGCCAGAGTCAATTGTTTGTTTGTAAACAGTAGCGTCATCTATATCTACACATCTATCTATACATCTATATCTAGCTATCTATATACAGTATAGAGTATATAGCTATATCTAGATACATATATACACACACACACACACACACACACACATTTATGTTACAGTTAATTAACAGTTTAAATTGTTATATATTTAATGGTTTATACAGTATACAGTATTTAATAGTTAGGTATTTACAGTAATAGTTTTGATGTACTTTTAATCAAAAATTTGAAAAATAGTAATAATAAAGAATGAGTCAGTGTGTCTAAACTTTCAACCCTTCATATATACAGTACATATACAAACTTATACATGTGCACACCTTGAATGGAGAGCTCTTTCCAGCGCTCCTTATTGTTCTGAATGATTTCAGAGAGCAGGTGTCGCACTCGTTTCAGGTCGATGCTGCCCAATGAGTAATCTGTAGTGCCTCTCTGCTCATCATTCAAACCCCGACCGCTGTGTCTCTGTACTGACTCCACCACTGTGGCTGAGCCCCGACCTGTTAAACTGCATCATACAAGCAGATTCCACACAGATTATAATCCCTGCATTAAAACACCTTTACCATGATGAACGCATGACCTTCATCTCACCTTGACCTGCGGACACCCCCAGATTTTACGGCTTCCTCTATGAGAGGACTTATGATCTTCTCTGTGGTGTCGACCAGAACAGAGATCGTGGGCTCCACAATAAAATCAATGAACCCTTGAAGGAAAGTGTTTAGTTTGTTGTCATTTATTTAACTTGCTAAAAATCATAAGCAATAACGGCTTCAGATCCAATCAAGACACTTATGGTGTCATTAAATAAAATTGTACATTTATTTTATGAATCTCAGTAGACTTTGAAAGAGATCATGTTATTGTTACAGTAGCCTCTTGGTGCCAGTAAAGAACTAAGCATGGCTGGTCTAAACATATTTCTGTAAGACTATGTTTGGAATAGCATACTAGCCTACTACTCTTAATATATCTGCAGTTTATACTGTAGAATGTATACTATGCACAATATGACAAAATAGACAAATGAACCAGAAGTATCATTAAGCATATTTTATTTTTGACTCATTTTTTGATTGTAATGCTAAAAGTTAAGACCTTTTTAAACAAAATTTAATTAAAACATAGCATACAGTAAGTATTTGTGATGAGATCATGTTATCTACTACTAATGTTATAAACAACTACTGTTTGAAATGTTTAGCATGGAACAATGCCTTCAGTTTGAGAAACTGTAGGCAGTATACTGTGCAGTATTCTATACCTAGTAAGCTAGTATTCCATTCAAGCCGATAAGTCTCAGGCTATGTTTGAAATGTAATACTTGCTTACTACGTACTGAATATTGCATAAAATATTTTGTAAAACAGGATTCATTCTGCAATGTTAAACATTTCAGACAGAAGTATGCTACATTTTTGCCACATGGCCTCATCAGGTTCCATGTTTTGAGAGTTGTATCTAGTTGTGGATGGTTTGCATTTTTAATTCACTTTTGAGTAAAAAAATATATTAAATATAATATAATATTACATTTAAATATAATAGTTGTAATATATTTAATACTGTATAATACAATTATACTAAATATAATAAATTACATATTAAATATAAATTAAATATATTACATATTAAATATATACACAGGATGACATCAAGTTCCATGTTTAATTCAGAGAGTGTATAGTTGTGCAAATAAAAAACAGTTTAGCATTTTTAATTCAATTTTGTGCAAAAAATATATAAAAATAATATAATATTAAATGTAAATATATTAAATGAAATATAATATAACACTTAATATAATACATTTACATTAAATATAATATATTAATAAATTATATATATATATATATATATATATATATATATATATATATAATATATTAATAAATTATATATTATATATATATATATAATATATTAATAAATTATATATATATACTGCATATATATTTTATAGAACAGAATAAATATGTTCTACTGTGCACAGTATGCATAATATATACTGCAGATATAGTATGTGAGTATGTGTGTGAGAGCTTTACCTATCTGAGACTGGGCAATCATAGTGGCTTTCCGATCACACAGTGGAGAGAATGGCAGTCCTAATTCTGCCTCCTTGTCACCCTGCAGAGACAATTAAAGAACCAGAGACAATTAATCAGTCACAGCTGTTAAAAGCTTGGTGAACAGTCTTGGTGAACATTGTGCTTGAATAGTGAAGCAGACATGCCCATTAATTTTGAGCCAATGCATTTATGAATTTTCATGTTTAAATTTGGTCAGTTCAATCAAGTCGCACCCAAAACTGCCACTAGTGCTCAAACAAAACAAACAAATTAATAAATTATACCCCTGGTAGCAGTAAATAAACTTTTGGATTACTCTTATCCCCTGCAATACACCCTAATAATGTTCTTCTATGCAGTAAATGTGTGACGCTCTTTGTGCATTTTGAAATAATGATTATTTTGTGCGTGTACTGTACCTGTCTGAAGAACTCCTCCATAAGTGCTCGTGTCCAGCGGTAGTGCAGTTTCCAGCCCTTAGCAGGGTGACTGATATCAGCCGCGTGCAGCATCAGAGACAGTGCTTTAGCCTTGTCGATTCTGATAAACACACAAATAGATTCATCAGTCATTTACAAACCTTTAATTATCAAAACTAGCTATAAAATGCACTAGAAGCAACATAACTGAATTATGACTCCGTACACAACCACATTAACAACCATACTATACACACTCGCAAACACAGGACACACTGTTCACAACAATGGGTGAATCTCACGAAACCTGTCAAGAACATGTCTATGTCATATTTCGCCCCAAAATCAAAAGAAAGAAATAAGTCTTATGTGGTGAGACTCAAAGTCTAAATCTTATTTTTTATATCTTAGTTTAGAACCACATTTAGTTACATTTCATACTGTAGAACTCAAAGTTACATTTATATAACCATGGTAATGAAAAAGTATTTGGACACTTAAGCCACACTTAAAAATGTATGTATGTCATGGCATTCCATAACAATATATTCAATCAATTGGCATTTATTTTCAAGAAAGATAGCGCAAGTACACTTTCCAGGCAAAAAAAAAAAAAAAAAAAAAATTCACAAATATAAGATTTTAGATTTTAAATGATAAAACACTTTCTGCTTGTCAAATGTTTGTGGAACATGTCAATAGTTGTGGTTACTCTACTTGAACACCTTTGTGAATTTTGTGAAGGGAGCCACTAAAAATCACTTTGGCCATCACTCACCCCTCTGGCTGTTGCAGTGCATTTCTCATAGTCTTGATCTGGTGGAAATGACAGGACATATCTGTGCTCATGACCATCTCGATCACCAGCGTACGCAGCTCCCTGTGGGGAACACGGCATATCAGAACTCTCTCTCTCTCTCTCTCTCTCTCACACACACACACACACACACACACACACACACACACACACAGAGAGCGAGAACTTTCCCAGAACAGATCCTCCATTCCTCACAGCAACTCAACGTCCAAGGACTGTTGGGCACATAGTTCTAGTGTTTCCATGCACTCAGTGCAAACCCCAGCGTACCTCCAGTCGTCTTTGGAGAGATTCACCAGGATGTTCATCTCATCTTCCTGCATGAGTCTGTAGGCAGCACTCACATGGTGGTTTTCCAGAACAGAGCGATCGTTGTACAGGATGGCCACTTCTGATCTGTGCAGAACCAAAGAAAAAGGAGTCAAAAGCATCTCTTAAGCATACAAAATAGAATGAATATGAAAGATTATAATAAGAATATGCACAAACCTACACTCTTCAAAATAAAGGCCCCAATTAGTTTCACAGCCTTTTCAAAGCAGAACCTTTTTAAAAGGGAGTGTTTAGACAAAAATGAAAATGTCATCATTTACTCACCATCATGTCGTTCCATAAGCGTATGACTTCCTTGCTTCCTTGGAACACAAAAAATGTTCTTTATGAAAGCATACTGTCACCAGGGGCTGACACACTCCAAAAGGACAAAAAAAAAAAAAAGCATTACGAAAGCAGTCCATTTGACTTGAGCGTTATATTCAACGATAATTGTTTTGTGTAAGGAACAGACTAAAATTGAAGCCATTAAGCCCCGTACACATGCAGTGACTTCCAACGACAAAGAGACCTCGTCTCATTCATTTTCAATAAGAGCTGGTGACACAAGTGACACAAGCCACAGTGACCTCGAGCAACTAGATGTGGGCATTTCCAGCGACTTCAAAAAGTTGAGAAAAGTTTAATGTTATGCAAATGAGGAGCGACTTTTGGCAGCGACAACCAAAAGGAGTGAAGACGGTGTTCAGTGGAGCTCATGTCATCAGTTTCCTGCAGCCTGATTTCATGAAATTTACATGAACATGACAACATTTTTGCAATTTAAAATGTACGTGCTGCATAACACGTTTGGCTGGAGGTTTCCAGTGAAATGTCCAGCTGGGGGCTCCAAAAGCGAGTCAAATGTTGTCGTATTCAAATGAGGTTTTAAGGTGAATTTTAGATGGAAGTTTTTAAAACATACCTCCCTAATGTAAAACCAGGGCTCGAGTTGAAGGGGGATGTGAGGGGATTCCCTTATGTTGCTTTACTGGAGCAATTACTGGAATAATAAGGTAGTGTGTGTGTGTGTGTGTGTGTGTGTGTGTGTGTGTGTGTGGGTGAGTTTGGGTGGTTTACGAGGAAATGTTTTAGGTTACAAGCTGGTAATTACAAGGGTATTATGCTATAAATGTGGTTTATGAGGACATTTTTTTGTGAGGGTTAGGTTTAGGGGTAGGGTTAGGGGATAGAATCTATAGTTTATACAGAATAAATGTATCCTCATAAGAATAGTCACACCAACATGTGTATGTGTGAGTGTGTATGTGTGAAAGAGAGAGTTTGTGTTTGAGTGATCGAAAGAGGGAAACTCATAAACTGAGAGGGATTGCTTCTGGGATTATCTATTTTGTTGCAGCTCTTGTCAGAAGTAACATCGCTTCAAAATCGCCAAGATGTAAATATAAGCACTTCTCAGCAGCAGCGAGTGTCGGCATTTTTGTATGTAGCTTCTCCGGTGTAAACCTTAACAACTGTTTTCAACCCCACTGAGACGCAGGTGTGCGCTGACATGAAGGCTTTGTTTATCGCTCGTGAGTGTGTGCGTAATATATATGTATCCATGTGTGTGTGAGAGAACTTGAGAGGGAGAGGGCGAGCGCGAGGGTGTTTCACAAAGCTATTTCAGATAATATAGAAACTGTTGTATTGATCAAGTGTATCTAACTTTGATACAGCTCAAGCCTTCGTTGCTAGTTTGCAAACGTCACTTTCGAACTAGCAACGGAGGATGTGCTGCTGGCTTTGGAGTAACAAGGTAGTGTGTGTGTGTGTGTGCATGTGATTTGGTTTTGGTAGTATACGAGGATTTTTTTAGGTTATGAACTAGTAGTTATGAGGGTATTATTCTATTAACGTGGTTTATGAGGACATGTCTAGTGTCCCTGTAATTCAAACGGCTTAAAAAAAAACATACTAAACAATGTTTTTTTTGAAAATGTACAAATATCACAAGGTTTCAGTGATGCTTAGGTTTAGGGGTAAGGTTATGGTTCGGGGATTGAATAGTAAATTTGTACAGGGTAAAAATCATTATGTCTATGGAGAGCCCTCGTAATACACCAATACCAACGTGTGTGTGTGTGTGTGTGTGCGCATGTGTGAGAGGGTGTGCAAGTGCGGGTGAGACGAAGAGCATGAGGGCACTTTTCAACCAAATTGAAATAAATGTAGGATGTTGTAGACATTGACGTTCTTAACCCATTTACTTTAACCAGTGTCTTTGTTTTATATGGTTATTTTGCTGTGGTAGCATGTGTGTGTGCGTGGGTGAGATGAGAGCAAAAGAGAGAGAAAGAGAGGGAGCCCAAGGACGCATTTCATCTAAATTAAAATACACTTAGGATATTATAGACGTTGTTTGTCATTCTTATCCGATGTACATAACCAATGAATAGATTTTGATGTGTGGGGTTGCCAGATTTCAAGAGGTGAAATCCCCCAATCAGATCTTTACACTTGCACAGTTAACTATTATGTATATAATTATTATGTTAACTATTTGTAAATATTACGCCAGTGTTGCACTTTATTTGCACAATCTGACAACTTTGAGGGCGTGAGATCTCTCTCTTTCTCCACTGCGAAAAGGCGCCAGTTATGTCAGAGTTTAGCGATGCGTTGACTTGTCCTTCCTAGTGTTCACGTGAAACTTATAATGCAAGTTCTCAAAAGTTTCGCAGACTTTCAAAAATGGCCAAGGAAATCTTTTGTCTTTCTTTAAAAAAAAGGGAATAGAAGGAAATATATTGCTATGACAAGTGTACGGTACAACATGCTCATGTTTAATTATCAGGGTTTCACCCATAAAACGATTTTGTGTGTAGAACAACTTTTTTTCACCGCTGTTTAAGCATCCTTAATAGAAACAGCCCACACAAGCTTCCGTTAGTTCGGTTATTGGAGTAGAAAAACATGCGTGTGTGACAGTGAGTGAAAAATTCTAGAGAGAAAACCATTTTCATGATCATAACATGGATTCTTTTTTTTAAAAAATCATTCAAAATACAATAACAGAGGGTAAAAGGTGCATATTATGACCACAAATTATTAAATTATTACTATTAAATAAAAACTATTAAATAAAAAAATAAAATAAAAATGTAATTCACATAAAACATTAACTTGAATACACCTACACCTTGAATACACATGGATATTTTAAAATAAAGTAAAATATGTCACGTGGTGTCTAGAGACTGTAAAAAGTCAAAGTCTCATTAAAAGCTGAAATTCTTGAAAAAACTAAATGTTAACATGATAGTGCAGAATAACATATTATTATTTCTTTAAAAAAAAAAAAAGCAGTGAAACAATGTGTTTTAAAATATGATTAATACGTAAAAACACTTTTGTCCACCAAATCAAAGTCATGTGGTGTAACCAACACGTACAACCTGGTCTCATAGTGAAAATGAGACCAGGTTGAGTCGAGCGCATGCAAGAGAGAGGAGAAGTTTCTGTGAGTGATTTCACTGTTTTATATGATTTGTCTTTAACCATACTGTATACTGTACATGGATATAATAAAATGATGAGTGGAAAAGAAACTGTCGGCAGTCTGAGCGAGTTTAAAGGAATAGTTCACCCAAAAATGAAAATTCCCTCATCATTTACTCACCCTCATGTCATACCAGATTTGTATGACTGACTTTCTTTTTTTTTTTTTTTTTTTTTTTTTTTACTGCAGAACACAAACGAAGATTTTTAGAATATTTCAACTCTGTAGATCCATACAATGCAAGTGAATGGTGATCAGACTTCTGTAGCTACACAAATCACATAAAGGAACCATAGAAGTAATCCATATGACTCCAGTGTTTAAATCTAAATCTTCAGAAGCAATATAATAGGTGTGTGTGTGTGAGAAACGGATCAAAATGTCCTTTTTTTACTCCAAATCTCCACTTTCACTTTCACATCTGAAAGTCACATGTCTAGTTTGATGGTGATTTAGAGCAAGAAAAGGAACTGTTCTGTTTCTCACCCACACCCAATCATATCGCTTCTGAAGATATGGATTTAATCTCTGAAGTCGTATGTATTACTTTTATGTTTGCTTTATGCGATTTTTGGAGCTGCAAAGGTCTGATCACCATTCACTTGCATTGTATGGACCAACAGAACTGAGATAGTCTTCTAAAAATCTTCATTTGTGTTCTGCAGAAGAAAAAAAGTCATACACATCTGGAATGGCATGAGGGTGAGAAAATGATGACAGAATTTTCATTTTGGGTGAACTATCCCTTTAATTCATGCATTGATAGATCGTTCAACTTGTTAATGATATGATGCATTGAGCATTGCTGCAGTTCATATTAAGACACTCTCCCCCGCAGAATGTTCATTTTTAGGGGCAAGGAAGCTAATTCTTTGTCAAATTAGAATGATATATTAGTTTTTAGGGGCAATATATATCATCTGTGATCACATTTTCTAAAGATATGGCCAGAAGTGAATTCTACCAAAAACATTATAGCAACAGCAGTAGGAATGGCCACTAGCGACTTCATAGTACAGAGAATAGCGACATCCAGTGATAAAGTCGCTGCATGTGTGTATGGCCCTTTATTCACTGAAAATCTTCCCCTCCACCGTAGCTCTCAAATCAACTAACATGAACATTCTTCAATATTTCTCAGTTTGTGTTCCATGGAAGTAAGTCATGTGATTGCAAATTTGATTTATGGAGTTTATTAATTATTTGATTTGAAAGTGAATCACAACTTAAATTTCATTCTGTTTATTAAAGTGATCGTATATACAAAACGACCAATATATGATTTTTACAACCTAGTGTATACCAATACCAATCATATCTATGTTTACAGGACTGATAACCAATATGCAGAGCTGGCATATTGAAAAAAAATAAAAATAAAATAATAAAAAAATATATATATATATATATATATATTTTTTTTTTCAATTGCTGCTAAAAAAAAGTCATTAAACTACAACAATAAAAACTAGGGCTGTCAATCTATTAAATCTTTTAATCGAATTAGAATCGCACATGCAGATTAATTAATGGAATTAATCACAATTAAACATATATAAATATTTGAGAAAGGCCCTCAAATAACAATAATTTAATATATAATGATTAAATAACTATAATAATAATAATATATTATAAATATAACAATTCAAAAAATTTAAATGCATTACATTATTGTGGCAGATCTCTGCATTCAAAATTGTGCTCTGTTCAGCGCTAGTGTCAAGCAAGAGGAGTTTGGTTTGTTCTCTGTAAAGCTGCACGTTGCCTAAACAGCTGGAGTTTTGCTTACTGCCCTCTGCTGAAAACAGGTGGTACTTCGAGCTTGAGTATTTATAACGCATCGTTTTTTAATCTAATAAATTGCACTGAATTAACGCATTAAATCAACAGCCCTAATAAAAACATAAGAGCATTAGCCAATTAATATTTTAATAATAATAACCCAAGTAATACCAAATTTTTATATATATATATATATATATATATGCCACTATTCTTTACATACTCACCAGATGGCGCCATTTATTGGTAGAGTCAATATTTAAAAAAAAACCATAACCTATTAAGCAGAAAAGTGTTAACATTGGTAAAAACAATCATTGGTTGATCTCTAATAATATGCCTTCAGAATACTTGGAATACGAGTCAATGCACAGGTCGCATTGACTACTTTTATTTAGTGTTACAGTGGGTCACTATTAATTGCCATTGTATGGATATCCACAATCACAACATTCTTTAAAATATATTCTTTTGTGTTTCGCAACAGAAAGAAAGTAATTAGAGTTTGGAACAACATGATGGTGAGTAAATAATGACAGTTTTCATCTTGGGTAAACTATTCCTTTAATATAATATTAAATTTAAAGTTAAATGGATGAGGACATTGGACCAATAAGACTGGGCTACCATGTGTTAAGCAGCAGAAATACAAACCAAATGACTGTCAAAATGCCCTGTTGCAAGCCCCATGTTGCATTTGTGGCAGGTTAGGGCACGTTTTAAGGGCATATCAATTTGTTCTAGATCATTAGATGTGATGTAATGGTGTCTTGGAGGCCAACTGAAAACTAGATAGGAGGTACCTTCATACAAAAACACTGTCCGTTAAGTCAACCATACTCCTGAGAATTTGCTGCTTCTTATTGAATGCCGTTACACACCTGGTTTGTATGTGGAAATTATTGGTAGTTCCTGTGTGTTCAAAGTCGTGGATAGCAGCAGCAAACACCATGGCCAATATTTCCAGTTCAGTGAGCCAGTGCTGTGAGAGAGCAGAGCACTCAGCCGTTACACAAATTATCATCATAAGCATGAATCAACATCATTACAGCACATTTCATCAGCTGCACACATTAACCTCAAGCGTTCAGCTCATTTTGGCTATAAACAGCTGTCATATTTGTTTTTCAATGCAAGACAGTCAAGCACAAGTCACTGAGTGCTCACTCACCATAACCCCAGTGTGTAACATCAGATAGTGTGCAGTCTGTGTGACATCGGCAGCGTGGATCAGATTGTGATAAGGGTTTCTGTGCTTGCTATAGCCCATTTCCAGAGCTTCCACAAAGGACACCAAGGATGACACTGGTATCTAGAAAGGGAAGAACACACAGAATTTTAAGATTTTGGTTCCGATTCCATTTAAAATTGTGTAGCCTGTTGCAACAACTCCCTTAAGTAAAAAAATGGGTGACAATATACTTACAATTATTACTAAGGGTTTTCTTAAGTTAAGGGATTTGCTGCAACTGGCCACTGGCTCCTTAATGATTCAAATAACGATTATTTTTAGTACTTTTGATTCCCCAATCTTGAATATTTGTTTTCATCCAACTATATATACTAAACAAAATGCTAAACTGAACCAATAATTTTTGTTACATTTTTCCAGGTTTACTTTTGTTGAATTAAAGTACCATTTATTCAACTACCTGTTGTCATATGAATAATAAGTCAGTAATTACACTAATGTATGTCTCATGCCAGTTCTTTGTTCACTTCAAGTCAGAAATGACTGAAAGTAGAGATTAGTGAGGGAGTAAAATGTTAATTCAGTAACCATTTATACTGATTCAATAAGTCGTTAAGACTGATCAAAAATGATAACTCATTAGTTTGAGACTTAAGATTTTTTTTTTTTTTTGTCCATTTCATTACGAAGAAATAGTTCATTAGTGTCATTTGTTCATTAATCAGAATACGCTGTTTGCGCTGTATGTTAGTTGTTGCAAGCAACCAGAGTCTGTTCACACAGAACACATTTTTGCACAAGTCTGCAATGTTTTTGGATTGTTTTTCTATGTAAACATGCACTTGACAGACGTTTTTGGTCGCTGTGTATTAAGTATTTTAATGGCAAATGTTAGAAAAAAAAAGAACACAAAATTGCACTAATTAAAAAAAATATTGCATAAACAGTGCTTGTGTTTTTTGGGGATGCAATTTCATATGGTTGTAAATTAAAGCTGTGAATATTTCAACTGAAAACATTTTGTAAAAAATGTAATCAATAATAAACATTAAACTTTCTAAGTTCTGTTTTTTTTTTTTTTTTCATCTTTATTATTCGACAGATAATATTTAGTCCATTATGTTTTGCTTTACAAATTCACCTCTAATATTTCAGTGGTTAAAAATCGGTTGGAAATTAAACCTTGTACATCCTGGCATTGCAGGAAAAGCAATAGAGTGACGATGCACAATCTTCACTTGCTAACACTAGGCTTGACCACTAGGTGGTGCAATCAGTTGTATATGTTAATGCAATGCATTTATTTTTCAATTAGTGCAATACAGTGTACTTTTTTGTTTCAAAGACATTTGTCAATAATAATCTTCCAAAGCTGTGGCGCTGTTTTATCAGAATCCTGTGCATGAGCGCCATGTTTTTAAGACGATGAGTCTTAGGGGACATTCAGACAAAACACATTCTGATATAAAAAGCTAGATGTAGCTCAATGAATGGAACAGAATGGAGGTGTCTTGAGATTAAATTTAAATAGAAGTTAAATTTATTTTTAACTTGACGCTCCATCTAAAAAAAACTGTGTGAAGTAGTGCAAAGGATGCAAAAAGGTGCTGTGAACAGCCCTTAAGGTGTCTTACATCTAAAGGCCACATCCATACTAATCTGTTTTCGTTTGACAACTCAGTATCCTAATGTCTTAATTTTCCAAAGTATGCAGTAATGGAGAGTGTTTTCGAAAGGCTCAGTTTTCAGTGAAGGAAGAAAGGGGTAAACATAGCGAAAATCACTGCATTTTCAAACGACAACGTATTAGTGTGGACATGACCCAAGAAAACAGTGACAGTTTTAGAATAGTGTTTCATTTCGAAAATTGTTGAACGCAGATGTAAATGGTACCTAAATGTACCGAGAGAAAAAAAAGGAATGGTTCTAAACAAGAATTGGTTCTTGATTTTCTACCCTATTGAAGAAACAGAATGGACTTCCAAGCTGCAGCCTGAGGCCTTACATTTCCTGCCACTTCTGATTAATAAAGTGTGTTACAGGGCTTGCTTCCTGTGTGGGATCCATTTGCAGGGGCGTAACAACCATGTGCAATCATACGGAGAGCAGGGACTCAATACCGACCACCCAAACATTGGCAACATGTGTCGCATGCATTTATATTCTAATCATGGGAGAGAGGTTTGGTTCTGAGTGTGATTTTTGTGTCTGTCATCTCGGCACTGGTGAAAAGGGTAAGAACTGATGGGAGCTGACAGACTGGTGAAGAAAGAAAGAGACCAGATTCAGAATATCAGACTGCAAATATCAGATTTATATCACGTATGCATCTTCTGTTATTGTATAAAAACATTCAGTACCGTGTCTACTATATACAGGACGTTTGCGGTGTGTTGCGACGCAACAAAAGAATATCACTCCTATTATAATCAATGGAGCTGTCTACACTTGAAGCGTTGCCACGCGTCTTCAATGAAGAGACACAGTTTCCATTTTTGAAACTCAAGTCACTTTATTTTCCCAGTCCGTTGGAAACAAAATTATTACATTTCCAAATATTACGTGTGATTTTTCTTTTCTTTTAGCTATGAATTGTACATGTTCTATATTGACATCATTTCTGACAGTTGAATGTCATTGCATTAGATGCAAAATATCAAACCAAGTGGCATTTGAAAACAAATGATGCTACACCTCGTTCAGAACTAATTCAAGTTCACACAGGAAGTGTCCGGGCAGAGTAATCACTATGACATTTTCCACTAAAGTTTGACAACCAATAAGTGCCACTATATGTTTTGACTTAATTTTACTCTATATCTACTGTTTCATCATTTCAAACCTAACAACCTTCTTTTTGTGAAAAGTTTTGCAGGAAAAGTGTGCCTTAATAAAATAAATGACCCCTACTTTAATTTTGTGTTATGTAATGCAATGACATTCAGACATTAAGTGTGGCTTAAGTGTCTAAATACTTTTTTGGGCCACTGTTACTAACTTCTGACTGTTACATCAAAGCCAGAATTATCTTTTGTTTCTAACCATATGTATACACAATTATAGCAATACAAACTTTGTTTAACATTAATTTATTAATCTAAAAAAGCCCATGTAAAGTCAATTTCAATACTAATGTATTGCTGTAAACAGGGCCTTTTATAGGCATAGGCGAACTAGGCTGTTGCCTAGGGCGGCATCAGCTGGAGCCCTGAAACAGCCCTGTTTACAGCAATACATTAGTATTAAAATTGACTATGCCTAGAAGGACAGGATCACCACTGATGATGATCCCGTCATTGATGCGGTAGCCACGCTAATCCACCGCTACCTCCAAACCACCCAACCCACTATCATACCCTGAAACGACTGATCAGGTCATATCTGGTGAGCAGTTCGTACACCAGGAACTTCAGTGCGTGTTCACTGCTCGCCTCTTGAAGCGTGAAGACGTCGAATGACCATTTATCAACATTCTGAAACAGACAAAACTCATATAAAGTGGTGGCACTGGTAAATATTTAAGGAAACAAATGGAAACCTTTTGGAAACCTATATTTTTATGCATTTGGTAGATGCTTTTATCCAAAGTGACTAACAGTTCATTCAAGGTATTTAAGTTATACACCCACATGTTTGGCACTGTTATAACTCTTCTGTAAAAATAATCTGTACCTTCAGAGCTGCAATTACAGATGGTGGGTAGGTCAAACCTGCCATATTAGATGTTCTTCTGTACATTCTGCAAACACACACACACACACACACACACACACAAAACTTAATTAGCCTTTATTACTACAACTACAGAAATTTCCTCATTCCTGATGTCATTCTAAACTATGCAATATTTCTTTACAGAGCCTAAAAACATATACATTTTATGTTTCTAAATTCAATGTGAATAAATTGCTACTTCTCAAAGGGATGGTTCACCCATAAAAAGAAAATTCTGTCATTGTTTACTGACACGCAGTTTGTTCCAAACTCACTTTCTGTCTTATGCGGAACACAAAAGGAGATTTTTAAGGAATTCCACAGGCCATCTTTTCAATAAATGGCAATGGATAGTGGCTTGCTTTTTAGCTTAATAAGGATCATAATGTGACATTAAAGTAGTCCATGTGGCTCATGCATCATATTACAAGTCTTCTGGAGGTATACTATAGGTTTTGGTGACAAACAATCGTAAATATACGTAATTTTTTAAAAATGTGTTCACAGTGGCATGCACGTTCTGCAAGAACTTGCATTATTTAGCACTAAAAACTAATAACTAACTTTATGACACATTTGGGTGCTTTTAAAGCTTTGAAATGAGGTACTATCCACTGCCAATGCACTAAAAAGACAGCAATATTCATTAAAACATCCCTTCTGTGTTCCGTGTAAGAAAGAAAATCATACAGGTTTGGAACGACATGAGGACATAAATGATCACAGAATTTTTATTTTGGGTGAACGATCAATTTAAAGTTTTGGTCTGTTTTCTTGGACAAAAAAAATAAAAGAAAATAATTCTATTTCAACTATATTTCCAAAAAAATACTTATAGATGGCCTCAAAGCTAACAGTCATGGAGTGGAAAAGGCTAATAGGCATTAATTTCATGAGGTCTTTAATGTTGCAAAAATTATCCACATCACATTTAATCATTAAAAGTACCTAATATGCATTCAAAGAGCCTTAAGCTCAACAGGTGTCAATGACATTCTCACTGAGTTGCTCTGGAAATGAGGAACTCTGTCCATGTGAGAGGAAGGCTGTTACTGTGCATTACTCAGAAGCGAGCATACATGCCACAGAGAAACGGACTGCTTTGCAAATGGAATGAATTGAGACATTTAATTTAGAGTTACTGGAAAAGAACATGCAGAACGAATCCTTAAGTATGTGTCTGTTATGTGTTGGTAATCATGGGAGACATTTTTCTGAGTAAGCTGGAAAAAAAAATTGCAGGTCTGTGAAATGGGAATGTCTGTTTGATTTAAACTCACTCAGAGGCAACACGTAAGATGTTGAAACAAATGTATAAACAGCTCTGTTCAGGCTCTGCTCAATGACGTAGTAAGGTGCCTTGCCTTAGAATTTGGCCAAAACGAGGTATCTTAGGAGGCAGAATAATTATCCCGGGGTATGCTTCATGGCATCTATGTTGCCTTAAAGTGGTTTTGAAACCACTCTCATTAGGTTTTGGAATACAGAACATTATTCTATTCAGAATTTGTTACAAAGATAATAAACAATATCTTTTTTTATTGACGATGACTAAATGAATGTAAATCATAATTAATCAAATAATTGTGATAATTTTATAAATGAATTATATGGGGAAAAAAATATATCATGAGATTTGGTTATAATATAGCTAATTATATGGTGAACAAACAAACTCTTGGATAACAAACAAACAAATATAATAAATTAGCTTGATACCGCTCCACAAAGATCCCGGCCTGAACGGCGTGAACGATGCTGCGGAACCGCGGCTTCTCTTCGGGCCGTCTGCGCACCACACCCATCTTCCTGGTGAAGGTGGAGGCCAGCCAATCCCGTACCTCCGTGGGCACAGAGTCTGACTGGATATCACTAAGCTCATCTTCCGTGTCCAGCAGACGCCTGGAGAAGACAACAAACATTTTCAGTCTTATGTGCAGTATAAGTGTCTTACTATGCCATATGGACTACTCAGCAATACTCCTCAGTTATAATAGAGATAGAACGATGTACTGATTTGGTCAATTAATTGATCATTATTTGGCTATTTGAGATTATTAGCTTTGGCCAATAACCATGCCTACTTGTTGGTTTATTAACAGACTTGAGAGTACCCCTACTGACAGGCTTGTTAATGGATAATTTTCTGTTTTTGAATTTTGAGTAAATATTGTGTATAATAAGTGTCCAATTAATTACAGCAATTTTGTATGTCTTATTATCATTTTACGTATTATTTTAATACAGCACTCGGTACTAAAATACTTAATCAGAATCAGCAATAAAACAAACAACGCTCCAAAATAATCCAAAGGTTAAAAGTTTGCACAAAAAATAGGAAAAATATCACATTAATTTATTTATACAGAGGCCCTAACAGAGCAAAAGATGTGCAAAAAGTGCCAAGTACAATAGCAAAATGTTTTCGGGATTACCCTAGATACCTGTAAACGACACACCTGCAGTCATTTATATTACAAACATTACCGTAAATATTCTAATATTATAGAACAATATCAAAAAGACGTTGTTTTATACATCCAGAATGGCAAAGCTTGTTAAAAATATAAAAATACACTTTTTGACCATACATACATACATACATACATACATACATACATATATATATATATATATATATATATATATATATATATATATATATATATATATATATATATATATACACACACACACACACACACACACACATATATATATATACACACACACACACACATATATATATATATATATATATATATATATATATATATATATAGTATACTGTATACACAACAACAGACCTTGTGGACAAATCTATGTAAAGATATCTGATATGTAAGGACAGTTAAGAAGAAACTTTAAAAGTCACAGTTTCAATCTAAAGAAAAAAACACAAAGAAAGATCTTCATTCATAACCAGAGAAAACTAAGATTTTAAATAAAAAATGCATCTACATTCCCTCAGCAAAATGATATGTTCTATATTCCCTCCTCTGCGAGGACACCTAATCTGTTCACAAGATTCACAAAAATGTTCAGATCAGAAACAGATCGATTCGCTTTATCTAAACTACCATCCATTGCGTCATGTGCAGTAAAAGTGTCAGCTTTAACCAAAAAAATCCCTTATGTTTTCCTATTATGGGAAAAAAAGCAGAGGGTAAGAAAACAAAGTAGAACATACGTGATCACTCGATAGTACATGCCAAAGATTTTTGAGTACATTCTTAATTTCCTGACTGTAAGCCGAATACGTGGTAGTGCACACATCTGAAGTTAGAATCGGCCATTGAAAAACCTATAGCCTTGTCAACCTACATCAGTAAGCTGTCAAGCTATGTCAGTTGACCACTACCCAAGGAGTGATTTTTGCTTTGAGCCATCAGATCACTCCTTGAGACTCCTTTCGTCCTTTTTGACCTCTGATGGTGCCACAAAAAAATGATATAGGATGAATCTGTGCTCTATTGAAAATTTCAGACAACTACAATGGAACTCTGCACCACATAGCTTTAAAAACCCATAGGAGTCAGCAGCCTGCATTTAGATGTGTGCATCTGTGGGTGTTACTATAGTCGGAATGTGCAATAACATATGCTAATTTGGGTTTAAAGATGAAATACTTGGGGGTTATATTTTTGGCTTTGTATTTGGGCATTACTAGAGTGAATCTCACAAAATCTGTCAAGAATAGGTCTGGGTCATATTTCTGCTTATAGAAAATGAGGCCTATTTTTAGGACCATTAAGATTTAGAATACATGGAATTACAAAAAAAGTAAAACATTATGGATTCATTACAGTAATAATAATTCAGAGGTTAAATGTGTTTACTTGACATGATGCAATGAAAAAAATGTTAAGAGGAATATTACGGGTTCAATGCAAGTTAAACTCAGTTGGCAGCAATGGTGGCATAATGTTGATATAACCATTTAAAATAATTTCGACACGTCCCTCCTTTTCTTTAAAAAAGAGAAAAACACAGTTACAGTGAGGCACTTACAATGGAAGTAAATGGAGCCGATTTTGGGAGGGCTTGAAAGACAGAAATGTGAAGCTTATTATTTTATTATTTTACATTAATTCTTCTGTTAAAACGTATGTATTATTTGAGTTGTAAATCGCCATTACCGGGATTACAGGGTTTACAGCGTTATGTCATCATTGCATAAAGTTGCCTGAGAAATATAATAACAATCCAAATAAAATGTGGATACTTTACACAGAAAATATTAGTAAGCAGTTTTATCACACTATTGTTTATGTCTCCTGGCTGTACTTTTAAAACAGTGAGGGTTTTATGTATTGATCCCATTCACTTCATTGTCAGTGCATCAATGTAACACTTTTAAAGAAAGGACGAGTCAAAATAATTTTGTACATTATGCAATATGTACATTATGCAACAAATGCTGTCGATTGAGTTAACTTGAACCCAGAATATTTCTTAAATGGTCCTAAAAAATAATATCACCATACATTTTAATTGTAAACGTATTAATACAGTATGGTAGTGTTTGTTGCTCTGCCTTTAATTTATGCTTGATTTAAATCAAAGATTGAAATGATTTTTTTTTAAATACATTTTAATTTAAATGATTTAAATGAAGAAAAAAAAATAAACAGACATTGTATTACAGTAACTTTAATAAGTATCATCATTGAGAATAATGGAAAATAAGTGTAAAATGTACTGGATATAATACAATTATGAAAATTTGGAGGAAAATATATTGAATAGTCATGAAAATATTGACAATGTATAATAAAAAATTGCACACAAACACACACACACAAAAAACAACAACTAATTTTTCTAAAAAACTGGTTTCGTTTTCTTTATGCAAAATATTATTTACAATTTTGTTTCTTTTAATTTTGTGATGAAATGTGAACAAGACATGTATTCGTAAGATTCATCCAATAAATCTGTAGTTCCGCATCTGCATGATGCTCTGCAGTAAAAGTGACATTATGAGAGAGTGCAGACACAGAAAAACAGAAAACGTCTCCACAGCCATTTGCTCATTTTCTCACAGTGCGTCATCCTGCCCTCGCTCTATTGAACAGAACGCCGGTATTCAATGCTGAAGTACCATAAGCAACTGACATAAGAGAAAATAAATAAAGCTTTTCATGAGAAATGAAAGCTGCTGAAAGAATAGCAACCATTATTGCTCAGTCTTACGCAGGCAGCCCGACCAGCGCAGGAAATGCGACACGTTATCATAACAAATATTCGCAGACTTCCAGTAACAAGCTAAAATTGCTCAAAGCTGCTGCCATGGCAATACATCCTGTGCCTGTCATCAGGCAAATGTAATTAGCCATAGCCGAGTCTGTCTAAACACAGGCCCATCAAACGAAAGGCTGGTGGGGCCCTAGTGGGACAACGCTGAGGCACCACAGACCGACAGAGCACTGGGTCTCAGTTAATTAGGATTGAGAGCTCATGGGACGCAGGACTATGCAGAACTCTACTAAATAACGGTGTGGCTGAATTCCACGGGGAGAGAGAGCTGCTGAACATGAATACGATTAACAAATCTCCCTTTAGACGAATCAGAAACACAACCTGCTAAATGCTGGAGATAACGGAGAATGTCCTATCAACAGGGTGAAGACGATAGACAGTTCTACAGGGGGAGATAACGCATACCATTTAAACATGTTGCCCCATTCCAACGGTTTCTCTCTAGAACAGAGGTCTTAAACCATCTAAATAGTTTTATATGACCCCCTCAAGTGTTAATAGTTCACCCAAAATGTAAAATTCTGCCATCATTAACTTACTCTCATGTTGTTTCAAACCCATATAACTTTCTCTCTGATGTGGAACACAAAAGCAGATGTTAGGCAGGATGTTAGCCTTAGTCACTATTCACTTTCATTGAATGGAAGGGAATGGTGACTAAGGCTAACATTCTGCCTAACATCTTCTTCTGAGTTCCGTGGAAGAAAAGAAAGTCATATGGGTTGGGAAGATTATGAGGATGAGTAAATGATGACAGAATTTTCATTTTTTAGTGAACACCACCTGGCAAGTGGCTCCCAGGTAAGTTGAGTTTGAGACTCTGATCTTGAAGAAAAGCAGCTGTGTGGGAAAGAAATGAAAGTAACAAAGTCATTTAAATGAAGAGAAAATTAATCATGATGTGAGACAGTGTAAAGCACAGAGTTTACTCACCGAGTTTCGTCGATGTACACTGCCTCCAGAACCGAAGCTGCATATTCAATGTTTTTTCTCAGATCGAAGATGTTCACTTCCCCTTTATCCAGTTGCTTCACGAGACATCTCAATCTGCAGGAAGAAAACAGTCAGAGCCTTAAACTTGGGAAAATTCCACATCTAATCTGAAAGCGCAGAGGTGCATTCACATCATGTCGGAATTTCCGTTTTACAAGATTTGTAAAAACGCGTAAACTCTGAATTTCTGAAAACTCTGAAGTTCCAAATTGAACATTGTGACGTCATGTAAAAAGAATGGCAAAATGGCACTAGTCTCAATAGTTAAAGGTAATTTACACATATACTGTATATGTTTTATATGCTATTGTATTATTGTCACTGTTAGCTGAAGCGCTTTCTTTGTTCTTAACCATTTTGCAAGAACATATAGAGGTGTATTAATGAAATAATTTAGAGATGAAATATTTTGATGTAATCAACAACAAAGCCACACATGGATCAGATTTGTCGTTATAATTGTTGCAACAGAAACCAATCATTTCTGAAATCGTGAACGTGAATTACTCAAGTAGAATCTGTCACCTCAAGTTCTCAACTCGTAACGGTATTTACAATACGACATAAACACAGCATTATTCTTTGACATTCCACAGGTTAAAGGAACAGTTCATAATATTGTTATAATTAATTCACACCTATGTCGCTCCAAGCCTGCATATTTTCTTTCTTCCATGAAACACATAAGAAGATATTAAGAAGAATGTTTGAGCTGCTCTGCTTTATACAGCCATGCTCCAAAAAGGATTAAATAAATGGTCATAAATTCCATCCATAAAACCCATAGTATAATCCAAGTCTTCTAAAGCCATACAATAACTTTGTGTGAGGAAAAGACTGAAATTTCAGTTGTTATAAGTTCTTATAATTTCTCAAATTTGTGGCTGTTTCTCAAAGTTGCAGTGCATCTAAAAGCAATTTATTATTATTATTATTATTAATAAACACAAGCATGAATGAGATATATGAGCTCCGGCAGATGGGTAGATTATCAGTGAATCCATCAATTTACCATCCACTTTTATTGTATGGAAAAGAAGCAGCTCAGACATTGTCTAACATCATGTTTAATGTGTCACTGAAGAAAGAAAACAATATAGGGGTGTGTAGACATGAGGGTGTGTAGATGATGACAAAATGTAAATTTTTGGGAGAACTATTCAAGAAAATCAAAACATTGTCTTTATAATGCAGGAAAACAAAATATGTTTCAAGAATGAAATGCAACATGAAAACTGAGACAGAGTGCCAATTCCCAACCACAGGAAAAACAAAGACAGCCAAGGATTACAGTACATCAGCTTTTTAATCATCGTATCTCATCATCCAATACGTGGAAATTTTTTCAGGTTACAAACTGGTAATTACAAGGGTATTATGCTATAAATGTGGTTTATGAGGACATTTCTAGTGTCCCCATAATTCAAATCGCTTAAACATACTAAGCAATGTTTTTTTGAAAATGTAAAAAGGCAGAAATTTTTGTGAGGATTAGGTTTAGGGGTAGGGTTAGGGTTAGGGTATAGGATCTATAGTTCGTACAGTATAAAAATCATTATGTCTATGGAAAGTCCTCATAATGATAGCAGCACCAACATGTGTGTGTGTACAGGTTTGGCTATACTTGTGAGTGCCAAATTTTTGAAAATGTCCTCACTAATATAGTGAAATTGGTAGAAAATCCACTAGTGAGGACATTTTAGGTGGTAATCGCATCCTTATTCAGTCTGTTATGATTTTTTATGTTCACACAGTACTCCTGCTGTTATTTTGCCGATCTCCACATGACAGGGAAACAGAGAGAAAGTCAGAATGAGCTGGTATGTCTCCCCTCTGCCATTCTGAACCGAGGTGTGTGTGTGTGTGTGACAGAGCTCAGGCTGAAGAGAGCGAGACCTCAAGCACAACATTCGGTAGGTGTGTGACACCCTAGGCCAAAAGTTGTTGTGAACCGGCTAGTGAGATGCCAGCTTTAATATACTGTAAAAAGAATAATTTTAAACTCATTTGTTAACTGCGCTGCCTGGCACGATGTCGCAGAAATAGAAACAATTTCAAAAATAGAACGTGTGTGCTGGTTAGGACAAAAACTGTTAACATAGAAAAGATACCTTTTATCGTGTGTCGCGGCGTCGCGTCTGGTTAGGACACGGTGTAAGATATCTTTCTGTAGATAATGTCTTTTTTGTCAAATGTATCCCATTTCTCTTTGGAAAAATAGCAATCCAAGCGGGGGTATTCCTCCCTATTTCGCGGTAGCCGGTGCGCAAGAGTCATTCACTATAGAAACCGCAATCTCCTCCAACATTTTGAACAGTATGTCCTCTCCAATGTGGAAACTCCGGTAAGAGGTAAGCGTCTTAAGTTTGTGTAATTTATCAGCCTGTTGTGTCTCTCAGCCTTAATGCTGAAGTTGTTAGTTTAAAGCTGTTTAAAGCTATTTCCAAGCTTTAGTAGAGTAGCAGTAATCCAAGAAATCACGGAGTGCCGATGAATGAAAATACTGACTGACTGGTGATGCAGGACACCTCAGCTGGCTCATTTACACACAAAAATGGTCTTTTGTCGCCACCTGCTGGCTAAAATCTGTGATGTCACAAAAATATATGTAAAGAGACACATCTAGTTCTTCCACTGCTCTTACACTTTAGTTTAGAACGGCATGAACACAAGTGGAGTGATACAAACAGTGATGCGTCCGAGTGCTGATGTTCTGAGACATCAGTACTCATGGATCGTCTCTCGTCCAATCAGATTCGAGGACCGGAACTAACTGTTATATGTGTGTGTGTGTGTGTGTATATATATATATATATATATATATATATATATATATATAATAAAGCTGCAAGTTACTTCTCGGTGCAATTCACTCTCACGCACTCCTCAATATTGTGATAACATTTCTCAGGGGTCAGGATGAGTGATTCAAAGACTTTTCTCTGTCTTTTGTTCGAGAACTGTAAAAGCTCAGATCTGATGCCGTGTCTTTGACGAGGAGGAGCTGTCAGATACACTCGTCTAAGCAGAGGACCCAAACCGCTAAGCTGCCAAACAGACTGATCGACAAAGAGAAGAGAGATCTGGTCATGGTGGCTGTCTTTGGTGTGGATCTCATTCAAATATTCACTATGGTAGTGAGTAAAAGCAAAGCTGTAGCAAGATCCAACTTAGCTCCTGCTGTTTCTCAGCAAAAGAGCCTTTGGTACCTCAAAAAAGAGCTCTATATGTTTGTAATTCTTTAAATGTAATTTATTTTTAAAGTATACTTGCTGCAGTCCCAGGTTAATATGCAGAGGCAACTCTAAGTAAGCCATTCGTAGGTTGGTTTCCCTGAAAAGTGTAAACAGTGTGGCTCTGTGCCACATATGAAAAAACACGCTTGATTATATTTTGAAGAACAGATGAAAAAAATGCTGTTGATGCATGTGTTTGATTCGCTGTGTGTTCAGAGGTTCAGCAGCACTCTGTCGGAGATGAGCGCAACACAAGAGCTTCTCACGGAAAACACGCATGCATAGAGTACTCACCCTTTCATATCTGTTTCAGTCGTATGAAAACAGTTGGCAAGCGTGTCATCTATGAGAACCCTGCAAATGATCTCAGACCATCTCAGGAGGTGTTCCGAGTTTAGCTGGCTTTATTTCCACAGAGCAGTTAGCATTTTACATGCATTGTGAATGCAATTTTGCAGGTTCACTTTATTTTGACATTGCTTAATTCCAAATATTTATGGCTGTAAACATTACTATACATAGCAAAAGACATGCAATGATGTTGGGTGTATTGTCATGTGTCATCATATTTCAGAACTGCCTCAGAAATGGTGCTTGAACAATACGTTTCTCATGTGCTTGTATACTCTTTAGCATCCATTTGTATGTTGCAAAATTATCATTATTAATGATAATAATAATTATTACATGGCTCTCTGGAATACTCGATTCTGATTCGTCAATGGCGCCATCTAGCAGTCTCTACAAATAAGCGAATAAAATAATGTTTAATGTGCATTTATTTATTTATTTGGTAAGTAGTCTTGTAATGAGATGCATAATGAGCAGTCAGATGTTAATTACAAAATTAACACCAACAGAACACCAGAGGTGGATTTCAGCTGTTCAGCTATTTCTTTCTTGTCACGTGATTACATAATTTCAACGCAAATCAATATTTTATGTCCATGTGTTTATTTATTTAGTAGCCATGTACTAAGTGGGATAATGTACAGTCAGCCGGTTATTATCGCAAAATAAACCCCTTCAGGGTGATACTAGATCCGAGTCAGGGTCCAAATCACATTGTCTGGGTTTATTTTGTGATAACAACCAGCTGACTGTACATTATCCCTAATAATAATAATATAGTATAATATGTTATATTACAAAATAACATTATATTAAAATTGTGAGTGTGTGTGTATATACTAGGGCTGCTCGATTATGGCAAAAATCATAATCACGATTATTTTGGTAAATATTGAGATCACGATTATTTAACAAGATTACTCATTGACTTTGGAAACATCATGCATTTATTGAACTTTTTTTTTAAAACTTGTCTTTTTAACAGTGGATTTCCTTGAACTTGAAATGTAAACTGCATTGGGTAGGGGAGGAGGCTAATGTCATATGATAATTGACATTAGTAGTCAAATGGTATGGCAAAATAAAGGAAAGCCTCCATCGCCATCATTTACAGCAGGGGTGCTCACACTTCTGTGGAATGAAATCTACTTTTTCATCAAGTTATTGCAGCAAGATCTACCATGAATAATAATGGCTATACATTATCACAAAACCAACATTTCGGTAGTCGATAGTGAAATTTTACGATTCTCAATAAGAGCTTCAAAACCACAACAAATAATAACACTAACTAATATGTTAATTATGGAAGAATGTTTTCAAGTTCTTAAGTAATTATTCAAAACTAGTAAACAGTAATAAAATAACAATAATAAAAACAGCAATGAATAGAATGCTTTAAAAAACAGCAATGCTTTTTTTAACTGCTTTAAAAGTTTTTAACAGCAGTAGGCTGTCAAGTATTCATGTAAACATTCAGAATGAAATGCAACATAAAACTACTACTGGTCTTTACTGTATGATTATAATACATTAATACTTTTTAAAGCTACTAAAGTTACTCGGTCGAGAGCAGTGAGTGTTTTCTTGTTCTCTTGTTCTGGTTGTTTGATTATTATAATGACACTAGACAGCAGCAGGTCTATTAGCTTACATTTATACTTACAAGTCAGACATTTTAATACAAATCAGCTTTTTTCTCCACTGTTTACATTCACTTTAGACATCACTCTCTGTGTTTACATGAATACCTCACCAAGACGGGCATTTTGGCAGAATTTTGAAATGTATTTGACCATTCAGGTGCGCATTAGCACGAGCATTTTCGGAACACATGCGCATGTTCAGCATACACACACACGCCACCTGTCAATCAAACAGGACGCAGCTGTTACTAGATCGCTAGCGAATTATAAAATTACTTTCAATAGCAGAATAAGAATATGAACTTTCTAATAAGTGACACAGGCCTAGGCTATCACAAATATAGCCGGTTATTTTTTCGCTATTGATGTTTTAATCAGTCTGTTTGTCCGGTCGGGCAAGTAAAATTCTCTTTCACTTGCCCCTTCAAAAATCCACTTGTCCCGGACAAGTATTAATGTCGAGCCCTGATTAAATATTGTATTCAACATTCTCAGATAACAATTTTTTCTTCTGAATTATAGCTCCTAAAGTAAATGTACATTGTTTTAAAGGAATTTTACATATTATTTTGGAAAACAAGCCAAAAAAGACTAATCAAAAATGTATTTTGTTCCAGTGTATAATGGGCAAAGACTACACTCTCTCACCTTTATGTTCACTTCAATCCATCTTTAACTCACAAACAAACTTTCTCTTATTAAAAGAGCTGCGTATCACCGATTTTCTTCATGATAAGACACACATAGTGTACGTGACACATATATTATGATTCACTACGTCGCAAGCCATCACGTTATAATCTAGCTGCAGCAAACGTGCACGAGTGACGAGTGTCCCCGCGCCATAGTTTGCATCAGCCGGGAAAAGATTCAATCTCTTCCCTGATCACTTCAAGCAACTCATAGATGCGGCGCTAACCACACAGAGAAATGCCAGTTTCTGTGTTTATTTTTATAACCCACTTCCTTATTATTTGAACTTTAATAAAGGATGCTTTAAAGATATAATGCCGGGGTGTTTCACTGCGAAACGGAATGCAATAATCGTTTTATCTTTATTATCTTGTTTCCATAATCGTTGGAAGCCAAAATCGTAATTGAATATAAAATTTGATTAATCGCCCAGCCCTAGTATATATGTGTGTGTGTGTGTGTGTATATATATATATATATATATATATATATATATATATATATATATATATATATATATATATATATACACACACACACACACACACACACACACACACACACAGGCGGCCAAAAGTTTGGAATAATCAAATCAAATCAAATCAAATCACTTTATTGTCACACAGCCATATACACAAGTGCAATGGTGTGTGAAATTCTTGGGTGCAGTTCCGATCAACATAGCAGTCGTGACAGTGATGAGACAGTACCAATGTACAATAACATCAAATTAACACAACACAATTTAAACATCTGTTATACACATAATTACACTCAACAATATACAAATAATAACATACACTGTACAGTATACAATACGCTGTTTTTGTTTTTTTACTATATAGATACACATTATTATAAAAATAAAAATATATTAAAAAAAAGTATATATATATATATATATATATATATATATATATATATATATATATATATATATATATAGAATGTACAGTATTGTACTGTATTGATATTCAGGCTGTTGATTGATAGTCAGTTGTTAAGAGAGAACATAATATAATAATAATAATATAATTTATGACAGTCCGGTGTGAGATATAAGAGTAAGGGTAATAAAGTGCAGTGCTGATGTATTTTGATCATGGGAGATCAAGAGTTCAGTAGTCTGATTGCTTGGGGGAAGAAGCTATCATGGAGTCGGCTGGTGCGGGTCCTGATGCTGCGATACCGCCTACCTGATGGTAGCAGTGAGAACAGCCCATGGCTCGGGTGGCTGGAGTCTCTGATGATCCTCCGAGCTTTTTTCACACACCGCCTTGTATATATTTCCTGGAGGGAGGAAAGCTCACCTCCGATGATGTGTCTGGCAGTTCGCACCACCCTTTGCAGTGCTTTGCGGTTGTGGGCGGTGCTATTGCCGTACCAGGCGGAGATGCAGCCAGTCAGGATGCTCTCTACAGTGCAGGTGTAGAACCGTGTGAGGATGTGGCGGTTCATTCCAAACTTCCTCAGCCGTTTCAGGAAGAAGAGGCGCTGATGAGCCTTCTTCACAACGACTTCAGTGTGGACGGACCATGTGAGTTCCTCAGTGATGTGGACACCCAGGAACTTGAAGCTGCTGACTCTCTCCACTGGTGTTCCATTGATGGTGATGGGACTGTGTTCTCTGTCTTTTCTTCTGAAGTCCACCACAAGCTCGTTTGTCTTACTGACGTTGAGGGAGAGGTTGTGCTCCTGACACCAGTGTGTCAGAGTGTGCATCTCCTCTCTGTAGGCTGTTTCATCATTGTCAGTGATCAGACCTACCACCATCGTGTCATCAGCCAACTTAATGGCATTGGAGCTATGTGTTGCCACACAGTCATGTGTGTACAAGGAATACAGTAGTGGGCTGAGAACACAGCCCTGCGGGGCTCCAGTGTTGAGGGTTAGTGATGAGGAGATGTTGCTGCCTATTCTAACCACCTGGCGTCTGCTTGACAGGAAGTCCAGGATCCAGCTGCACAGCGAGCTGTTTAAGCCCAGAGCCCGGAGTTTCTCATCTAGCTTGGAGGGCACTATGGTGTTGAATGCTGAGCTGTAGTCTACAAACAGCATTCTCACATAAGTGTTCTTTTTTTCCAGGTGGGAGAGAGCAGTGTGTATTGTAGATGCAATGGCATCATCAGTGGAGCGGTTGTTGCGGTTAGCAAACTGCAGCGGGTCAAGATTGAGTGGCAATACAGAGCAGATGTAATCTCTGATTAGTCTCTCAAAACATTTGCTGATGATGGGGGTCAGAGCAACAGGACAGAATAATGCACAGATTTTGCTCTTATGGAAAGAAATTGGTACTTTTATTCACCAAAGTGGCATTCAACTGATCACAATGTATAGTCAGGACATTAATAATGTGAAAAATTCCTATTACAATTTGAAAAAAAAATTCAGAACTTCTTAAACTACTTCAAAGAGTTCTCATCAAAAAATCCTCCAAGTGCAGCAATGACAGCTTTGCAGATCCTTGGTATTCTAGCTGTCAGTTTGTCCAGATACTCAGGTGACATTTCACCCCATGCTTCCTGTAGCACTTGCCATAGATGTGGCTGTCTTGTCGGGCACTTCTCACGCACCTTACAGTCTAGCTGATCCCACAAAAGCTCAAAGGGGGTAAGATCAATAACACACTTTTCCAATTATCTGTTGTCCAATGTCTGTTTCTTTGCCCACTCTAACCTTTTCTTTTTGTTTTTCTGTTTCAAAAGTGGCTTTTTCTTTGCAATTCTTCCCATAAGGCCTGCACCCCTGAGTCTTCTCTTTACTGTTGTACATGAAACTGGTGTTGAGCGGGTAGAATTCAATGAAGCTGTCAGCTGAGGACATGTGAGGCGTCTATTTCTCAAACTAGAGACTCTGATGTACTTATCTTCTTGTTTAGTTGTACATCTGGCCTTCCACATCTCTTTCTGTCCTTGTTAGAGCCAGTTGTCCTTTGTCTTTGAAGACTGTAATGTACACCTTTGTATGAAATCTTAAGTTTTTTGGCAATTTCAAGCATTGTACAGCATTCATTCCTCAAAACAATGATTGATCGATGATTTTTTACCTAATATTGACCTTAAGACATGCCAGTCTATTGCATACAGTGGCAACTCAAAAACAAACACAAAGACAATGTTAAGCTTCATTTAACAAACCAAACAGCTTTCAACTGTGGTTGATATAATGGCAAGTGATTTTCTAGTACCAAATTAGCAATTTAGCATGATTACTCAAGGATAAAGTGTTGGAGTGATGGCTGCTGGAAATAGTGGCTGTCTACATTTGATAAAAAAATAATTTTCAAATAGTGATGGTGCTATTTTTTACATCAATAATGTCCTGACTATACTTTGTGATCAGCTGAATGCAACTTTGGTGAATTAAAGTACCAATTTCCTTCCAAAACAGCAAAATCTGTATATTATCCCAAACTTTTGGCCGCCAGTGTATATATAATCTGGTATATATAAATATATATATATATATATATATATATATATATATATATATATATATAAAATTGCTAGTAAAAAATCAATGTGGCTGGAAAATTGGACATTCACCAGCCACTGTGGCTGTTAATGAAAGTTAATTTTGCATCCTGGTCAGGATGCTCAAACAAAACAAAATCCAAACAAACAAAGCAATGTTTGATAGCATCAAAAAAATCTGCATATGAAGCTGGGACAGGAAAAAGTATTTAAATAAAAAAAATTAATAAAATATATAAACATCAGCTTAAATCAAGGGGGCAACACCAAGTGGGCACAGTTATCTCAAAATGGTCAAATACTGGCGAATTCATCAGCCTGCATGGCGAATATATAGGTCTATAGTACTACATGCTCTTTTTATCAGTGCTAAACCGACAACTATAATGATCAGTACATTTGCCAGTAACATTCAGTGTATTATTACAGTATATTCAGTATATAAAATTTTGTTTATTGCAGGGTCTACAACATAGCAACTTGCACCTCTGCTGCAACATGCTATTGACTTGTGGCAAATAAAACAGATAACACTTATGCCCAAACTCAAACTGTCTGGGGCTATCTGCCACAGAAACGCTATTAACGAGCACAAATGACAAACAGCAGAAATAAAAACAGCAACTAACGATGACACTATTGGCAATGTGCTGCAGATGTAAGAAAAATAAGAAAGAATCAGCACTGACTTTTGCAGAGCTTTAAAAAAAGAGCACAATATTATGTTGCTGTCAATATTGACCTAAAGACTGATTTACACAGAGAGTCTGAGAGTCTGACCTGTCCTAATGCTCAAGCTATACCCAATTGCAATCAAAGATACGATCTGGAATAGTTTCAGACTGTGATTCTAGTCTTGGGTGAATTTCTGCAGAATCACGTTTGATCTGAAAATGAGGCATATGATCACACGAGAGCAGTAAACCGCTCCTCAAAGCAGAGCTAGCCATGCATAATGTGTCTCTCAAGTATGCAAATGGAATGAATTAGCCTTGTAAATATCCTCTGTCGTAGCTGTCAAAATGTAGGGTCTGAGATTTCTAATGTGGGTTTTTAAAGGTGAAGTGTGTAATTTCTGCACTACTAGCAGCACCAAATGGAATTACAAAAATGAAGTATGTTTTAAACAACCTTTGGCAACATCACTTAGACTCATCACGCCCTTTCACACAATCTGATTCCCTTTGAATAAATTGGCAATATTAAATAAAAGGTGAGAAACGTTTAACGTCATAATGAACAAAACCACTATAACAAACACACAGAAAGCGTGGCAGAGGAATCCAGTCGTCCGATAACATCGCCGGCTTGAAAGGCAGCTGGGTGTGCAGTGTGTGGGATTGAGCACATGAGACAAGATGGTTCTGGTAACTAGTAGGCATAACGACAGCGCCATTTCTGAACATTTTGGTGCCCTAGGCGAGATCACTGTTATTGACGGGGGAGGCGGAGGTGTATTAGCAACTTGCGTGGCGATCTCGTTATTGGCGCTCCCATTTGACAGAGCGATCTCATCATTGGTCATGTGTGTGTCCTCCACACTGTAACACGTCTGCCATGTTTGTTCACAAGGGATGGGTGGAGCTGAGCGGGCTGCTCAAAATATAAACATCAATGTTTTGATAGTGCCTGGGAGGTTCAGTGTTTACACTTTTGGGGGAGGTAAACCCACAAATGGCTTACTTATAATTGTCAATGAACAATAAACTGGAAAAGGAGAATGTATTTTGACATAAAAAAGTTACACAATTCACCTTTAAATGAGGAGCTCTCAAAAACTAAAAGAATTTTTTTTGCATTAATTGGAGCAGACAAGGCAAACAATATCTGACGAAGAAACATTACCTCAAGTGAATTTTTTTACATTTAGAAACAAACCACTTAATAGTAGTAGTTAAATATTTTTCCATTGTTTTTAATTGGATCCTTTGCAATGCTTTATGGGATTGTAGGTTACTCCCTCATGTCCAGCGGGGGGCGCCAAAAGCGAGTGAAATGATGTTGTAATTAGACAAGGTTTTTAAGGTGAATATAAGATGGTTTTAATGAGTAAAACTTACCTCCCTAGCTTAAAACTTTAACCTAAATATAACCGATAGTGATTTAAAATCAAATGAGAGGTAGACACAAAACCGACATCCTTACCCTTAACCCACGCCTAAACCTAACCGATAGTGCCCAAAAACAAAATGAGAAATAAAAATCACAC
Source organism: Myxocyprinus asiaticus (assembly GCF_019703515.2). Taxonomy (NCBI): domain Eukaryota; kingdom Metazoa; phylum Chordata; class Actinopteri; order Cypriniformes; family Catostomidae; genus Myxocyprinus; species Myxocyprinus asiaticus. The sequence goes on from NC_059354.1 coordinate 44,055,724, forward strand.
TTTCTGAAGCAACCGCCTCATCTCGTATCGCTTCTATGCCAGTCTAGTCTCACGTGTCAGTTTGCGTTATTGACTGGCATACTTCAGAGTCCAAAGTCCAACACTCTATCAGGCGAGCTACCACAGAATCTAATCACATTGGAATAAGTGTGTAAATGTAGGTGAGTCTGAGTTTTTCAAATTTTGCATTATAGTAAAAGTTTGTAGATATCGTAACAGCAGTGTGTGAATCCTGTAGTGAAAAAAAGTGTTTATGAAGTCATAATCAGCAGTTGTAGTCGAGATTATTGTGGGAGTGAATAAAACGCAAAGTTGTTGCAGTTACACCAGGGAACTGCAACGAAATGTAGAATTCGGCACGTAAAAGTCAGTTTGCATAAATGTAGTTATAGTAACATTCATTCTATGAGACTAGGTTGCTTTTATGAAGTACTTTATGAAATACCTGTGGAAAAAAGTATTGGAAAAATTTAGGGATGTCCCGATACTGGTATCTGCGATCATGCACTGGTACTCGTGAAAATGCTCCGATACAAAAATCGATACCATCTGACATACGGATGTCATTACATAAACATTCAGCCCACAAATTAAAATCACGTTATGTCCTAGTGAGGTTATTTAACAGCAAAAGCTGCTATTTAATGACATAAATATATAGTTTGCATGTAATTCAAATGTGAGCGCTTGTGAATGTGTGGAGACAGTGCTGTGCTGATGCCGGCTGCTCATTCCTTTTAAAGCTCCTCTGCTCATTCAGGGAAAACACTGTCATGAGCATCGTGCACTCTGTTTGTAGCAGATGACAGTAAACAGAGTGCAAATTCACATGGTAGAGCGAGGCACATACTGAGTACATACTCCTTTGCCAAAACAAACCAGAAACACTTCAAAATAAAAGCTTGTCAAAATTAAAAGTAAATTTATAGAAAGAAAGTGACACAAATATATCACTACTGTAAAATTATGTAATATTCACTGTAATACTACTACTAGTAATAATAATAATAATAATAAAAATAAATCAGTAGTAATTGTATTATAATTAAGCAGTATCTAACATTTGTGATGCTCTGTTATGCAGCACTTTATTTGACAAAATATAACTCATAATTTATTTGATAAATATATATATATATATATATATATATATGTATGTATATATATATATATATACATATATATACACACACACATATAGTGGCCGTGCACTGTTCCGCTCTACTACTATCTGTCTGCGTGTATTAGGGGGAGGGATTTCTGATTTTAAAGAGCATTTTAGTGGACAAATTAGTATACAGCCTTGAGTCATCAATATATTTAGTGCATTTTCACACTAGCATACAGATGTTCTCAAAGCACAAAGACTTGACTAAAAGTCCAATTTGTATTTGAATATAAATGTAAAATGTCAATTTTAAATATCAACTTATAACTGAATTTGAAAAAAAACAAAAAAACATTTTACATTATTTTAAACATTTGTATTCTGATTAGAGCTGTTTCCATAAACAGCGGATTAAGCAAGACAGAATATTGCTTTTTAAGTAGCCGAGGATGAACAGCATCAGGGTGACGTGTCAACCTATCAGTGCCTATTTTTACCTAGAGTGTGTGAGAGCACAGGAGAGAGATGGACTCCATCTGACTTTACTTTCCATCTGGAAAAGGCCAGGAAATTGATAAGGAACCTCAACTTTGCTCTGCCACAATTGAGCACCTGGGTAATAAAGTGTGATGGAGTGAAGGGTGGGTCAAAGCACACAATCTCACTCTCTGTGCAATGTCTTTCTCTTACACAAACACACACCCACCGAAAATGTCACAGTGTGTTTAATTAATCACACAAGCTCCCCAAGCTCCAGAGAGGGAACTTTCCAAAGCATGATAACAGGGTGGGCAGGGCCTATACAGCACTGTGGCAAGTGGGGATTTACAGTTTAATACGATCAAGGTCTTTAATATTTTCCCAGGGCTTCATTCGAGACCACTTTCCAGTCTTCATGTGTCTTTTTTATTCTTTCATTAATATTTGGAAATAGCATTAAAAGAAAATTACGTAAAAAAAAAAAAAAGGTACCCTAATACTATATGTATTCCAAGTCAAGGGCCTGGACACACTGAATTTCTGAAAAACCTTTAGATATAAAGGTTCATGCTTAAAAGCTTGAAATTATTTATGTAGACAAAAATAAATTGCCTGCATGTGGATTTCTTTGCAAAATAATTTTTTTTAAATGGGGTAGTTGGACCCCATTGATGGGGAAAGCAGCCAACAAGTGTCTATCTTATGTGGTCAAAACATAATTTCCATAACAGTTTGTACTTCAGTTTGAACTTTACTATTATTTGAAAATGTAGAAATTGTAATAATAAAGAATGAGTGGATGTGTCCAAATTTTGACTGGTAGAGCAAAATCACTACCGCTAATGTAAAATGTTCAATGGGATCTTAAAGTATAAGACCACTTGTGAAAAGTGCTTCTATTTGCATTTTTCTAATTTAATACAATTCAGCATGACAATTTGAGTGACAAATGACATGAATTTCAGAATGTCTTAGTATATGGTATGTCACCCTTTTGCTTTAATGACAGCATGCACATTTGCACTTGTGCAAAACCTGATGATCATGTTATCCAGCATGATTTGAGAATTTTTCAAAAACCATCTTCTGTGCTTAAATAGAAGCAAGGAAATCTGACTCAAATAAGACGACATGGTCAATGTCACACATTTGCTTACATTTGATTAGTGGCCTGTAAATAGTCCAGAATCTTAAATATTCCTTCTTCATTTGACAATGTTTTACCTTTTTCAAAATCCTAATCATTTGCTTATTTCTAGGTTTAAATGAAAAACTTGTTTAAAATGACCACACTATAAATGACATTTATAATCACATGTATGTAACAGGATGCAGAGCTCCCAGTACATCCCCCTCCCCTTCTCCCTCCACAACAGCTGTTTTGCTTATCAGCATTCACACGAGGCCTGTGAGAGTCTGTTTAACATGGGGGACAGTAAAAGTGCAAAACATCTGACATGCACTGCTCTGTAAGATGATATTTTAGCAGCTCCAGTGCATTTTCATTTTTCCTTTCAATCCTGATTACAAATCATATTACTGCACTGTACACTGTATACTCCCTACAATTTGTTTTTTTATAGTAGTGTATGTGTAAAAGAACGTATTATGCAACAGTGGTATGCTAAATTGTTGTCACATGATCTCATTCAAAGAGTACCTTCCAGTTATCTTGGAAATAAAAATGGTAACTTTGCATTTAAAAAAAAACAAAAAACAAAACAATTGACAGCACAATCAAATAATGGGTCAAGAAAGAGGTAAAATCACAGGTGTTTTTACATCCAGTTCATTCGTCACCCTGAAATTGGAAGTCAAGCGTACTGCATTGGTGGATACAGTACCCAACGAGGTACACGCTGTTGTTTAGAATATTTGTGTACAAAGTACACAAGTAATGAAGTTCATTAGCTGAACTGGTTGGATGGTTGGTTGGTAGGATGGATGGATGGAAGGATGGATGGATAGATGGATGATTGGGTGGAGAGACAGACAGACAGATAGAACATCCATGTTATAAACAAGAGTAATATATAGCATTAAATACAAAAAGACTGAAAAGCACAAGTTTGAAAGGTTCAATAGCAGTCAACCTGTTTCACAGCAGAGCCACTTCAACTGACTGTATTTTTGGAGACTTTGTCATGGACCCTGACAGTGGTCTGGTGAGGGTCTTCAGACCCCTGTGAGTGTATGGAAAGTAAAATAAGCTTCTAAAAGAAGCTCATTTGTCAGAAAATACACCTGAACTGCTTAACTTCCATAGCAGGCCTCCCAGAAGCAAAAACGTACACAATAAACTGAGCTGGGCCATCTGCTTTTAGCTGCATCCGGACTCTTGAGCACACAGCGTAACATGCTGCCCAGTATGACTGTTCCACTGGGACTTGTTTGAAACCATCTCCAAGCCATGCTCTGAAGAGTCCCTATTTTCCAAATCTAGAGCCACCAAGGCTTTTCATAGCCCACAGTTTCCGCCCAGGTCATATTAGGGATTAAAAGAACAAAAAGCAATCCCTGGAAGCATGGTGGCCACATCTCACAAGAGAAATGAGCAACCTTGTCTCCTACAACAAGCCCAAAATACTGTAAGTGACTTCCTCAGCACAATAAATGAAAATAGATAAGGGGCTGTTTATGAATTACGGAGAAAGAAAAATGGCTTAACTTCATAGATCCAACATAGGAAACTTAAAGAAAAATTACAGTAGATTACATAAAACACAGGTTAAACCAGGCTAAATTGCAATTTGCTGCAAAATAGTGTTGTTTTGATAATGATATCCTTTTATAAAAACAATCCAAATGTTTCATATAACTAGCCATCTTATTCAATTAATAATTCTGTAATCTTTAAAAGGTTAAAAGTGTGTTTTAATCCGCTGACTACCACCCCTGGAGTTCGTGAGTTCGAATCCCAGGGTGTGCTGAGTGACTCCAGCCAGGTCTCCTAAGAAATCAAATTGGCCCCATTGCTAGGGTGGGTAGAGTCTCATGGGGTAACCTCCACATGGTCGCTATTATGTGGTTCGCTCTTGGTGGGGCACGTGGTGAGCTGTGCGTGGATGACGCGGTGGATGGCGTGAAGCCTCCACACGCGCTGCGTCTCCGCGGTAACATGCTCAACAAGCCATGTGATAAGATGCGCGGGTTGGCGGTCTCAGATGCAGAGGCAAATGAGATTCGTCCTCCGCCACCCGGATTGAGGCAAGTCACTACGCCACCACGAGAACTTAAAGTGCATTGGGAATTGGGCATTCCAAACTGGGGAGAAAAAGGGGAGAAAATCAGAAAAAAGAAAAGAAAAAAAGTGTGTTTTAATCCATCATAGGGGAAAGGCAAAAACTTGAGGAAAAAAGAAACGAAACTGCTGCGATTATTAATGACTTTATGCAAAGTGCAGCTCGAACTGTAATTGGGGAGATTTGACAGCTGCAATTAGTGGTTTTTCTTGGCCCCCATTGCACAAATTGGAACCAGCATGACACAAATGTGACTGTATTCTGGAAAAAAGCCAGTTAAACCACAACCTGCAACCTCCCATGTTTGTAGAAAGCTATAAAAATATACAGAATATTTATAGAGTAATAAGTGGTCCTGTCAAGGCCAGAGATGTGCAAAACTATATATTTTCTTAATCGACTAGTTGGTGGGTTGTCTTAACTACCGTATTTGTTCTAAAGGAAGCCCTGTTAAGTTAGGTTGGTTTCAGGTTCACTTGGTCCCAATCAAACACATTTCTTAGAGGGCATTTACTTAAGATGTGTTCCTGCAAAGCATCTTGCTGAGAGCAGCAAAACTGAACAGAATGCATGGGTATATCGATTTTTTTCTATATTCGAGAATTTTTATCCATTGTTTTTAAAAGTTGGATTTTTTAAATTTTTTACTTGAAACAGCATCTTAAAAATGCAACGCCCATGCCGGGACAGTGAAAGAATGGCGTGAGACATGACATAACAGCCAAAGACGTCTGTCTGCATATACAGTATATGGCTAACAGTGGTGCTTTAAAGGGGGTGAATTAAAAAAAAACGCAACACTTCCAAGAGAACTTTACCATGTAAACTGTCTAACAGCTAAATAACTTAATAATTGTAAAACAAAACTAGCTTTCTTAAAACACCCCTCATCTGCTGTAGTTCAAACAGTCAGATAGTCCCACCCCCAACTCATGTCAATGGTTGAGTAACATTATTGGGCCAGGTCTAAGTGGGTCGCTCTAAACAAACAAAGGAATTTTTTAATGCCACAGAGACAAAGCATTTACAGTTTTTGAGAAAATGAACCTCTGAGTGACTTACTTGTAGTTGTCTCTGCATATTAAGCTGGGATAGAAGGATGTATTTACTTCAGCTTCAACACAGCTTGTGCTGCTAAAAAAATCAAAACTAAAAACACAAGAAAAAAATCTAGATAAACTATTTGACCTCGATAATTGAAAACGTGATCACACGGGAACTCAACATGTTGCTACGAAATGTTCTGGTACCATGAAATCGACCCCATTCTGCTGAGTATAACTGTCAAGCGCTATCTCCCTCAGACATTTTTGCATCAATTCAAATGTGTTTAATTCAAATGTGTTTACCTTTTCCTGTGACGTGACTTATAGTGTGTTGCCCGAGCAGGTTGCATTTTCCCTCTAAGATTATATTTTTACTCCACTAATGGTTAGGTTTAGGGTTGGGTTTGGATAAGGGCATATGGTTAATAAATTATGCATTCTTGTTGATTGTATTACAACATTTACAACTAAAAACAACTAACTTTACAACTCACTTTTGGCACCCCTTTGTGGACACTTCACCCAAAAACTGGAGCTCACATGTGCCTGTTCATAAAACAACACTTCCAGCTTCAGCCACTGGCGGCAGTGGTTCGACATTCAGTAAGCACAGACCAATTTCAGCTGAAGAACTTTCAAACTACTGTTGCCGAATTCACAGTGAGATCAGTCAGGCTACACTGCCTGAAGGTTTGCTTTGAGTTTTTATTCAAGCATTCCAGGAAGGGACTGCAAAGCCAGCTTGTGCTCAGAGAGTGCATGAGAATGCCCTGGAGAAAGAGAGATGGAACTTTTCTTTTCATCACTACCAGTGGACCAGTGAGATGCTGGCACAGGCAGCCAGCAGGCCAACGTGCCCCAGACACACAAGTACAGAGAGCAAGGTCAACCTCAAGCATTTTCCCATGAGTTTGTGGTGCCATTCTATGTGTAAACGCCCTAAACGAAGGGCCGCTGCCGTCACTGGCCTCCAGACCAAACCTCTAGAGACCCAGCAAGGGCCCTTTGCGGTAAAGATGGAAAGACATGCTGCCAACCTCTCAGACAGCTCTAAATTCCTCACTCCACCAAGATGGCACCCAGAGCACCACTCACTGACCTGACAATAATTAGAGACATGGGGAAGAGCATGTGATGCATCAAGAGAAGCAAAGCAGCTCCTTTTAAGTACGAAAAATTGCATCTGTGGTGTGCACAAGCAGTTCAACCCCCCCCCCCATTTATTTTTACAAATAAATGGACATGCTCTCTGATGTTGCAGATATCCATCTATTAACTTTTCAATTCCAGAACAAATTGTTCCCCGATCACATGCTGGTATTTTCTTCAATTAACCATTAATTAATAAATGTAAAGTCAGCCAGTTGTTATCGCAAAATAAACCCAGACAGGGTGATCTCGACGAGAAGCAGAGGGGTCTTGTATCACCCTGAAGGGGTTTATTTTGCAATAACAACCAGCTGACTGTACATTATACCGCTTATTGCATGGCTACTAACCAAATAATTACATGGACATAAAATATTGATTTTGGTTGAAATTATATAATCATATGACAAGAAAGAATCACTGGACAACTGAAATCCACCTCTGGGTGGCGACAGTTCTGTTGGTGTTTATTTTGTGAAAATGACCATCTGACTACCCATTATGCAGCCTATTACAAGGCTACTTGCCAAATAAACAAATAAATGGACATGAAACATTGAGTTGTGTTGAAATGATGTAATTATGTGAGAAGAAATAAATTGCTGAACAGTTCACTTGCTGTGTTGTTTATGACCCGTGTTGGATACAATTATCATGCACCTTCTTACAGATTACATTTACACCATGTCTGTGGCCCTGATTAGGCCTGACCATGAGTGTTTGCAGGCCTCTTGGCAGTTATCCAGCCTGGACACTCACAATCTTATATTCAGTAACCTATTGAGAACATCTTGAGTTTTCACATACTTGCTGCAGACCAGCAAACCAATATACCTGTTTGTAGGGCTGGCATTTAAAGGAATGGTTCACCCAAAAATAAAAATTGAGATGTAAAACACTGACGTCAAAGCGTGTATTCATGCACCAAGTTTAAAGGAAGAGAACATTTTCAGTGAATAAGTACTTTGGGTGAATTATGTGTTTACTCAGGCAACAGTTTCATATTTTCATGCTTTGATTTGACTACAGGACCTCTTTGGTTCCTCTGGTGATATGCTAAACCCAGGTTGACATAAGCAGTCTGTAGTAATCTGAACAATTCTTTGAGCAAAGCAAAGCTCTGATTAAACAAACATCCCTTTCTCCACAAGCCTACCCTTTCCAACCTCCAAACCCACATCTTAATGCCCACAGAACAGGTTGGTCTACACAGTGTTGTAAACAACCCTCTTGGATTCCCATTTGTGGCAGTTAAGCAGATGCCTCTAAATGCAAGAATAACGTCGGCCTGGTACTGTTTTGGCAGCATGGAGTGCACTGATTAACTGGCTAAGACTCTATCTCTGTTAGACATCTTTCTCTGCTTATCCTCCACTAACAATGTAAATCCCAGCCCTTGGGGATGTAGATGATTTCACCTGACAGAGGAAATAGCACTAAAAACGTGATTACTAGTGGCAAAGTCTGCTACAGGACAACCACGGACTGCCCTTGAGTCCTAAATAAATTGTAACCGCCTGCAGCAAAATGCCTTTGCCTCAAAAGGGACAGCTGAAGGATAAACAGGCAGAAAATCACACTTGACTTTGAAGGAATTGAAGTAATAGTTGAAATTAATATCCATCTTTTCAATACAATTGCACTGGATAGTGCCTCACTTCAAAGCTTAAAAAAAGAATCCAAAAGTATCATAAAAGTAGTGTCACGTATTGTGTGTAGTAGAGATGATGAAGAGGTGAGAGGCGATGGATCTATTTGCAGGCTTTAATGAAGATGAAGAAGATATATAACAATGTGGAGAACCATAAACCATATAAACAAAGAACCAAATAAACCACACACTAACATATAAGTGTTACGGATGAGAACTGACAATGAATGAACAAAACTGGAGGGTATATATACAAAAGTAAATAATGAGGGAATAGAAGACAGGTGAGGATGATGTGGAACTGATGGTGATGAGGGCATTGCACAATGGGAGATGTAGTCCGGGAGAAAACTTCAAAATAAGAGTCCTAGGGAAACATGAGGAAGACAGAATGTGACATGTGACCTGGAGAGTAGCTGATGGCTCGAAGGGCCAGGGTGGAGCCAAAGTTTAGGAGGACCGAGGTAGTGCCGAAGGCCCAGAGGATCGAGGTGGAGCTGGGGGATCGGAGGACTGAGGTGGAGCCGGTGGGACTGAGGACCAAGGCAGAGCTGGAGGCAAGGAGGTCCCTGGTAGAGCCGAAGGCGGAGCCAGGTGACCGACGGACCAAGGCGGAGCTGGAGGGACGAGGGACCCCAGTGATGCCAATAGGCGGATGGCCCACAGTGGAGATGAGGGGACACAGAGTCAAGGAGGAGGGATCGGAGGGCCAAGGCGGAGTCGGAGGGTTGACAGATCCCCTTGTCTGTGGAGTCACCGGGGCCGATGGTCGAGCCGGTGACTTGAGGGAAACTGGCTGAACAGAGGGAGGAGGAGGAGGAGGAGCAAATGTCCTAAATGGAGCCAGCGGAGGAGGAAGGGATAGGGCACTGGACAGAACAAGGGTGTCCATTATGCTGGCTGGAACCAGCAGAGGGTGAAGGGTAGTCAGAGTGGGGATCAGGGCGGGAAACAAGTCCAGGTCTACCAACTTGGCGAGGGCTGGCTCTGGGACGGTCAAGGCTACAGGCTCTGGGACGGTCGAGGCTACAGGCTCGTTGACCGTGGCAGGTGTGGAGGAAGGAGCCGTGGAAGGCCTGGAGCGAGGAGCCGTGGAAGGCTGGGGGGTAACCACTGTGGGAGGAGATTTAAAGTCCTCTTCCTCCACACCCACAGTGAAAGGTGAGCCGCTAACTTGTAGGGCCTCCTCCACGAATTCAAGGAGCATCCAGTGAGGATCCGCCGGAGGCATTAGCTCCTTTAGTGCACTACTGAGACCAGCCCTGAAGAAAATCACAAGAGAGTGGTCTCCATAGTGCACCAAATTTGCCAGCTGGAGAAACTCACGTGATCCTCAACTGGACAGTCCCCTTGCTCGAGGAGGAGGATTCTAACAGCCAGAAGATCCATCTTTGTTGGTCAGTTCTTCTGTCAAGCATTGTGTGTAGTAGAGATGATGAAGAGGTGAGAGGCAATGTATCTATTTGCAGGCTTTAATGAAGATGATGAAGAAGAAGATATATAACAATGTGGAGAACCATAAACCATATAAACAAAGAACCAAATAAACCACACACAAACATATAAGTGTTACATGGACGAGAACTGACAATGAATGAACAAAACTGGAGGGTATATATACAAAAGGAACTAATGAAGGAATAGAAGACAGGTGAGGATGATGTGGAACAGATGGAAGTGATGAGGGCATTGCACAATGGGAGATGTAGTCCAGGAGAAAACTTCAAAATAAGAGTCCTAGGGAAACATGAGGAAGACAGAACGTGACAAGTCCATGCAGTTTGTGCATCATATTCCAAGTCTTCTGAAGATGTGCAAGTTGTGGTGAGAAACAACCTGAAATATAAGTAATTTTTTTTATTGAAAATCTCTGAAATAGAGGTTGACCGATAATGGATTTTGTAGATAACAATAACAAAGGTGGTGGAAAAGGCAGATAAACTATTAAATCGGCAGATTTTTTAAAATATATATATATATATATATATACACATGTGCATCTCAATAAATTAGAATGTCGTGGAAAAGTTCATTTATTTCAGTAATTCAACTCAAATTGTGAAACTCGTGTATTAAATAAATTCAATGCACACAGACTGAAGTAGTTTAAGTCTTTGGTTCTTCTAATTGTGATGATTTTGGCTCACATTTAACAAAAACCCACCAATTCACTATCTCAAAAAATTAGAATATGGTGATATGCCAATCAGCTAATCAACTCAAAACACCTGCAAAGGTTTCCTGAGCCTTCAAAATGGTCTCTCAGTTTGGTTCACTAGGCTACACAATCATGGGGAAGACTGCTGATCTGACAGTTGTCCAGAAGACAATCATTGACACCCTTCACAAGGAGGGTAAGCCACAAACATTCATTGCCAAAGAAGCTGGCTGTTCACAGAGTGCTGTATCCAAGCATGTTAACAGAAAGTTGAGTGGAAGGAAAAAGTGTGGAAGAAAAAGATGCACAACCAACCGAGAGAACCGCAGCCTTATGATTGTCAAGCAAAATCGATTCAAGAATTTGGGTGAACTTCACAAGGAATGGACTGAAGCTGGGGTCAAGGCATCAAGAGCCACCACACACAGACGTGTCAAGGAATTTGGCTACAGTTGTTGTATTCCTCTTGTTAAGCCACTCCTGAACCACAGACAACGTCAGAGGCATCTTACCTGGGCTAAGGAGAAGAAGAACTGGACTGTTGCCCAGTGTTCCAAAGTCCTCTTTTCAGATGAGAGCAAGTTTTGTATTTCATTTGGAAACCAAGGTCCTAGAGTCTGGAGGAAGGGTGGAGAAGCTCATAGCCCAAGTTGCTTGAAGTCCAGTGTTAAGTTTCCACAGTCTGTGATGATTTGGGGTGCAATGTCATCTGCTGGTGTTGGTCCATTGTGTTTTTTTAAAACCAAAGTCACTGCACCCGTTTACCAAGAAATTTTGGAGCACTTCATGCTTCCTTCTGCTGACCAGCTTTTTAAAGATGCTGATTTCATTTTCCAGCAGGATTTGGCACCTGCTCACACTGCCAAAAGCACCAAAAGTTGGTTAAATGACCATGGTGTTGGTGTGCTTGACTGGCCAGCAAACTCACCAGACCTGAACCCCATAGAGAATCTATGGGGTATTGTCAAGAGGAAAATGAGAAACAAGAGACCAAAAAATGCAGATGAGCTGAAGGCCACTGTCAAAGAAACCTGGGCTTCCATACCGCCTCGGCAGTGCCACAAACTGATCACCTCCATGCCACGCCGAATTGAGGCAGTAATTAAAGCAAAAGGAGCCCCTACCAAGTATTGAGTACATATACAGTAAATTAACATAATTTCCGGAAGGCCAACAATTCACTAAAAATGGTTTTTTTATTGGTCTTATGATGTATTCTAATTTTTTGAGATAGTGAATTGGTGGGTTTTTGTTAAATGTGAGCCAAAATCGTCACAATTAAAAGAACCAAAGACTTAAATTACTTCAGTCTGTGTGCACTGAATTTATTTAATACACGAGTTTCACAATTTGAGCTGAATAACTGAAATAAATGAACTTTTCCATGACATTCTAATTTATTGAGATGCACCTGTATATATATTTAAGCAATATCACATGAGCAAGAGTACGATATGTTCCTACATCAGCACTGCTGTGATTCCGACTATTCTACTACTAAAGATGGGAAATAGCTTTAAACAGCTTTAAACTAACAACTTCAGCATTAAAGCTCATCACATCTGAGAGACACAACAGACTGATTAATTACATAAACTCAAGACGCTTACGCTTCCCACATTGGAGAGGACATACTGTTCAAAATGGCGGCGGAGACTGCGGTTTCTATAGTGAATGACTCTTGTGCACCGGCTACCGTGAAACACACCCACACACACACACACACAGCCATCCATCCTTGTTTCTCCAATATATATATTTAAGCAATATCACACGAACAAGTGTGCGATATGGCCCTACACCAGCACTGCTGTGATTTATCCGCAGGCCGCGTGCCGTAGGTAATCACAACAGTCTTTGTGCACTCTTGCTCATGTGATATTGCTTATATCTATCTATCTATATTATATATATGTATATATACACACACACACATCTACACATACACGTTTATATATCCCACCAAATGAGTTTAATGAGGAATAAGGTTTATTTTTAGGTTTGAAACATGATATATGTGCTGACAGGGCACATTTCCATATAGTTGCATTTTTTTGTTGTATGCCCACGCTTCAATTTAGAACACTAGATTTTCTAATCACAATAACAAAATACTTTATGCAGTGAACTTTGTGCTCTTGTAAACAATTTGTGCTCAAGTAGTAATTTAATCATAAACACATTGGTTAGATATGAATGGTGATGACACAGCAAAAAAGTCACACCCACAAAGCATAAACGAGACGGAGTTTAATGCAGTTCACAAATGGTCAAAACATAAAATCAACTAATAAAATCATACATTTGAGCCAGGGCTCAACATTAAGCATTGTCATGTGCTTGTCTCCTCTGGACAAACAAATTGTCATTCACTTGTCTGAGTAAAAAAGTTACTTGTCCAGAGAGAAAAAAATGACATTTAAGTTAAATGCTCAAGTAACATGTCAAAAACATGTTGTATATTTTTCCAAAATTATGACCGATGCCCAAACTATTAGTGTACCTATGCAATCAACTCAGTTCTCTGCGACAGAAGGGTTATTGTCATATGAAAATTATTTTATGTTACTTATGGTAGTTAAATAAAGGAAAGCCTCCATTGCCACCATTTACAGCAGGGGTGCTCACACTTCTATGGAATGAGATCTACTTAAGTTTTTCATGAAGTTATTGCAGCAAGATCTACCATGTATAATGAAGGCTATCCATTATTACAACATACACATTTCAGGAGTCGGTAGTGAAATTTGACGTTTCTCGATTAGAGCCCGACCAATATGGGATTTCTGAGACCGATACAGATTTTAGAGAGGGAAAATTCACAGATTACCGATATGGTGACCGATATAGCTAATTTTTGAGCTGGAATGAAAACAGACATTTTTAATTTGGATTGTTCACAGATTTTGCACTGATATGACTATGCAAAGGTACTCAGGAGGCTGCTTTCTTAAACAAATATTTTTATCAAAGAACATTTGACATTATTATTATACATTGTCAACAAATTCTAGAAATGAACACTGAGAAAATAAAGAATTAATAAAAATACAATAAATAGCTTAATAAACATCAGTACTGTTAGTATAAGTCAATTGCAGACCACTTAAAGAATAAAATAAATAAAATAAAATAAAAATCAGTACTGTATGTTTAGTATCCATCAAATGCTGACCATTTAAATAAAGAATAAATAAAAATACAATAAATTGCTGAATAAACATCAGTATTGTATGTTTAGTATGAGTCAATTGCTGACCATTTAAATAAAGAATAAATAAAAATACAATAAATAGCTAAATAAACATAAGTACTGTATGTTTAGTATCAGTCAAATGCTGACCATTTAAATAAAGAATAAATAAAAATAAAATAAATAGCTAAATAAACATCAGGGGCCGGTTGCACCAGCTGTACGTATGTTACAACTTAGCCTAGTTGTGGCATAAATGGGCACTAAGTCACAATTTACGCTCTACTAAATATTTGACCGTTGCACCATCAAACTTAGGTAGAACGTAACCTTACGTATAAACTAAATATATATGGCAGCCTCAGACCAGGAGTAACTGATGGAATAAAAAAGCAGACTCATTTAATGACATCAATCAGCTCATGTTTTGGTTGACAGGCATCAGTCCTTTCGACATATATGATGATGTTGGCATTTGCACTCATTTACATTTACGAGATAGAAAAAAACAAACTTACCTTTAAGCGGCTCTTCAGCATAAAACCGATCTAACGGTGCCGTTTTTAGGGTGCGTCGCCTGGTGTCAAGTTTCAACACATTCAAAATATATATATAGGATATTAAAATGAATAAATGTCTATTTGTTTATTGTTGTATTAGTATTTATCACCCCTCATTTATTATCTGAGACTCAGGATGGCGCGATCTGAGACTCAAGATGGCGCAGAGTATGGCTGCTGCGTTGCGAGCTCCAACACAACATTGCAGTTTTTTGTTTGTTTTGTTTACAGTTCTTATGTTTTTTGTCTTGGATGTTGTCTGCCTTATTGTCTACGAAAGAAAACACTTTTGGACATTGGTTCTGCAATTACACACCAAAAACCAGACTTCCAATTCCTCAATGCCGGCCCGCTGTTTACTAACACGCCAGCGGAGCCCTTTTTCGGTGTTGCCCGGCCACGGAAACGCAGAAGGAAAAGGGGAAATAGAGCCGGCATCAGAGTAAGACGTCGCGCAAATCGACCCCCGCTACCCAGTATTCTACTGGCAAATGTTCAGTCTCGCGGGGTTCTCCGTGCACAGAACGGACAGAGCGAAAGACCTCTCAGGTAAAAGCAGAGGTGGTGGTGTCATTTTTATGGTCAACAAATCCTGGTGTGATCAGAGGAACGTACATTCTATCAAGTCTTTCTGCTCTCCTGATCTGGAATTTCTCATGCTTCTGTGTTGACCATTCTGGCTACCGAGGGAATTCACAGAGGTCATTATCACAACTGTGTACATCCCGCCACAAGCCGACACAGACCGGGCACT
This sequence comes from Myxocyprinus asiaticus, assembly GCF_019703515.2. Classification (NCBI taxonomy): domain Eukaryota; kingdom Metazoa; phylum Chordata; class Actinopteri; order Cypriniformes; family Catostomidae; genus Myxocyprinus; species Myxocyprinus asiaticus. The sequence continues at coordinate 44,071,065 of NC_059354.1, forward strand.
CAAGGAACTGTATGGGAGTATAAGTGAGCAGGAAACCGTGCACCCTGAGGCCGCGTTCATTGTGACCGGGGACTTTAACAAAGCCAATCTCAAATCAATCGCACCAAAATACCACCAACATATCAGTTTCAACACACGTGGGGACCAGGTTTTGGACCACTGCTACTCTCCCTTTCGGGATGGCTACAAATCCCTCCCCCGCCCACCATTTGGTAAATCAGACCACTCTTCCGTTCTCCTTCTGCCTGCTTACAGGCAGAAATTGAAACAGGAAGCACCCACCCTCAGAATGATCCAGTGCTGGTTGGACCAATCAGATTCTAACTACAAGACTGTTTTGATCACGTGGACTGGGAGATGTTCCGGCCTGCCTCTGATGATGATATCGAGGTTTATGCTGATAGCATAACGCGTTTCATCAGAAAGTGCATAGAGGACATTGTTCCGACCAAAAAAATATGGATTTACCCCAAACAGAAACCATGGATTAATAGCAATGTTCGTGCGGCACTTAATGCGTGGACCTCCGCTTTTAATTCCGGAAACGCGGAGGAGCATAAACAAGCCAGTTATGCCCTCCACAAAACTATCAGAGCAGCAAAACGCCAGTACAGGGACAAGACTGAAAGACAGTTCAACATCACCGACTCTAGAAACATGTGGCAGGGAATTAATATCATCATGGACTACAAAGGGAATAAAATCTCCGCCGTGAACACCGCTGCCTCTCTCCCGGATGAGCTTAATACATTTTATGCTCGTTTTGATGGAAATAACACCACCCTCGTGGAGAGAGCCCTCGCGGCCGAAGCTACAGAGGTTAGTTCACTCTCCGTCTCTGTAGCGGATGTAACACGATCCTTCCAACAGGTGAATATCCGTAAAGCCGCGGGTCCAGATGGCATTCCGGGCTGCGTCATCAGAGCATGCAAGAACCAACTGGCTGGTGTTTTTACGGACATTTTCAACCTTTCCCTCTCCTTGTCTGTAGTCCCCACATGCTTCAAAACGTCCACCATTGTGCCTGTACCAAAGCAATCCAAAATCACTTGTTTAAATGACTGGCATCCTATTGTCCTTACCCCCAACTTCAGCAAATGCTTTGAGAGGCTAATCAGAGATTATACCTGCTCTGTGCTGCCTGCCTCACTGGTCCCATTGCAGTTTGCTTACCGCAACAACCGCTCCACTGATGATGCCATTGCATCTACACTACACACTGTTCTCTCCCACCTGGAAAAAGGAACGCTAATGTGAGAATGCTGTTTGTAGACTACAGCTCAGCATTCAACACCATAGTGCCCTCCAAGCTTTATGTGAAACTCTGGGCTCTGGGCTTAAATAGCTCGCTGTGCAGCTGGATCCTGGACTTCCTGTCAAGCAGACGCCAGGTGGTTAGAATGGGCAGCAACACCTCCTCATCACTGACCCTCAACACTGGAGCCCCACAGGGCTGTGTTCTCAGCCCACTCTTGTATTCCTTGTACACAAATGACTGTGTGGCAACACACAGCTCCAATGCCATCATTAAGTTTGCTGATGATACAATGGTGGTAGGTCTGATCACTGACAATTATGAAACAGCCTACAGAGAGGAGGTGCACACTCTGACACGCTGGTGTCAGGAGCACAACCTCTACCTCAACATCAGCAAGACCAAGGAGCTTGTGGTGGACTTCAGGAGAAAAGATAAAGAATGCAGTCCCATCACCATCAATGGAGCACTGGTGGAGAGAGTCAGCAGCTTCAAGTTCCTCGGTGTCCACATCACAGAGGAACTCACATGGTCCGTCCACACTGAGGCCATTGTGAAGAAGGCTCATCAGTGCCTCTTCTCCCTGAGACAGCTGAGGAAGTGTGGAATGAACCACCACATCCTCACACGGTTCTACACCAGCACTGTAGAGAGCATCCTGACTGGCTGCATCACTTCCAGGTACGGCAATAGCACCACCCACAACCACAATGCCCTGCAAAGGGTGGTGCAAACTGCCAGACACATCATCGGAGGTGAGCTTCCCTCCCTCCAGGACATCTATACCAGGCAGTGTGTGAAAAAAGCTCGGAGGATCAGAGACTCCAGCCACCCGAGCCACAGGCTGCTGTTACTGCTACCATCAGGCAGGCGGTATTGCAGCATCAGGACCCGCACCAGCTGATTCCATGACAGCTTCTTCCCCCAAGCAATCAGACTTTTGAACTCTCGATCTCTCACGATCAATATACATCAGCACTGCACTTTATTAATCTTATTATCTCACACCGGACTGTCATAAATTATATTCTGTCTTAACAACACACTGGCAACTGACTATCAACCGACAGCCTGAATGTCAATACAGTACAATACAACCTACTCTATATTTTATATATACTTTATATACTATTTTTATTGTATGTGTATTCTATATTATGTGTATGTGTATTCTATATTGTGTGTTTTGTATACTGTACATTGTATATTATTATTGTGTTGTGTAATTATGTGTATATTAGATATGTATATTGTGTTGTGTAAATCTGATGTTTATTGTAAATTGGTATATGTCTCATCACTCTCATGACTGCTATGTTGCTCGGAACTGCACCCAAGACTTTCACCCACTGTTGCACTTGTGCATATGGTTGTGTGACAATAAAAGTAATTTTTTTTTTTATTAATTTTTTATTTTAGATACAGTTCCTATATATTATCATTTACACAGGGCAAATATACTATTTATTAAATCTACTTTTATTACGTATCCTATTTTAATGTCTGGAAAACCAGACTTTTAAATATTACATTTTATAGATGCAACGACTGGAATTGTTCAGTTGAAGGGGGTACCAATCTGTGAATCCTGAACAAAACAGTTTGGTGAATACATGTTTACACGCTGACAAGATATGAAAGTAGCTACGTGGTTAGCTAGTTAACTGTAAGCTCATTGCCACAGAGAGTAAAAGATGGACTTTATTTACTTTCCAGCATTGTGTCTCACCAACTAGGTAACAGCGAAGCGTGAAATCAACACTCACCACACACAATCCACCACTGCACCGTTGTCTGCTGAGCTGCAAAAAGATGCTCTGATGTTTACTTTTCAATCTGCTACATTACTGACTGCACTGACAAACTGTAGCTGGCTAACAGCAAACAGATGTGATAAACATGAGTGACATGGTTGTCAGGGACAGGGTTAACGTTATATTAATTATATAAAATGATGGGGTCATTTTTTATTAACTTTCCAGTATGTATTTCACAAACTAGTTAGCAATTTAACGAGAAGAGTCCGCTAAAATCCACACCATTTAACTCCACCCTGTCTGCAGAGCCACCGTCAGCTCAGAGTCAGCTCTGTAAATAATAGAGTCGGAGCGCGCTCTGCAGGACAAACTACACTATGACACCAATTCTAAAGCATTGTTTTTGGCATTATATGTTCTGAAAAAAGTTTTCATATTTTACCGATATGCGCTGATATACGCCGATACCGATATATCAGCGAAAGGCTAATATTGGCCGATAATATCGGCCGACCGATAGATCGGTCGGGCACTATTCTCGATACCAGCTTCAAAACCACAACAAATGATAACACTAACTAATATGTTTATTATGAAAGAATGGTTTCATGTTCTTAAGTAATTATTCAAAACTAGTAAACAGTCAGTAATAAAATAACAATAAAAACAGCAATAAATAGAAATAGATTAAAAATAATTGAACAAAAAAATGCAAATTAAGAAAATTCATTGCTTTTTTTAACTGCTTTAAAAGTTTTTAACAGCAGTAGGCTATCAAGTATTCATGTAAACATTCAGAATGAAATACAACATAAAACTACTACTGGTCTTTACTGTATGATTATAATACATGAATACTTTTTAAAGCTACTAAAGTTACTCAGTCAAGAGCAGTGAGTGTTTTCTCATTCTCTTGTTCTGGTTGTTTGATTATTATAATGACACTAGACAGCAGCAGGTCTATTAGCTTACATTTATACTTACAAGTCCGACATTTTAATACAAATCCACTTTTTTCTCCACTGTTTACATTCACTTTAGACATCACTCTCTGTGTTTACATGAATACCTCACCAAGACGGGCATTTTGGCGGAATTTTGAAATGTATTTGACCATTCAGGTTAATGCATTAGCACGAGCATTTTTTGAACATGCGTGCATGTTCAGCACACACACATACGCCGCCTGTCAATCAAACAGTGCATAGCTGTTACTAGATCACTAGCGAATTTTTGTTATTGACATTTTAATCAGTCTGCTTGTTCGGTCAGGCAAGTAAAATTCTTTTTCACTTACCCCTTCAAAAATCCACTTGTCCCGGACAAGTGTTAATGTCGAGACCTGTGAGCCATCAAAGAAATGAAGCAAAATAGGTTTCCTGTGTTGAACTTGCTGCTCAGATGCTGAAAATAGTTACATTGTCAGAGCCGCTGGTAATAACGTTAACATTAGATAACTGGTTCTAGTGTGTGTGTGTGCGTGTGTGTGTGAGCATGCGCACATAGATTTTCGGTTCATTATGAAACAGTCTAGGTAATTAATGGGAAACACTGATCAAATATTTTGATACAGTAAATCCCTTGATGATTGCTTTTATTTCACTTCTAGAGGCTGCTGTTATATTGTAGATCCAAACTCTTCTAACTGTACATTCCTCCAGTGCCGGCCACAGAGGAATTAAAAAAATTAATAAAATAAATATTTAAAGAGCCCATATTATGCTCAGTTACAGGTTCATAATTTTATTTTGGGGGTCTACTAAAATAGGTTTACATGCTTTAATGTTCAAAAAACACATAATTTTTCTCATACTGTACATTGCTGCAGCCCCTCTTTTCGCCCTTTGTCTGAAACACTCTGTTTTAGCTCCTGTCTCTTTAAAGTCCCCCTTTCCGAAAAGCCCAGTCTGCTCTGATTGGTCAGCTGGCCCAGTCTGTTGTGATTGGTCAACTGCTTAGAGTGTGTGTCGGAAATGTGATGCTCCTTACCATAACCGAAGTAGCCCTTAGGCGGGCATTATGCGAATGTGTTACATAGTGACATAGCTATGTCAAGGAAGTAATGGCTGGACTGCAAACCGTGCGTTTCAGGCAGTTCATGAGCAGTGTTTTCTGTGGGAGAGAGTAACTCCCTTTGGCGTGGACTTTGTGCTTTGTAACTTTGCAGACCTTTTACATGCACAAACAGCTATATTACACACTAAATGAAAGGTAAAATCCCAAAAAGCATAATAGGGCCTCTTTAAAAAAAAACTATCTGCAATTATCTACATAGACTTTTGCAGATCACTGATAGTTCCAAAAAGTAACTTTCAACACCGATTAATCGATAAAACCCATATACTGTATATGTCAACCTCTAGTCTGAAACCAGTTTATTTCTGAGGTACCTTTATATACTGGAAAAATTGTTACTTCTTAAGTAATTGACTTGCTGGGCAGCGATGCAGTAAGGCAGCTGCCTTTGGTAACTAATTTATAGACCTCTGCATATTTTTGTGCAAATCCTGGGCTTGTTCCTATTGATTTATTCTAATGAAATGTCATGTCATCAAATTATAAACTGATGGATGAATTTAGTAAATGAATGAGACAGAGCCCTTGTGTCTGTGATTTATTTCAACAATTAATGCAACAAACTCTTGAGTATTTACACAAGAAAAGTAAGCTTATCAGACAGCGATATTATTATAATAAGCACTTCAGGGCTGAAATAGCAGTTACACAATTATTGTAAATGTATTGGTGTGTCATATCTGTTTAAACACAAGAGCAGTGATTGATCTAAAGAAAACAAATACTTGCAGTAGTCTTATGAGCTACTCAAAATGTGAAAGTCAATTTTAGAAACTCTGGTTCTTCTGACACCTCTCAACAATCAAAATCCATAATTGATGTATTACATTTCAGGCATATGAGTATTATAAAATGGATAGTTCTAACACTACATTTGAATTATATAAGCCACGTTCGAAGCCTCTGTAAAATGCAGATAAATGCACACTTGTGACCGCACTTTCTATATTATGCACAAAGTTGCTACATTGCTTGGCAACCATAAACACCATACAGAAGAATAATGATTATTAATATTAATAAATGTAACAGGTTAATGAACATTTGTTTTTTATCATATTGCTGTTGCTAATGATATTTTATAAATTAAATAATCGTTGAAAGGCTGTGTGTTACAGTGATTTGTCCACAGGTAAGGGGCGTTCTTATGCACGGCTTAAAGTGGAGTGCCTAAAACCCCCGTAACCATGTTAAAATCACTGAAATGCAAAGCCTTGAGTGGCTTATTGCTGTAGTATGAGCTGTTCCCTATCTGTCACTCACTCGACGTTGGTGTCGATGTAGTGACACTAGGGGTCACTCTTGGGAGCCCGAGACACCTCTGGTCTTTGATAAAAGGCCAATGAAAATTGGCGAGTGGTATTTGCATGCCACTCCCCCGAACATACGGGTATAAAAGGAGCTGGTATGCAACCACTCATTCAGATTTTCTCTTCGGAGCCGAACGGTCATGCTCATTGAGCTGAATACTACTGTTCATTCACCTGCTGGATCTGAAGGCGCATTTCAGCGACTTCTCCCTCCTCTGCACTGGTGCACTGCAGAGAATGCCCCTGGGCGCTTCGGCAGAAAAACTAGAGAGTATATTTTCTGAAAGAGCATTTTTCCCCTCTAAAAGAGTATATATTTCTCTAAAAGAGCGCACACACGGAACGTCTTTTTAAAGACGCGTCTTTTTAAAGATGCTTTTCTGATTGTGTGTTATTCCTGGTTGTGCTCGTATCTCTCGCCTTCTAACGGTCACGATCACTGTCTTTCGTGTCTGGGCACTGCTCACGCGGAGACAGCGTTCGTGGATGGTCACATTCTCATTGCGAGAATGTGTCCATGGCAACGTTGCGGTCGCGGCTCGCCTTTGTAAGGAAGCGAGCCACCCCAGAGGCTCCCGCCTCGGTCCTTTTACCCACGGGTTTGAGGCCAGCGCGGCTAGCACTGGGGGTGATTTGGGGACCCCAATGGGACCGCCTCCGCCGGGTATCCCCCCGCGGACCTCCCATTCCCCAGCACGCTCGTCTGCCCCGATTGGGCTTCCGGGTGAGTCCGCCGGCTCATCTCACGGCGAGTTCGACCGCTTATTCGGAGCCCGCGAAAGTGATGAGCTCTCGAGCGCAGCATCGGAGAGCGGGCTCGTCCAGTTGGAAGCCTCGGCTGGGCTCCTCCCTTCGGGGTCGATCGCCCAGTCACAGGCTGACACGGAGATGACGACATGCTTTCCCGGACAGCCGCGAGCGTCGGTTAGAGTGGATTTCACCGCTCTTCCCTGAACCCTCGCGGCTCTGTGATTGGTTCCTGGGCTCGCGGCGCCGCTCAAAGCCACGCCCCGCCCCGTTCCTTTCTTCCCGGAAGTGCATGAAGAGCTGACAAGATCGCGGGAGGCACCTTTTACTGCCCGGTCCCGATCTTTTCAGCTTCCCCGCTCTCACTACCCTCGATGGTGGGGCGGCCAAGGGTTATTCGGCAATCCCCCGGTGGATAAAGGCGCTCGCGGTGCACCTATGCCCGCAGAGCGCCGCCACCTGGCGTGGGTGCCCAAAGCCCCCGTCCAAGGCCTGTAGGTTTACGTCGTCTCTGACGGTCAAAGCCTACGGCGCTGCTGGACAAGCCGCCTCCGCCCTGCACGCCATGGCTCTCCTGCAAGTCCGCCAAGGCGCTAAAGGAACTGCACGAGGGTAGTTCCGCCCCGGGATTGATGCAGGAACTGCGCTCGGCGACCGACCTCGCTCTCCGAGCGATGGAGGTCACGGCGCGGTCTCCCGGGCGGACGATGGCCACACTAGTGGTCCAGGAGCACCACCTTTGGCTCAACCTGGTCGAGATGGGTGAGGCCGACAGGACACGATTCCTTGCTGACCCCATTTTCCAGGCGGGCCTATTCGGCGACACTGTCGAGGACTTTGCCCAGCAGTTCTCGATGGTAGAGCAGTAGATGGATGCTAGCTGGCTTGTCCTGCCCCGGCGTGGCTCAAGATCCCCCCATCTACTCATCGCCGAGGGCGTCCCCCTGCGGTGACTGCACCGGCTCCGCCGCAGCCCGCCCCTCCGGCCCGGCCCCGGCGTGGAGCCCACCGCAGGAAGCCGACGCCACCCGTCTCACAGCCGGCACCGAAGAACTCACGGAGGTCTTCGAAGCGCCCCTGAGACGGGCGACCCAGGGACAACGAAACCCGCTGCTCTGGAGCTGGTAAGCAGATCTTCTTTTTGTTACCTTTTGCATTTTATTGCGCTGCATGCCCAAGTGGCTGCAGTACTCAAGAGCTCCGCAAGAGTGGTTTCCTTGTTCCCTGGGTCACATATTCGGTGTGTACGGCTGGCATCACGACCACCGTCCACCACTCCATTTGGCAGGTTGGCGCTCCAGCGGCGGTCTCCCGCCCTGAGCGCCCAGCTGTGGCACAAATCCGCCCCCGATGTGACAGTCTCCACGGGTCATGAGGACAGGCCTCTTCCTCCCCCGTCCCAGGCTGTTCCGGGGGTGGTCACAAGGAGCCAGGTAAGTGCTTCGATGTCCTCGGACTCAGCACGGCCACGATGTGGTGTGGCACCTCAAGCTCCGCCCCGCCGCGAGGCCCCACCCGCCGGTACATCCGATGACGTTGTCCCTTTGGTCCCCCTTGCGCGGAACTCGGGTGCATGGCTTGCGCTTTCCAGTCCGTCGCGAGGGCTGGTCCGGACCGTCCGACTCGGCTGCACGATTCACTTCGCTGGGCATCCGCCCAGGTCCAGCGGTGTCCACTTCACCTTGGTGAAAGATAGAAATGCTGCTACCTTGCGCGGAGATCGCTACCCTCCTACGGAAGGACGCGATAGAACCTGTCCCTCCAGCCGAGATGAAGAGGGGGTTTTACAGCCCCTACTTCATTGTACCGAAAAAAGGCGGTGGGTTGCGGCCAATCTTGGACCTGCGAGTACTGAACCGGGCCTTACGCAGACTCCTGTTCAAGATGCTGACGCAAAGACGCATCCTAGCGAGCGTCCGGCATCAAGATTGGTTCGCGGCGGTACACCCGAAGGATGCGTACTTTCACGTCTCGATCCTTCCTCGACACAGACCCTTCCTGCGGTTTGCATTCGAGGGTCAGGCGTATCGGTACAAGTCCTCCCTTTCGGCCTGTCCCTGTCTCCTCGCGTCTTTACGAAGATCGCAGAGGCTGCCCTTGCCCCGTTAAGGGAGGTGGGCATTCGCATTCTCAACTATCTCGACGACTGGCTAATCCTAGCTCACTCTCGAGACGGGTTATGCGCACACAGGGACCTGGTGCTCTCACACCTCAGCCGACTGGGGCTTCGGGTCAGCTGGGAAAAGAGCAAGCTCCTCCCGGTTCAGAGCATCTCTTTTCTCAGTTTGGAGTTGGACTCAGTCTCCTTGACGGCGCACCTTACGAACGAGCGCGCCCAGTCGGTGCTGGCCTGTTTGAAGGCGTTCAAACAGAAAACAGCGGTTCCACTGAAACATTTTCAGAGGCTCCTGGGGCATATGGCGTCCTCGGCGGTGGCCACCCCGCTCGGGTTGATGCATATGAGGCCGCTTCAGCACTGGCTCCAGACTCGAGTCCCGAGACGGGCATGGCGCCACGGGACACACCGCGTGGCCATTACGTCGGTCTGTCACCGTCTTTTCAGCCCTTGGACCGACCTCTCGTTTCCACGAGCAGGTGTTCCGCTAGAACTGGTCTCCAGGCGCGTCGTGGTCACGACAGACGCCTCCAAAATGGGCTGGGGCGCTGTTGGCAACGGGCACGCAGCCGCCGGCCTCTAGACGGGTCCGCAGCTGCGTTGGCACATCAACTGCCTCGAGTTACTGGCAATTCTGCTCGCCCTGCGGAGGTTCCGGCCGTTGATCCAGGGCAAGCACGTGCTAGTTCGGACAGACAGCACGGCAGCGGTAGCATATGTCAACCGCCAAGGCGGTCTGCGCTCCCGCTGTATGTCATAACTCGCCCGCCGTCTCCTCCAACGGAGTTAGCAGCACCAAGTCGCTGCAAGCCACTCACATCCCGGGCAACCTCAACACTTCGGCGGACGCGCCGTAACAACAGGTTACCCTCAAGGGAGAGTGGAGACTCCACCTTCAGGTGGTCCAGCTGATTTGGAGTCGATTCAGTCAGGCACAGGTGCACCTGTTCGCCTCCCAAGAATCCTCCCACTGCCCGCTCTGGTACGCCCTCACCAAGGCCTTCCTCGGCACAGACGCGCTGGCACACAGCTGGTCCCCTGGCATTCGCAAATATGCGTTTTCCCCAGTGAGCCTGCTCGCACAGACCCTGTGCAAGGTCAGGGAGGACGAGGAGAAGGTCGTCCTGGTAAGCACCCTACTGGCCCGCCCAGACGTGGTGCTCGGACCTCACGCTCCTCGTGACAGCTCCCCCAGGCAAATTCCCCTGAGAAAGGCCCTTCTTTCTCAGGGAAGGGGCACCATCCGGCACCCGCGCCCAGACCTCTGGAATCTCCATGTCTGGCCCCTGGACGGGACGCGGAAGACCTAAGCTGTCTCCCACCTGCGGTGGTAGACACATTCACTCAGGCTAGGGCTCCCTCTACGAGGTGCCTGTATGCCTTTAAGTGGTGTCTGTTCGCTAAGTGGTGTTCTTCCCATCAGGAAGACCCCCAGAGGTGCGCAGTCAGATCAGTGCTTTCCTTCCTGCAAGAGAGGTTGGAAGGGAGGCTGTCCCCTTCCACCTTGAAGGTGTACGTTGCTGCCATAGCAGCACACCATGATGCAGTCGACGGTGAGTCCTTAGGGAAGCATGATCTGATCATCAGGTTCCTAAGAGGCGCCAGGAGGCTGAATCCCTCCAGGCCACGCCTTGTTCCCTCATCGGACCTCTGTAGTTTTTCAGGGTCTACAGAGAGCCCCCTTGAGTTTTGCAGTCAGCCAGGCTTAAGGCACTCTCCTTGAAGACTGCCCTACTGACTGCGCTCACTTCCATCAAGAGGGTAGGTGACCTGCAAGCGTTCTCTGTCAGCGAAACGTGCCTGGAGTTCGGTCCGGGCTATTCTCACGTGATCCTGAGACCCCCGACCGGGCTATGTGCCCAAGGTTCCCACCACTCCTTTTAGAGACCAGGTGGTGAACCTGCAAGCGCTGCCCCAGGAGGAGGCAGACCCAGCCCTGGCGTTGCTGTGTCCGGTGCGCGCTTTGCGCATCTATTTGGATCGCACGCAGAGCTTTAGACTCTCTGAGCAGCTCTTTGTCTGCTTTGGTGCACAGCGGAAAGGAAGCGCTGTCTCCAAGCAGAGGATCGCCCACTGGCTCATTGACACCATAACTATGGCATGTCTCGCCCAAAACATGCCACCCCCGGTAGGGCTACGAGCCCATTCTACTCGTGGTGTAGCGGCTTCTTGGGCCCTGGCCAGAGGTGCCTCTCTAACAGACATTGCAGAGCAGCGGGCTGGGCAACACCCAACACCTTGGCAAGGTTCTACAACCTCCGGGTGGAACCGGTTTCGTCCCAGGTAGTGGCACGCAACACAAGCGGATAAGCCCGGGATAGCCGGCCGGGTGTATCGCTTGCACATAGCGCCTTCCACCTCCTTTTGAGCTGAAGACGTGCGCTGTTAATTCCCAGTAGTGTTCACAAAGGTTGTTCCCTGGTTGACTTCCTCCGAGCCCTGTGGCAGTCGAGTTTTCGGAGAGACTCGCTGCCGGCCCAGTACACGCGCTAACTAAGAGCCCGGTTCTGGGGTAGGTGCTCCGCATGTGGCGGTTCCCTGTAAGGCTAACCCCATGCGATCTATATCTTCCGCTAGTTCGTTTCCCTACTGGCAAACTGCGTCTTCCTTGGGCAGAGCCCCTCAGTCTCCATGTTGTAGTAACTCCTCCCCCATTGGGTAGGATCTACCTTGAAGGCTCTCCACATGGTTGGAAAGACCATGTGATGTATTCTTCCACTTAAATATCCCCCCTCTCTTGGGGCGAGGTGTGGTCTCCGCGGTGTCCTCCCCTTGGGAGGGACACCCCCCGACTAGACCTGGCGGCCCAGTCGGATAATCCCCCTTCTTTTTAGGGAGTGGAAAAAGAGAAGGGGAAAGAGGCCATGACTGGGTTAAGCCTGTCTCTATCTCTGGGTAGTCGACTTGTCCCCAAAAAGGGCCGTTCGACACTCATAACTGTGTTGGGGGAGGTTACGTGTCGACCTGGTGTGCTGGCTATGAGGCACACAGCAAGTCTGCCCACCACACACCGCCAGTTCACGTAACACAGTTCAGCCTTGTGGCGTTTTGTATAGGGACCCCTAGTGTCACTACATCGACACCAACGTCGAGTGAGTGACAGATAGGGAACGTCATGGTTACTGGTGTAACCTCCGTTCCCTGATGGAGGGAACGAGACGTTGGTCCCTCCTGCCACAACGCTGAACTACCCGCTGAAATGGCCGGACCTTATATCAGCTCCTCAGCGTAAAACCTGAATGAGTGGTTGCATACCAGCTCCTTTTATACCCGTATGTTCGGGGGAGTGGCATGCAAATACCACTCGCCAATTTTCATTGGCCTTTTATCAAAGACCAGAGGTGTCTCGGGCTCCCAAGAGTGACCCCTAGTGTCACTACATCGACACCAACGTCTCGTTCCCTCCATCAGGGAACGGAGGTTACACCAGTAACCATGACGTTCTATCCTCTTAAAAAAAAATAAAAAAAATAAATAAAAAAGCCTCTACTAATTTCATTTTTGGAAAGGAGCCAAAAATGTCATGGGTTGCGTTCATGAGGTCAGTGGTTTGAAAACTGACTCTCCCCAATGAGGAATACATAATATTCTCTCTACAGTAAATAAGGCTAGGTTATAAATGTATTCTTATTTTTCATTAAAATCTTAATAGTGGCTGGCTTTGATAAGGAACATTTCTTAACTATGGGCCAGTTTTCCCCTGAAAGCTGTGTTGACCAAATGGCAAACAGATCACACTATATGTTCTCAAAACAGAACTGCAGATGATAGGGGATTGATTCTGGTATGCAGCTCTCATTCGATGCACACATTAGCAAAATTATTTTACATTACAGGCACAACTTATGGAGTGCATGCCAGCTTGAGTGCATGCTGTCATTAAAGCAACTTTTTACTCATTGTTATGCTGATAATATAATTTGTATTTAAAATTGCTGTATTAAATTAGAAAAGAATGCAGAATAGAAGCATTTCACAAGAGGTCTTAGACTTTTTGACCCCACTATACTGTATGTAGAGGAAGCACAAAGGACCTCAACATATATATTACCTTGGGCACAGACAGTGTTGATTTACAAGCGAAAGCTGCAGAGGCCTACTTGGCTGATTCTGAGTGGTTTCAGGCAACAAGTGTCCATAATTTATCAAAGAACAGTGAAAATCAGGGGGCCTGGGTAGCTCAGCGAGTATTGACGCTGACTACCACCCCTGGAGTCGTGAGTTCGAATCCAGGGCATGCTGAGTGACTCCAGCCAGGTCTCCTAAGCAACCATATTGGCCGGGTTGATAGGGAGGGTAGAGTAACATGGGGTAACCTCCTCGTGGTCGTTATAATGTGTGGTTCTCGCTCTCGGTGGGGCGCGTGGTGAGTTGTGTATGGATGCCGCGGAGAATAGAGTGAAGCCTCCACACGCGCTACATCTCCACGGTAACGCGCTCAACAAGCCACATGATAAGATGCGCGGATTGACGGTCTCAGACGCAGAGGCAACTGAGATTCGCCCTCTGCCACCCGGATTGAGGCGAGTCACTACACCACCACAAGGACTTAGAGCGCATTGGGAATTGGGCATTCCAAATTTGGGAGAAAAATAAATAAATAAATAAATAAATAAATAAATAAAGAACTGTGAACATCTGCTCTTGAAAATAAATGAGTGAGCACTTACATTGCGCATGGTGTGGCTTAAGCTGAAATGTATTTTTGTTTATTTATCAATTGCATTCCACCCTTTCAAGGTTAATATTTTGAAAAGTTAACACATTTCAGAAAATGTTGCTTAACTTTTTTTTTTTAATACTGTACTGTAATATAACATGCAAGCACACCATTCAAACATATGGACATATGTTTTTGTTACAAACTGTCTGAATAAATGTGTTTCATGTAGGCTATATAGGTTTCATAACTGGAATCAACCAACTGTATTCAAAGCCACACCAAGGTTTCCTAGCACAGAGGGTAAAATATTTGCTCTTCTTAGTGATAAAACACTTCTAAGATCTACTACTGTACATCATTATCATCCTTTTCCACTAAGTAATGAAATTCTTGTCAAATGAAAGGACTTCACCAATAAAGGTAATTTACCTCATGTTATTCAAAACCTGTGTGACTTTCTTTCTTCCATAGAACACAATAGGAAATGTTAGATCTCAGCTGTGAAAAATGTGTAATAAGCCATTGTTTTCCCTTGACGTTACAATAGTTTCTGGAAAAAAACGCAATCTGATATGTTCCGTCTACTCTACCTTACAAATTTAGCCTCTGGTCCCTGCTAAAAAAAAAATCAACAAAAAATGTATAGCTGGTCTCTATTTACCTGGCCAGCCTGGTTTAGCTGGTCTGTTGTGCTGGTTTAAGAATATTTATGGACACTTGTAAGCTGCTCAGGCAGACAAACTGACTAGTTAAACCAGCTAAACACAAGCTTGGCCAGACAGGGAGAACAGCTAAACCAGCTAAACACAAGAGTTTGGCCACCTAAAACCAGCTTGAACAGGTTTTCAGACTAGCTAGACCAGTAAAACCAGCTTGGCCAGGCTTGTAGACCAGCTAGACAGCTTGGTCAGGCTGGGAGATCAGCTAAACACCAGTTTGGCTAGGCTGGGAGACCAGCAAAAGCCAGCTTGGCCAGGTTTGGAGACCAACTAAACCAGCTATACACCAGCCTGACCAGGCTAGGAGACCGGCTAAAACCAGTTTGGCAAGGCTGGGAGACCAGCCAGACCAGCTAAAACCAGTACTGCCTGGTTGGGAGACCAACTAGACTTGTTATAAAACCAGCCTGGCCAGACTTGGAGACCAGCTAGACAGCAGTTTGGCCAGGATGGGAGACCAGCTAAACCAGTAAAACCAGTTTGGCCTTACTCATTGCAAACTAATTCTGGTATTCCCAAGAAGCCATGACAGGAACAGCCTGATACTAAATTCAGCAAGGAGAGGAACCTCCAGGAAAACATGGAAAGGGAATGTCAGGGGTACAAGACATACCATGGAACCCTCAAGCCCCGTTCATACCGCGGCATACCGCGGGAGTCATGTCGCTAGACTTTGCGATCTATGTCACTAGTGGGCATTCCTCCTGCTGCCGCCGCTCTAACATTATTGGTGGACTGCACAGCTGGCCATAGTAGCATTTGAAATGCTGTTTAAAACTAAGATATCATACTAATTTGACAAGGAATCAGTTCTTTTGCCTCAAAAAAAAGCACATTCTGCAGGGGAGAGCGTTTTATATAACCTGCAGCAGTGCATAATGCATCATATCATTAAACAAGACAAACGTTATATACATTTTCTCAACTTGTCTTGTCGCTCCCCACGGCGATCTCTGTCACCAACGGCCGTGACAGCTTATGTCGCCGGAAGTCACTGTGGTCTCATTGAAAATGAATGCTATGGTGTCGCTGTCTCGTGCGATGTCGCTGACGGTGTGAACGGGGCTTAAGACAGAGTAAAAACTTTGCTTTGTTCAGAGTGAGAGTCACATGCAGAAAAACTTCCCAAACTAAAGGCAAAACCAAAGTAACCAAAGTAAAGTTGACAACAACAGCTCTGTTCCTAAACTTAATGAGCTGACTATGTAGGCAACATAAGAGCACTCCGGACCCGAAGGCTATTCCAAAAGGTAGGAAGAATATGCTGCCTTCTCAGATACCTATTTTGGTCAAATATGATGTCCCTCTTGGAAAATAAAATAAAAAACCCTGGCTTCAGCTAGTATAAGGTGGTTCACTGGTCTTAACTGGTTTAGTTGGTCTTCCAGCCTGGTCAAGCTAGTGTTTAGCTAGTTAAGCTGATAAGTGAGCCCTCTAAAGCCAGCAAAACAGAAGCAAACCTGTCAAGAAACAGCAAAGAAAAGTCAATTACAAATATAATTCACTCAATTCACAAAAATATCCCTAAAATGAGTTCAATCTAATTAAAAAAATACTATTTTACCCAACATACTGTTGTGTGTACTTATGTTGATTAGATTTCCATGTCATTATTGTAGAAACATGCTAACATCAAAAACTCTATTAAAATCAATTGAGTCAGGTTTCCCATACACTTTGTGTGAGGAGCGCTATTTGTATGACACATGTTGCTGCCAGCAGTATTTAGTGTTCCAAATCGGTCACCTGTGAGGTTTTATTTCAGTTAGGACAGTGCCTTACAAAAGAAGCTTTCTATGTAGGCAGTAGACAGCAGGCAGCTTACTAACAGAGTTTTAGAGTCAGTGTCTCCTAATCCTCGAGCGGAGAATTTTAAACCCTGCCTTGAGACTGGCGAAGACAAGCCCGCCTGACAAAAACATGCAGAAGTACCTGTTGCACATCTGCTTCTGTTTTACATGCAGCAATGCAATTAGCAACCTGCTTGAAATAATGGAGCAAAGCAATGAAGCACAGCCTAATGTTCTGCCACTAATCACTGCGTAACCACATCAGACAGGGGCAGTTAGTGAAGGGTATTTTGCTCCCATTCCTTTGAAACTCACTGAGGTTGATAACAGAGTAGGAGCAGATAAGGGTGAAAGTGCCCCTGGGAATCAAAGTCACGTTTTCGATACACCAAGCGAAAAGTGTATTGCACAGAGGTTGCTCTTTCATAGCTCAGGAGAATTCATGGTGACCGAAGTTGTTTTGATTAAGCATCAACTCAATGTTGATGTTTCTAAGTTTCTCCAAAACTTCCGTAGGAGAAATTAAAATAAATGAGACAAGTTTGGACATATGGTAAGAGTAGATATTTAAAATCGTTGTTAGTGGCATAGCTCAGTTAATTTTTTCTTGGAATTTGATGAGAAATATTTGAGTTTATGTTGAGATCTCCGAATTCCGATTGCAAGCTTTGCTATCCTGGCACAGTTTGAGGGTGCTTTCGCACTTGGTTCAATTGCTTGGACCGCTCGGAACCAGAGTTTGTTTCCTCTTAGTATTAATCTCTTTGGATTTACCACCAAAACTTTTCATGCACAATACAACAGTTGTGTTTGTCTGCCATGGATGCATTGAATGTGCAATTATGTGCGTTTGTCTGCCGTAAGCCCGTGGATGTGTTGCAAGAGATGTGAATAATGTGAGCTGCTCTCTAAAGGGAATTCATTTGGAAACAAGCAGGTACAGTATGAGAAATGCATTAAACCATAATAATTGCAATCGGGAGCCTGCATAGATGCAAATTATTCAACATCAATTACGGTTCACTTCCGCAATTTGGTACAGTTGCATTCATCTCAGCAGTGAACCATCCCAGAATTCACATGAACCGTACCCCAGATCACCTTTTCAAGAGGACTCGGGTGGGGTTCGTGGGTGCGCACAGAGTTCGGAAAACGGCACTCATCCAAATGAACACCTTGGTGTCATTCGAACTAAGATGCACCAATCCAATACCTGGATTGGTATCGGCTCCGATACTGAAGCTTTTAGGCGGATCGTGTATCGGGCCGACGAATAATCCGGTCCAAATCCGATACTGTGAGTTCGTCATGTTTGTTACTGTCAAGCTCCAAAAATGACATAAAAGAACCATAAAAACACCATTAAAGCAGTTCATATGACTCGTGCATTTTATTCAAAGCCACTTGAAGATGTGCGATAGCTCTGTGAATCACAAAAAGCTGTGTTTAATAAGTAAATATATAGTAAGTGCAGCGCCAGCGCGTTTGTGAATGGTGCTGCTCTGTTGACACAAACTCACGCACAGGCTGGTGATGCACCCGTGGCTATTTTTAGCCTTCACAGCAGTGCGCAATATTTGAGTGCTACTCACGAAGAGCATCTCAAATGTAGATGGTTCACTTATAATATGCATTTAGAATGGCACTGGAGGTGCATTTTACCAAAACTTGAATAAGAAGCGAATTAAACTACTGTGAACTTGCCTACAAACAGACACATACAGGACTTCTGGAGAGTTTAAAATGTCAAAATAAAAGCGTGAGGGTTTAAAAAGTGCACAATTTAAATATATTACTGTTGTATTTAAAATTAAAATTATAAGTCAATAATAATAATAATAATAATAATAATATTAATAACAATTTATTATTATTATTATTGTCATCATTAGTATTAGTTTACAATTTATAACAATATTTAAGTTGAATGGGTTCCAAAAAAAGAACTGTGTGAGTGAAAAGTGGACTGATGTCTTACAACTAAATTGAACAAAAAAGAGATCTGAATCCTTTAAAGTCCAGATGCAAGTTGAAACATTTATATATATATATATATATATATATATATATATATATATATATATATATATATATATATATACTGTCAATATTTTATATATATATATATATATATATATATAAAAAGTAAAAAAAAAAAAAAGCAAAAATAAAACACTGGTTTCTTTTCTACTGAAGACTTGAAGATTGGAATTACTGTTAATTTTGCTGCTACATTATCCAATATACTAGTTAATAATAAAGTGTTTCTTAATAAGCTATACATTTATATTGAAATAATGTGTAGTTAGAGGTTTGTGTTTCTTTTCATATTAAAGAGTACTCCCAATTAGTTCCAAACATTAATGTAAAGAGATTATAAACTGATTATGCAAAAAAACAACACTGGTATCGGCTTGGGATCGGTATCGGCCGATACTGAGATTTCCAATATCGGAATCGGATCGGAAGAGAAAAAGTGGTATTGGTCCATCCCTAATTCGAACCCAGGTGTGCACCAAAAGTGCTAGTGTGAAAGCACCCTGAGACAAATTTAAGACCTCTTCTAAAACTATAGAGGAGACACATGTGAGACTACAGGGTCATTTTCTCAGGAGAAACATCTGAGAAGGAGACTTCAGCCATAGTCTCCAATTGCTCTCCATCTGATCTCATTGCTGTCTAGGAGAAACAACAGACATTTAAGGTATAGGTCACCCAAACATTTAAATAAATTCATTATTTATTTACTCACCTTCATACTGTTCAACACCCAAATTACTTCTTTGATGGCACACAAAAAGAGCAGAAGGTTAGCCTCAGTCACTATTCAAGTTAATTGCATTTTTATTTTCTATTCAATGAAAGTGAATGGTGACTGAGACTAAACTTTGTGGGGTTTGAGGGTGATTACATGATGACAGAATTTAGATTTTAACAGAACTTAAATATAAATAAATAAAATAATAACATAAATAACATAAGAATAGCAAATAAATACATAAAAATAAATAAGCTCATTTGTGATTTCTTTCTGGATTTCTTTTCTTCAGGGACTGTGCCACAAATTTACGATATGTACAATGAATTTGCTGGCAATATAACATTTCAGCAACACTGTAAATATTGCAGTCATTTTAATGCACTTTATATTTGGCTATTACATTTTCTAATGACCATGTTCATCCATTATGATGATGTTTGAATTGTGTCTCTGATTTAATCTTCAATAGCAGAGATGGAGTCAGAGTTGGCAAGTTTGATTCATTTCTGTGAATCAGTTCAAACCCACTTCAGTACATCTGTTCAAAACTCTGATTCAACGATTCCTTAATCTTTCAAACATTTTCACAGGTATCTTCAAAAAAGACCCTATATGGTATTTGTAAATAATTTAAAGTAAAAATATAAGTAGATACTCAATGTAGGTAAAAAATTTCAGCTTATTCCCATGAGAAAAACATATTACCATACTGTATAAGATGTGATTTTTCTATCTTGCAGGCATACACATAGAATTAATGTTAAAAAAAGCAACCGCCAACTTTTTACAGAGTCAACTTGTCAAACTTCTAAACTTCAAAAGAGTGTGTTATATTACTCTATTATTACATCGGCCCATAAAAAGATTTCTTCTAAAACTCTAGAGGAGCCACATGTAAGATTAGGGTTATTTTCTCTGGCAAAACATCTAGGAAACACAAGACTATTCCATTTATGTTATACCCTTGCTTTCTAGGAGAAACAACTGAGGTATTAAAGAGATCTCATTTGTGAATTTCCACTACAAATGCAAGACTGCCACAGCAACAAGAGCGCTAAATTTCTACTGAGGTACAAGTACACAAGTCAAACTTCTAAACTCCAAAAGAGAGTGTTATACTGTATTACTTATTATTGGTACATATACAGTATATTAAAAGATCTCTACTTTTAGAGAAGATTACTTTGCAGGACACTTCCAGCAAACACCACAAACTACAAATTACACAAGACAAACTTCAAAAGAGAGTGTTCCCTGACAAAGAATATCACAAAATAGCCACATATTCAAGTGGATCAGGAAGTCTCCAGAGTTCCCGTTCTCCTACCTGAAGATAGGTCCATGGAGAAGCTTCCTTCTGATGGTCACATTCTCATCCATTTAAAAGCACGAGTCCAGAGAGCGTGAGGGCAGAGCTTTGAGCTCAAGCTTCAGTCAAACTGTCCCCAGCTGCTCCTCACATCGCCGTCTGTGCTATGCCCAATCCAGACTCTCTCTCTCTCTCTCTCTCTCTCTTACTCAGTGATGACCCAGTGAAAAAGGCCATGGAGGCCACATCACAGAAAAGTGCAAACTAAGGCACAAACACCAAACACTAAACTTGGAAAGCACCAGGCACCTGCTGGAGCTCCAGTTTGCACTGGTGTTGAATTCAGTGTATACAGTGTATACTAGAGCAGCTTCATATCTCTCAGCTCTGTCCCTCATGCAAACACTCTAAAAAAGAAAAGCTTCCTCATGCATGCCTCCTCTCCTAGTCATGTCCCGTACGCCCCACTCTATTACAGAAAAGCTGTTGAGCATGCAAATTAACATTGGTGGACAAGACCGGGTCCAAAAAAGAAGGGCTGGAGCCATGACAGGAAACAGTAATTATATGACAATCTGGCTTTCGTTAAGTGTGATGTCTGGACAAAGTTATGCGATGCAGAGCGAGTTGTTGTTTTGAAGGAAGGTGTAAGTTTCAAAGGGTTTCCATCTAAGAGCAATCATATTGTCCTTGATCTTTTGAGATAAAGACTTTGTTGTGGGCTAAAGAAACTCGTTCAGTGGAAGGTGTGTTCAAGTGAGAACTTGTGTTGTTTCAGTGCTAAATTACATATGAGCTACAATAAAGAGGCTCCTCTCATAGCGCTCATGAACGCACAATGGATGTCAAGATTTTTGCTGAAAAATTACTTAAATTCTGGGTTGTTTCTTATCAAAATCTATCATATGCCTTCGGAAGACTTAGAATATGATGCACAAGTCACATGGACTATACTAGTCATTATCTACTGCCATTGTATTGACAAGACAGAGGGCTATGTCCTTTTGTGTTACACATAAGAAAGCAAAGTCATATGGGTTTGAAACAACATAAGGGTGAGTAAAGGATACATAAATTTCATTTTTGGGTAAACTATTGCCTTCAGTTCTGAAAAGAAAATTATAACATAAACCAAATTCCCTATGGAAAGACTGACATAAGTAAAGCACTACAAACCCATCAAGTATGCATCGGGGGTGGCTGCATAAGTCTAAAACATTATTTTATATTTTGGAGAAATAATCAGACATTGTTAAGATATGACAAATTCAATGAGGAGCTCATTCAACCAAAAAAGAAAATAAATAATCAAAACGGCCAATAAAATCCTGGCATGTCACATAAAAAAATAGACACGAGTGGAGAGAAAGACCAAAGTGTCCTAATAAGGCAGTAGACACACATAGAAGCCAAAAATATAAGCACTAGGACATTGATGAGCTAAGGAGGAATACTATAGGCCAAAATATCTTTAACTATTTAATAACTTCATCCTGTAAAATGTTCATACATAATTAAAATGAAAAGAAAACAAGCACCAAATTGTCAGTATGTGCTTCTAATAACATTTCACTACACAGGTTTCCAGCTTTATGAAGATTTTACATTTATAAATATTTTTCAGTTGAAAAATCACTTGAACTGATCAGTTGAGCACATTTCTATTTTTGCGAATCAATTCAAATTGTATGTTTAAATGAACTAACAACTTCAAAACTCTGATCAATCGATTCATCATGATTGTGTCATCACACAAAAAAATCTTTCAGTTTTTCGAAATAAATAATAATAATAATAAATGTCAAAATGAATTAATTCATAAATTGAAAATACATTTATCATTAAATAGGTGTATTGAAGTCATTGTATTTTTGAATAAGTTAATATATTCAAAAACTATTTTAAATTGTGTAATGTTTATCAAAATTAAATGAATAAAACTTAAAATATATCATTTTTTATTTCAATAAAACTTTTCAAAATATTTCATTTTTATTTTTAGTTTTAAAAGATTAAAGATCAAATTTAAAAATGAAAGGTTACTCATGGAATATGGCTATGAAATTGAAATGCATAAATCTTAAAATTATTTTTTGAGTATATATCCAGACAAAAAAATAACAACTTTAAGAAACATCTGCAGTTTTCAAAATAACATCAATACACTGCTTAATGCCTTCAACTAAGTACTGTATATTTCATACTGGTTTTTGAAACAGTACAGGATAACATGCAGTAAATGATTGAGACCTAACCTACAACAAGCCTTTTTGTTCTTTTTTTAAGAAGGCCAGAATGGAAATATGAACATAGATTTACCGCAATGTGGAAAATACTTCCACAGCAAATTTAAAATGTCATCCAAGCATCACTTGTGTTCTGAAAATGTTAATGCTATGGTATACTATACAGTGGCCCCCAAAAAACTTTTGGACACTTTAGTCACACATAAAAATGCCTGAACACCAATGCATTAGATAACTGGTTTGATTATTTCTACATAATGCTGTAGTGAGAATCATACTGACACCAAACTAAATGAACTGGGCCTCACACAAGACACCAAAGTATGTGGTGATTTTTGATCACCTGTCAGTTAAGTGCGTATGCGAGTATGAATATCAAACAGCCCCTCCCTCCATCTTCGGGGCACCAGCTTAGAAGTTTCACCTTAACAGTATAAAACAAAAATTATCCAAACGGACCATTCAACAACTTAGAAACATGTAAATTGGTGTGAGTTGGTCAACCGAATAGTCTGAAGGATTTGTGAGATTCAGCCTAACCCTTTGGAGCTCTTCCGTGTCATCAACACAAGAAACACACAGTTGTTATAAAATTAGTTTTATTTACAAAAAGATACACAAGAATAACTAACAAAACTACAAATGGTACTAACATGTAATAATCTTTTCTTACACAGAACAACCTGCTAGACAGCAACCATTCTGGCTTCAAAAGCAGATACTCTAAAGAGACTGCCCTGCTGTCAGTTACTGAAGCTCTGAGACTGACGAGAGCAGCATCCAAATCATCTGTACTCATCCTGCTGTATCTGTCTGCTGCTTTCAACACAGTAAACCACCAGATTCTCCTGTCAACCATCACAACAAAGGGCATCACAGGAACCGCTCTCCACTGGTTCAAGTCTTACCTCACAGGTAGGTCTTTCAGGGTGTCTTGGAAGGGAGAGGTGTCTAAGTCTCACCAAACAGCTACCAGGGTGCCTCAGGGTTCAGTGCTTGGACCAGTCCTCTTCTCCATATACATGTCATCACTGGGATCCGCCATTCAGGCACATGGCTTTTCCTATCACTGCTATGCTGATGACACAACTCTACTTCTCATTCCAGCCTGATGATCCAACGGTAGTGGCCCGGATCTCAGCCTGCCTAGCAGACATTTCGTGTTCGATGAAAGATCACCACCTCCAACTAAACCTTGCCAAGATAGAGCTGCTCGTGCTTCCAGCGAGCCCAGCAATTCATCACAACTTCACCATTCAGCTAGGCTCATCAACGATTACAGCATCCAGGACAGCCAGAAATCTTGAGTTGTGTTTGACGATCAGTTGAACTTCACAGACCACATTGCAAGGACTGCCCAATCATGCAGATTTGCCTTGTACAACATTAGAAAGATCAGGCCCTTCCTATCGGAGCATGCTACTCAACTCCTCATCCAAGCTCTTGATCTATCCAGACTGGATTATTGCAATGCTCTTCTGGCAGGCCTTCCAGCATATACTGTCAAACCTCTGCAATTGATCCTGAATTCGGCAGCGAGAGTGGTCTTTAACGAGCCCAAGAGAGTGCACATCACGCCTCTCTTTATCAAACTGCTCTGGCTGCCAATGGTTGCTCGCGTTAAGTTCAAGGCATTGGTGCTTGCTTACAGAACAACCACTAGCTCTGCACCCCACTATCTAAACTCACTACTTCAGACTTATGTTCCCTCCTGAAACATGCATTCTACAGGTGAACGGCATCTCGTGGTGCCATCTCAGAGGCACAAAATCACTGTCCCGGACCTTTACCTTGACTGTTCCCCGCTGGTGGAATTACCTGCCTTATTCCACCCGAGCGGCTGTGTCTTTAGGCTCTTTCAAAAAAATAGCTAGACACATCTTTTTCTTGAACACCTAACCCATTCATACTAACACACTACCTTCATGTTCTTTAAAAAAAAAAAAAGGAAACTTTCCTTGCTAAGTGTACCGCTCTAAGCTATGTGAGACTTGTATTACAGCACTTATTATATTGTTGCCCTTTTGTTGGATGAATCGCTTCTATTGTTCTCCTCATTTGTAAGTCACTTTGGATAAAAGCGTCTGCTAAATGAATAAATGTAAATATGTTAAAGAATAATATAAATTAATAGGTCAATAAAAGTGCAAAGGATGGAAAGATGCAAGTGGTTGAATTGGATGGCAAAGAATGACTTATCTTATGAAAGATAAATTGCTGTTTCTCTGTTATTAATAAGGTGAAAAACTTATTCCTAATTAAACAAATAACACAATGGTTATATGCAAGACATTTGATACACAGGTTATGCATTCAAAAGAACATTAGAAAATCATAAACTGATAGTATACACTAATGCCAAGGTCTCTGGAAAGAGGTTTAGTAGTGATATTTACGTTCAGCTTGATCGAGCCATGAGTTTGTTGATAGCAACATCTTCCACTGGCAGTTTGGGGCCACATTACAGTGGGAAGGAGCTGGATTCCATTTCAACAGCCTTGGATGCGAAGGAGCTGAGGAATGCTGGTCTCCTGGAAGCACCGAGAGAGTTCTTGCAATCTGGAGCACTCAGATATACAGCCCTTATGTCGGCGCAAGCTTCTTTATCTGGAACACGCACATGTATGAAATTTGAAGAGAAGGTTTGCTCACCAGAGCTGAACCTTGTTGCTGCAATTATCTCCCTGGTATGGGAATACCGAACTTGCCGTTGCTATATTCTCTTGGTACTTGGTCAATCTTCTACTCTCTCTCTCTCTCTCTCTATTTCTCTCTCTTCCTCTCCATGTGAAGCAGAGACTTAGCATAAAGGTGGTTTGTATTTTGTTACATCTTCTACCACTCGGGCCAGAGATTCAGAATGGAGTTGATCAGTTACAGTCTCCTTGAGAGACTCAGAATGAAGGTTTCATTTTCTGTTTTCTCTCATTTTTCTCAGGTGCATTTGATGTCATTGCATTTGACATTGCATATTCTTTTATGGCCTCCTTGCTTGCCAGCCAGAAACACAGAATGTTGATTATTATTCTGTCATTACCTCTCTCCCTCGTGGATTGAGACCACAACGTAGATGTGTAATCCTGTCAGTGTCTCACTGGATGGTAGACGCAGGATATTCAAGATATTTTGTATTCTGTTGGCATCTCTCCTCGGTGAGCGAGACGAGAACAAAGGAGTGGCTGTTGTAAGGATGCTTTATACCTTCCTGATGAGGAGGAGATTTCAGTTTGGTGCCTTCCTGTTTCATGGTTATGACTGGCTGCTTACATCAGAGGGGGACCACACAGTGTGGCTCACCCTCCCTTCTCTCTGTGCAACTCATTTGCATTCAAGGTTCAGAAGTGTCTTTAAAGTTTTATCTATGCATTGTTCATTTTCCAAACCTCTTTAAAAATACTTTTGGCATTTTTCTGAGAACATAGAGACCAAGGTCCTGCCACAATCCAATCAAAATGGAGCCACTCTGCTTGACAATTAGGGAGGGGCTCTGCCATAAACTGGCTCCAGGAATGCCATCTGGTCCAATTGGTCACCACAATGCAAAGACATTCATGCATTTTGAAGTGCGTCTTAAAGAGTCCAAATAATTTTTGGGGCTACACATATTATTCTACCTTCTGCAGAAAAGTCTGCATAGGAAAAGTAGCCTATGAAGGGATAAAAAATGGATGAGTGTAACACCAAATGAAAGCCCCCAGCCACTGTATCTATAGCAACAGACTTCACAATCCAGGATACAGCATATTCAAAAGGACAACACAACCTTAAAGGATTTTATTTATTTCCATAGAGGCAATGTTAAAAGCACAAAAGTAGAGGTTACTCTGTATCCCTTGGGTACCACACCAGAGATGGTATGTGTCAATAATATTGAGTTTAATGTATGTTTTTTGCATGCAAGATATTAAGATAAATGAGTGTTGGAACATGTGCTTCAGTCAAATCCAACCTAATCTCTGATGCCCTCCTCATGATAACAGACAAAGGTCATCACCATCCAGCATCAGATACTTGAGAGTATCACAATAAGACTAGTCTCGCATAGTCAGACGTTTGACTATTGCCGAAAAGTCGGGTCCACGTTGCAGTTTATTTATTTTTTTCTTTTCCTTTTGTGTATACATCAGACTGATCTCACAGTGCAATCAGAAACAGAACGTCGATTTTTATTTAGCTAAAATTGGTCTGCACCTGCCAAAATGTGAAACACTAACTCCAGTGGCCAAAGTAAATGTTTTTTGGAGTTTTGGCACTTGTGTGCTCCATTTTCTAGGTGAAATGTCCATAGAGGGGTGCCCAAAGCGAGTTGTGAAACGAGTTGTTTCAAGCTGTACAAGATGTAATACAGTGAAGAGGAACACATGTTTATAAACCATACCGCCCGGTGCCCAAACCCCAAACCTAAACATCAGTGGAGTAAAAATTCAATTTTAGAGAGAAAAATACAACCTCTGAATCACACTCATCACTCATTATGTCAACACAATTACTTCCTGGTTTCAACGAGGGATCCGAACAAGGGTCTCCAACTCTGCTAATGCAACGTGATCCGGTCAAACCACAGGGGATGTAAAAAAACACTGAAGCCAATGCAAAAATGTCTGATGATGTATGCCACTTGTCGGTGAGTTGGCATTAAAGTGACCGATCCTAGGGTACCTATTTTACAGGATACACAACATGCCGACTTCCCATGTGATCATATTGGTTTACATACCATTTAGGGGCGGATTTATCAGAAACAAATTATATCACAATTACAGAACAGTGTGTAAAAACTGATTCTTATAATTGCATTGCAGTGTCAGTCAGTGATTGGTTGTACAGAAAAGAAGAAATTAGAGGAAATGTGTGTAGACCTTGTTATCAGAATTTATGTCTGTCCAAAAGTAATAAGAACTGATTATTTTAGACTCAAAACACTACGAGGAATAAACAGTTTTGCTCATAAATATTTAGTTAACCTTTAACAAAGTACCCTAAACAAAAATCTGAAAATTTTTCAGAGATGTGATGCCAGTAACATGGAAAACTGAATTGAAATGAATTCAAAATACTAAATTTCAGTAAATACAGTATTTCCTGTATTCAGTATGCAACCTGTTCATTGACAAAGTTTTTTTTTTTTACAAATGTAGACATATTTCAGTGTTGATTTCTATTTACTTGAACATTACATTTTTTTTTTTTTTTAAATTTGGCATGCCCAATTCCCACTGCTTACTAGGTCCTTGTGGTAGCTCGGTTACTCACCTCAATCCAGGTGGCAGAGGACAAGTCTAAGTTGCCTTTTCTGAGATAGTCAGCCCACGCATCTTGTGTCACGTGGCTCGCCGTGCATGACACTGCGGAGACTCATAGCATGTGGAGGCTCATGCTATTCTCCAAGATCTACACACAACTTACCACGCGCCCCATTGAGCGCGAGAACCACTAATCGTGACCATGTGACTCTACCCTCCCTAGCAACCGGACCAATTTGGTTGCTTTGGAAACCAGGCTGGAGTCACTTGTGACTCGAACTCGTGACTCCAGGGGTGGTAGTCAGCGTCAATACTCGCTGAGCTACCCAGGCCCCGAACGTTACATTCATAAATAGTATCTGTCATGTTTCATAGATCAGCACAGATAAAGGCATCTTCAAATAAACAATTACTTTAACAGAATCCTATTTCATTGAAGTATACGAACATACCATACGTCACTAAATCTATATTTCTAACTAAGTCTTTTAAAATGCTTTCAGGATTTTGTATCTACATTTTCTTCATTAACATCAGGTAGAACACGCATTGCACTACAAGTTTTGCTTTTGGTATCTAGGCAACAAACTGCTGCTGTTTTCTTCACATTTTTGTTCTGAAAAGACTCCCATCATCTTATGATAAACAACATTTATGCCATAATACAAATGCACTCTTCAATGAATGTCTTGCTATTGTATTTCAAAACAGTCTAGACATGTGTCAATAATCTCAATAAAAAAAAAAAAAAAAAAAAAAAAACAGAGACAGTATGAGTATTGTATTTCTCTCTTCACTAATGCATAAATGTGTCAAAATCTAACAAATTTGCGACCTCCCATTTAAAAATGCTACAATGTGACTACATTCTCCACCGGGGCCGGATGTTGGCATGGGCAGAGGTGGGCTGAGCCCACCCAATCCAGCATTAGGCAAACACGACATTAAACAAAATATAAAAAAATGTATAGGGATGTTCCGATACCATTTTGTTTGAGAACGAGTACGCTACTTTTTTTTAGTACTTGCCGATACCAAGTCCGATACCTGTTTTTTTTCTGAACTCAATATCAGCAGTTTATTTCAATTTTATCATCAAAATTGTGTTTAAATAAATACATTTAAACTTTAATCAATTATAACAATACATTTTCAACATGATATTGAATTTTTTTTATCAAATGAAGTGATTTTATACAGAACCTCACAGCACAATCCTAAATACAACATAGGAGTTATTTTTGTTAAAGTGCTGCATAATAGAGCATCACAGATGCGAGATATTGCTTAAATATAACACAGTTACTATTGATTTATTATTATTATTAGTAGTAGTTGTAGTATAACAGTGAATATTACATAACTATACAGTAGTGATCTATTTATGTCATACTTTTTTCATTTAAATTGAGCTTTTATATTGGTGGAGCTTTTATTTTGAAGTGTTTCTGTGTCATTAGACCAAGGAGCTCTGACGTAATGACGGCAGATTCCCAATCCAGAAAAGCAGGTCGCTATGTGAATCGCAGTGATTATCGAATCAGGGGTGTAAGTACAGGGAGGGCAGGGTGGGCAGCTGCCCTAGGGCCCGGGGTGAGCAACAGTTGAGCAAAAGGAACCATAAAAACAACCGCAGGCCTGACGGACGATGAAAATTTACCGCGGCCCCCCAAGGAAGAGGCCCATCAGGTTCTTTGCACTGGGCCCTGTAATATCCAAGTTACGTCACTGCGCAAAATGGTATATTGTTTGCGATCATGGCTTGAATACAGTAGAGTTTTGCGGGATGCGTACTTCTGTTTCCCCTCTTGTACTGTAAGTTTGGTTTTGCTAACAAGAGAAATGCTGTTTTCACCTCACTTTATTTACAGTGCTGTGATAGTTTGTTGTTCTGCACATTAAACTACTTTTTTTTTTTTTTTTTGTCATGAAAATGCTTACATGGCATTAAAAAAATTAATAACAAATGTCTAAAAAAAAATTATCTATCTAGATGTATATTGACCTAAATTACTTCTCTATATCTACTATATAGATGACATCTCACGGATGTAACATAAATCATAAAGTGTACTATATTTCATGTGTACTATGTTTCATCAGACAATGGTGCTGTTGGAACTATGAATGAATGAGCAAGAGTGACTTATAAAAAATAACCTTTGGAAATGAATGAATAAATAAATAAAGGCATCACCAGAGGTTTCGCAAATGATGAACTGGAGTTTACATGGAGACATTAAAATACTGCATTGACGCACTGTCCTTTATTTTTAAAGTAAGAAGCTGTTTCTCTTAATAGAGCCTCGTAAGATTCTGCATATACAACACAGGGCAACAAGTGAATGATGTAATTACTTTATTTCTATAAATGTTTTTGTTACAAAACCATCCTATATTTACACATTTAGCTGTAAATCCTCTGCTTGTGTGACTATTAATAACCCCACACCACAACATTATGGTGTTATTCTCTTTTTAGTTATTTACCTTGTGGCTAATGACATTGGAACTTCTTACAGGAAATATGACACCTTGCTTACTCCACATTGCAAAATAAAGTAGATTTTGGTGGAGGAAAACGCTGTTGAGAGGTATAAACGTAGAAAAATCAATGTGTTTTTAAGCAAAAATGTATTAGTGTTGATGTGGCCTTAGACTAATGAACAATATAGCTTGGTGAAAAAATTATCTGATTTAAAAAAAAAAAAAAAAAAAAAAAAAAAAAATGTACTTAACATTGGTGTATTTTCTCATATTGCTGTTTCTGCCATTTTATAAAAGCAAAAAGCCATGGTTTACAGGTTTTACACTGCAAAAAAACCTAATTTATTAACCATTTTTTTGTTTTGTTTTCTAGTAAAAATATCAGATAAGATACAAGATACATTTACTGAAACAAAATTGCATAATATATTAAGACTTGTTTTTCAGAGAATGCTTTTTTTTTTTTTTTTTTAATAAACCATACTGAATTATATAACATTTATGCTAAAAGAGCATCTGTTTCCTATTATGCCATATTAAAATCACTGTAATGCAAAGCCTCTTTATTATATTGATCCTAAAGGCATGTAAAACATGTGTGATTTAGGTACTTGAGATTACTCAAAACATTGCCATCGTGCAAAACTGGCAAAAAAAAAAAAAAAAAAAAGCAATAAAACGCTACACTGCAAAATAAAAACAGTCAACCTGCAGTTTCAAAAGCCATGGCACTGCGATGTGATTTGTGCATAACCTAAATCAAAACAATGTTGTGCTGTGCTAGTGCAAATAAATGGCAGAACTGTTATAGTGGGGCAGTAGAACACAGTGTAGCACAGGATCTGAGAAAGCAGGGCGTAGGTTTAATTAGCAGGCGGAGGCTAACATGCTGATAATTAGCTTGTCTGCAGTGTATTCTGTTTAGACTGAGCCACTGCTGAAAGCCTTCGGGAACCATGAATCATTCCCCGCAGGGGTCTCAGGAAAACATCACTCAAGCCCCTTTTACATTGCTCCTGCCATTATGAGGCTAAAGAGTGCTGCTATTGGTAACAGCCCTTTTGATCAAATTCCTTAGATGATGATATTATGAGAACTGTGACATTTAAAGTAAGAATGGAACGTCCTATTTAAAAAGTTGCGCACACATAAAATAAATTCATCACTCCAATCGAAAATGGCACTACATTCAATGCAAGGACATTTTGAAGGCTGTTCAAAAATGTGTTTCTCTGTGCTAATGGACTTAATGGCTTTTGATTGAACATTGATTGATAGGAAAATTATCTTATTAGCATCTCAAGTTAAGAAAATATTAGCTGTCAATTCTTGAATTTGAATTACTCATCTTTCAAGCACCATTTTGATATGATCAGACTTTGAACTTGAAATGAAAGGGGCATATAACATAACTTCTCATAGGAAAAAAGAAAAATCACAAATGAGGTCTCTTTGATGTTTCAGTTGTTTTTCTGAGATTAAATGGAGTGTAAATAGATCCTTTTGCTGAGGTCTCCTTTTTCTCCAGAAAAAAAAGCCTCCAGTAAACTCACGTTTCTGCCAGAGTTTTAGAAGTGATTTCAAATCTTTTCAAATTGGCATCAGATTTAACCAGCCTGATCTCCTGAAAATTACGGGAACATGGCAAAATGTTTGCAAAAAGAAATTATGTGCTTTCTTTTACGTTTTGCTGCAGTTTCCCAGTGAAATGTCCAGCAGGGGGGCACTGAAAGCTAATAAAATTGTGTCGTAATCAGACGAGGTTAAGGAGAATGTTAGATGGAGGTTATAATGAGTAATATAAGTAAAATATATATATATATATATTTCTATATTCATATTCATATAAACAAAATCTAACATAAAACAAAGGTAATTGAGTAAACACAAAATACAGTTTTTAAATGATAATGTTATTTATTGAAGCAAAAAAGATATCCAATACCAACTGGGCCTGTGTGAAAAAGTATTTTAGTAGTTACTAAACCCCAAATATATGAAACTCTATAAATTCATAATGGGGTTCATCTGGACTAGACAAACTCAGGCCTGATTACTGCCAGACCTGTTCAATCAAATCAACACCAAAATAGAACTTTTTCAGCAGCATGAAGATGGCTAAAAGCTCTCACCCAGTAGCACACTATGCCAAGTTTGAAAGAAATTCTTTAAATGATGAGGAAAAAGGTGATTGAAATACATCAGTCTGGGAAGGGTTACAAAGCTATTTCAAAGGCTCTGGGACTCCAAAGAACCACAGTGAGAGCCATTATCTCCAAATGGAGAAAACTTGGCACAGTAGTGAACCTTCCCAGAAGTGGCCGACCTTCCAAAATTCCTCCAAGAACACAACATCGACTCATCCAGGAAGTCTCAAAAAAGCCAAGGACAACATCCAAGGAAGTGCAGGCCTCTCTCGCATCAATAAAGGTCACTGTCCATGACTTCACTATCACAAAGACACTGGCCAAAAATGCCATTCATGTAAGAGTGGCGAGGCGAAAACCACTGCTAACCCAGAGGAACATAAAGTCTTGTTTAAATTTTGCCAAAACACACCTTGATGATCCTCAAAACTTTTGGGAGAATGTTCTGTGAACTGATGAGTCGAAAGTGGAACTGTTTGGAAGGCAGGGGTCCCGTTACATCTGGCATAAATCAAACAAAGAATTCCACAAAAAGAACATCATAACTACGGTCAAGCATGGTGGTGGTAGTGTGATGGTGTGGGGATGCTTTGCTGCTTCAGGGCCAAGGCGACTTCCAATAATTGAAGGAAACATGAATTCTGCTCTCTACCAGAAAATCCTAAAGGAGAAGATCCAGTCATCAGCTATGGTAGGACCTTAAATGAGTAATTCATGCCCGAAAACCCTCCAATGTGGCTGAACTAAAGCAGTTCTGCAAAGAAGAGTGTGCCAAAATTCCACCACAGTGTTGTAAAAGACGATAATCTCCAGTTATCGGAATCATTTGGTTGCAGTTGTTGCTGCTAAAGGTGGCGCAACCAGCTATTAAGTTTAAGGGGGCAGTTCGTTTTTCACGAGGGTGATAAAGGTGTTGGATAACTTTTTTGCTTCAATAAAAATATATATATATATTTGAAAATAAAATTGAAGAAATCAGGAAGGGGGCAAAAACTTTGTCACAGCACTGTGTATATATATATCTGTAGCCCTATATATATTAGGTCAAGATTTGGCCCCTGGTCCCCTTGCATGCTAAGCAAAATCGGTCACTAGACAGATCACTAGACTAACATGTCTTACTCTTATATAAAAATAAATAAATAAAAAAGTTGTTATTGTTAGCTCAAATTAGACAAAGTATCTAATAAACAAACACGTGAGGGGAGTAACATGTCTAGAACTTAGTGAATGACTGGCATTTGAATTCAGCACTTTTCTTCACAGAATGTGTGTGGGCTTGCTCACAGCTATGTACTAAAAGCAAGTTATAAAATAATTTCAAGGCAGACCATTGAAAAGACAGTGGGCATTTTTGACTTTTTGATTGGTGCTCTCAACATGAGGTGATGTATTGATATTTTTTGTAAATACATTTTTCTTGTTTCGCAACAATCACAAAATGGCTTCAAAGCCTGCTTAAGAAAGAAGGGATTTAGTTGTAGGCTGAAATCATTAGATTCCCTGGGCATTCACTGAGTGAATGTAAGAAAATGGTAACTGCATTGATACACTTTCATTTTCAGGCAAATTGTTTTTCTGGGAGCTGCTCTCTCTCCAGGCCATGATCTAATCATGTCAAAGTCGGGCAGCCCTATTTAACAAGTCAACATCAGGAAGATACAAAACACGAAGTACTAGAGGTAAAAATAATGAAGAGCAGAGGGGGACAAAATGATACAAGCAAGGACAAATGCCGTAAATTGCTCTCAGGAAATTTGCTTAGATCACTGGATGGCTTCTAAATACGGATACAGATAACTATCCTACAGACCTTTTGTTCTGGGTGCACACATGGCACAAGAGATTCAAGCTCTGGTATTCCAGCTCACTAAACCAATTATTCAACTGCCCACTAAATAAAACTGCACTAACTCTCATGATTCTCTATGTCTACCCATGTTTTTTTCTAATTTACGACAATGCCAACTTTCCGGCTTTAGTAAACACATAAAGAAAAAAGTAAATGCCAATGAAGTTTTTGCTTTACGACAAAATTTAACATTAGGCATCAAGTAACGACTCAGCACACTAACTACATTTTATATTTTTCAAAAGTAAAATGTCTTCAAAATCAACCACTGAAACATATTTTTATTAACATGAACTGAATAATCCAAATAATAAGCAAAAGTATTGACATGACATTTGCTGAATTGGAAAATTGACAAATTAGGTTTCTAAATTTCTCTTGAGTTGTGAAATTTTCATGCTACCAGCAGCCAACAAAGCAATACGTGGTCTGCATAAACTGTTTATCCTCACTGCAAGTGAGCCCGTATTTAATGTAGCCTGATCATTGTTTTTGTTTTTACCTTGTATGATTTTGTTTATGTTTTCTGAGGATGAGGGAATGTCAAGCAACTTTTCCATGTTGGCATCTGCCTAACTTGGCTAGCTTCTACCAAATGACGAATGAATATGCGCAAAATACTGTAGAGCTTGAACAAAAGACATGGGAAGGATATTTAGAAGAATATCTCAGCTCTATAGGTCCATACAATGCAAGTGAATGGTGACCAAAATTTTGAAGCTCCATCAAGCACATAAAGGCACATAAAAGTAATCCATACGATTCCAGTGGTTTATTCCATGTTTTCGGAAGCGATCAAATAGGTTTTGGGTGAGAACAGACAAAAATATAACTCCTTTTTCACTGTACATCTTGCCATTTCAGTCTCTATGAACAATCATGATTTCAAGCTTGATTACACTTCCTAGTGCTTGACGCATGTGCAGAGTGCAAGATGGCACTAATCGAGCTTGAAATGATGATCGCTAAGGAGACTGCTGATGTCAAGATTATAGGCAAAAAAAAAAAAAAAAAAGAGTTATGTTGAGCTGAGATATTCTTCTAAAAATCTTCA
Source organism: Myxocyprinus asiaticus (assembly GCF_019703515.2). Lineage (NCBI taxonomy): Eukaryota > Metazoa > Chordata > Actinopteri > Cypriniformes > Catostomidae > Myxocyprinus > Myxocyprinus asiaticus. The sequence continues at coordinate 44,106,597 of NC_059354.1, forward strand.
TTTGTGTTCTGCAGAAGAAAGAAAGTCATACACATCTGGGATGGCATGAGGGTGAGTAAATGATTACTCACTAGTCTTAAAACACAGTGATCATGCATGAGACGCTGAAAGAACAGTGAGATGCAGTGCAAGCAGGGACAGATTAACCATCGGGCCGTTTGGGCTGTTGCCCAGGGGCCTTCAAATCCAATGGGCCCCGAGCTCTAAACCAATAATTTATTTATTTTGAGATATCTATTTTAAATCCACGTAAATGGCAGCCTTATGTGAAATACAATTTGTTCGGCCAAATGTGTGCTGGACAGCAGAAGCACAAGCACAGACACTCGAGTGCAAGCTCAGGGAATCTGCGTCTCACAGGTGCAGCGTGCTTATTTGAAGGACTGCAGAGAACAGTGTCTGATTTACAAAATACTTCCAAACACAAAGATAAGGTGCTGTTTACACTGGCTGTGTACAAAGCTGATGGTTTAAATTCATATAAGCGACAGAATTTGTGCAACAGTATGGAGGAATTTAAAAAGTCCTGCATGCATTTAATGTTTAATGATAAAGCGAAAGATGCCTTAATACCCTAAATATGTGCACGGTGTGAACCGTTTGTAACTTCTGGTTAACCACGAGAGTTCACGAACGGTTATTCTGTTATTTGTTGGGACTCTGGAATAAAGAATGTTTAATGCCATGGATGTGTCAAACACAACCTCAGATTAGCAGGGAATAAAGTGCACAGTGAGCTATGAGCCAAAAATAGCAAAATACATAGATCTTCAATTGATAGTATCACATTAAAGTCGAACAAAAATAATGTCTGTCACTGCCTGCAACATAGGCCTATTCTTTATCAATGGAAAATGCAAAAAACCTGTAGGTTTGTCGTGTACCGTCGAACTCCGATTGGGTTGAAGACCTTGCACATGCAGAATAACCGAATAGTGATTTTTGTATTTGAATACCGTGCACATCCCTGTTAATAACGCATGATTTTGGATCGTTTCATAATTAAAAAGTACATATAATTGGCCGTAAGACATTGCTCCAAACTTCCATCAATTTGAAAAATCCAACCAAATCTGCCAAGCATCCTGTACCACATAAACGTGAACATAGTCACGTCATGGGTGGCCTCCATGGTGCCCTGGCCCATGGGCCTTTCAGTTCTTAATCCGTCCTTGAGTGCAAGGGTCAAACATTTCCATTTAGCGCATGTTTACATAAAAATCTGTGTTAACAGCCCCTAACCAGCATGGTGATACTATGAGACCAGGCTGATTTATATTATTTGGATTTAGTGGTGTTGTTCCCTGATGTCTGTGACCCTATCAAAACAGATATGTGATTTTTAAGTCACTCAACCCACCAGTTAAGAACCACTGCTAAAAAGTGTTGTGTGATGTATGCAACATATACAAAGGAAGTGGATAAAATAACTCATGGCATTCATTCCATCCATATGAGTGGGGCTTATTTCGGACAAGAGGCAGAAACAAGAATTCACTTTTGGCATGTGCGTGGTTGCCTCTCACTGGCAACTCAGAAACAGCAGTAGATTAATAAGCGACACATTCCCAAACAATCAAAGTGCATGTGACACAGCAAAAGACCAGAAAGCCCTTTTGCCTGCAGGATTGGTGGTCTGTTCATTAACATCTGCCAATTTCTGGACAGCCTGAAATAAATACAGATCCAGTGAACAGGAAATACACAGTTGCCAGGAGACATCAGCATGGTTGAGCAAATGCACTGCTGGAGTGGTGGCACGACGAACCTGTTGACAGAAGCCCACACAACACAAAGCAGAAATATCTAGAAAGTCTACAGTGGCAATGTCAAATTTTCCTTCTCAAATCAGCAGCTTGAGTAAGTTTAAAAACATACAGTGCAGCACTCTAAACATTTTGAAAGGTGCGCTTACATGGGCTCATTGGGCTCTTCAATTGGCTTATTAAAAGTTAACTGTGTAATTTGTGCCAAATGCAATGATTTTATATATATATATATATATATATATATATATATATATATATATATATATAAAGAAATTTAATGATTGGTTTCAAACGGCTCTGTTTACATAATAAATTAATATCTGAAAAGATATTGCCCCCTTTAACAGGCATCAATGTAGTTAGATACTTTTTGTACTGTAAGTAATTTGTAGAGTAGCTAACTACTTTTTTTTTTTTTTTTTTACTTGACTGTATAACTACTTTGAATTATGAGCAGCTTGTCTCTTGGAAAAATGCTATAGGCCCTGTCCCAATACCCCTACTTGCGGTTTTGGTTTTGCCTACTTACCCACTTGTCTTATGTATTTCCGGTATTTGGCCACTAGTGTGCAAGTAGATGTGAAGACTGCGAGTGTGTGTATGACTTTTGATTGCACGTTGGGACACTCGTAGACTTAATGATGTTGGTGATGGTTGTGACAGCTGTTTTTGTCTTTTCACTCAACTGAAGACTGATTGTTTTTGGTAGCGGTGACTGTTATAGCCTACTTAAAATAAGAAATAAAAAGTACATATTTATAATGTTTTTATTGCGTGAAAATAGTTGTAAAAGTTCATTCGTTTTACTCATTTTGATTTTCAATACTTTGCACATTAAAAAAAGTGTATCTGTAAAATTGCGTCATCCATAACTGCTGTAAAATATTAAATATAAGCAATTTCTTTCTACTTTGTTTCACAATACACTGCATAAAACGTAATTAAAAATAAAATAAAAATGTTATTCTATAAACCTGTTTGATCCATTAATATCTATTAATACAAACCATTTAAATTATATGTTTTGGCTTGTCATTTATATAAGACAAGCAAAGACTGCTTTACACAACTTATCAGTATGTAGTTTCATACAACAAATAAAAGGCATTAAAACATATATTTTAAATACATAAAGATGAGAAAGAACCTGTGGTAGTAGTTGATAAATTTTTTATTTTAAAACAATATCAACTAGAGAAGGATAACAAAGAGGTATATAAATATACACATAAATAATATTTGGTAATTATGGTGCTGCTATTAAGTCATCCCAAACGCGTTATATAATATTGAATATATACATTTATACTAAAATAAATATATGCTTCACTTACGTTTCACTATCTGATTATAATAAATAACAAGTTGAGAAGCGAAAATACACCGATCGCTTGGGTAGGCGGGGTGTGGCTCCTGATCATGATGAACTCTGGGATACACAGCCTGAAAGGCCGCTCCAAAGCGGTATTCGTGCTAGTGTGGATTTAGTGTGGGTTAAGTGCACTGAGCTTTGGCATGTTTTAAACATGGGACAGTCTTGAACACTTACTTCCTGTCCCGTGCACATGCACTCAAGTGGCCAAGACTGCAAGTGTAGGTATTGGGACAGGGCCATAGTTTCAAAGTAGCTTCCCAAACACTGATCCATATGAATGTTCTCAGTGTACTTTTTGTAATAGTTTAATGGGGGCCTCTAGTGGATACATAACTCACATCCTCTTTGACAGAACATGAACAAAGATTTGTAAATGGATCCATGTCAGGTAGCTTCATTTTAAACCAAACCAATCAAACTCTATAGCTGTGAGAGTCATTTAAATCAATGAGAACACAATACATTATCCATTACTGACTGCATGCTGAACACCTAGTGCTTAAAGCACAGCAGGAATAATTAGTTTGATTGATTGTTTCCTGCATTGAGAAGTGTAACCCAGCTGTCACCTCATGAGAATTGTGTTTGAATAAGCCTTGCACCCTTCTAAACAACCACTTACCAGCGTCTGGAAGTGTAATCCCACCCACAATCTCAGGCAAAAAACAAGTTCAGGTCACATTACACCTAAAATCACCCCAAAGGAAAAAAATAATTTAATTTTGAAACAAAATAAAGCCTATTTGATGTCCATGAAGATTGTTTGGCGCTTTGTGACATTTTAATGACAATTAAGCATTTTTCATGAAAGTAATGGTGATTCTGATTAGATCCTCATTACTGAAATACAGTATTTTTACAATATTTTTTTACAATGATTCTTTAATTTAAAAAGGCAGTGTAAATACTACCATGATGTATATCTACTTATAATTTAAAAAAAAAAAAAATACAAAAAAAAAAATACAATAAATTACTAATTCTAACTTTTATTTTTTTATTTTTATTATTATTTTTTAAATTGCATAAGAATATGATTAATGATAAATCAAATTAAAAGGAATATGGGTACTTTATTGTACTGAAAATATTGTCAAAAGGGGGAAAAAAGTATGTTTCTAAAATATGTTTAATTTTCTTTAAGTTAAACACTTTTATTGCCATATTACTTTCATGACAATGAAGCATTGCTGAATTAGCCTACATTAAACAATGATTCTTTAATTTAAATCTGAATAAATTAAAAGGCAGTACAACAAATACTGCCATGATGTATAAATACTTTAAATAAATAATATAAAATTATAGTAATATAAAAATATAATACACAAATCATATTAAATGTCATTAGAATAAGATTTATTTATTTTTTGCCATAAGAGTAAACTGGAATACTGATGCATTATTGTAAGGAAAATATTTTCAAAAGGCAAAAAATAAATGAATAAATGAATAATAATGTTCCTTAGATGTTTCATTTTCTTTAAGTTAAATTTATTCTCATTATCATATTACTTTCATGACAATTAAGCATTTTTATCAGAGTACTGGTGATTCAGATTATATCCTCATTACTGTAATACAGCTTCTTTTTTTATTTTATTTTTTATTTTGCCATATTAGCCTACATTAAAAAATAAGTTAATACAATTGTTCTTTGATTTAGATAAGAATAAATTAAAAAGCAGAGTAACAAATACTATCATGATGTATAAATACTTAATATATAAAATATGGTTATATATTAAAATATATTAAAAATATTATATTAAACCACATTAGAATGATCTTTTTTTTTTCCATGACAGTTAATTCAAATTAAAAAAATAAATAAAAATAAATTCATAATGCAAACAATTTTAATTATCCCAAAAAAAGGCATTAATTTATTCAAGTTAAATATCCTTTCATATTTCTATCTTTTGATTTTGGGGGGAAATGTGATCTGAAGTTGTTCTTGACATCCTGTGTAAGATTAATCCTATTACAGCAACCACTCTTTTTCTTGAATCACATCTTTGACATAACTGATTTGAACACAACTGATCGACCTCTGAGCTGAAAACTGATGCAGAGACTGTCACAGTCCTTTACAGCACACACACTGGGGTCTGCCTTACTGATAGTGGAGAGCTGTGCTTTGAAGAAAGGCCATTGTTGAGCAGCACCTCTCAGCTTGCGTTCCATAAATGCGGGCCTGCTACTGAGGGCAGGTGAGTGTTTAGCATCAGAGGCAGTAATGTGGGGATGTGTGAGGGCCACTTCACCTGAGCTCGACTGCTCTGATTGGCCTTCACATAAAAGCTTGACAGAGGCTTCCATAGAGAGGGTGGCCAGTGAAGGCATCGGGGCCCTTCAAAGTATGTAGTGCTTTGTGTGTGTGTGTGTGTGAGAGAGAAAGAGAGAGAGAGAGAGAGAGAGAGAGAGAGAGAGCACTGACACATGTTTTATTTATGCACAACATCTTGACTGTTTTAATACCTTGAACGAAAATTATTATTATTATTATTACTATTATTTAAAGTTCATTAGGCCTATTATTTGACTATTATTCACTCATTATGGATTACTATTTTAACTACATTTGCATTTCCTGAAGGAAATACCAGTGCTTGCAAGGCAACAAAAGAACTGAGAGCAACTTGGTGTTCAGTGTCTTGCCCAAGGACACTTTGGCATGTGGAGTCATGTGGGCCGGAAATCAAACCGCTAACCCTGCGATTAGTGGACATCCCGCTCTACCACCTGAGCCACAGCCGCCTATATATAGTATAGTACAGTTGTAGGTAAGACACTCGTTTTTAGATGGAAACACACAAAAATCAACACATTGTACAGTGTAAAGACAGCTAAAAGGCCAAAACATACTTCAAGCAGGTAAGGGTACGCATTAATAATTACTAACACATTGCTAATCTACTGTCTGGTTGAAAATGCTTGACTTTTGTTCTTGCGTCACTGTAGCGGTAACAAACCTCAGTACTCAAGGGGGTGATAAAGTTACATCCAAAAATCTGTGCCATTAAAATAGATGTGTTATTATTAAGGTAAGTTCCTATAAATATACTGACTTTAACTTTTGCTCCGCCATAATACAGAAGTTGCCTTGAAAGAGAAAACTCAACATAGAAGCGGACAGTCTCTGTTATAGCGACCCTTGTGGCAACACTGAGACTTGAACGCGTACTTGCGTTGCGTTATGAATTGCGGTCTTACGCATTTTTGAACCATGAAATAGACCTTATGTAGCAAGGAGTGCCTGCGTTCACATACTTGCATATAGTAAATGGTTAAGTATATGCAAAGAAGATAAGAGCAATCACAATTCAGTACGCAAATGATTTTAAAAAAAGAAGACATTACTGCTGTCGGTTACGTTGAATACAGAACATTCAAAAATGTAAAATTTAATTTAAAATTTCTTTAAAAACTACAAAAAATAATAATCAATAGCACACCTAACGTAGTTTTCTAACCAGGTGCGATGAGACAATTTTCTGTCCACACTGAATGTGATACTGCTGCACGATGTGACACAGTCACAGCAAATCAAAACATATTTGATGTTCATATCATATTAGACTTTGGACCAATGAGATTTCACATTGGGCAGGTCTACACAGCAATGACCAGCATAAACAGAGATCAAGTGATCGACAAAAATCGTTTGTTGCGGTAACAAAAATCTCACTTGCCGTTTTTTCGCAGCATCTCATTTGTACACAGTTTAAGACTGAAATTATTACAAAATATAGTTTAAATGGAATCGGTACATTGAACAGTTCAGGTTGAATTGATTTCACAAATTCAATTCTCAGGGTTAGTGGTTAAGAACAAACCCTAGCCAATATGTTTGAGGAATAATCAATACAGGTCTGCTATTGAAAAAACTGTAATCTCTTCAGAATTCCATTCCAAAGCTGTCCCTCTTCTGTAATCTGTACACTTTAACATAAGACACTATCAGACAGTGCAGTGCTGTTTGTATTGTGTTGGCCGCCACGTGTGGAAATTATCAATTCTAATAGAGTAAAGGTGAATATTGTCTGGCTCAAGATGCTTAGCCGATAAACAAATACCCTAATTGCAGGGATGGTCTTCTTAGAGCACCATGCTCATGCTAATTTTAGTCATCTATGCATCCCAGCCCTACTTCATCACCCCACTTAATCAGGATTTTAGCTGCAATCTTTGCTGTAGCATACCAGATCCTTACCCATTACACATCCCCCACATCAAGCAGGTGGCGATGAAACCATTAGTGACCCAGCTGGAGTGATAAGATTGCATTCATTGCGCCTGAATCTTGTCATGCATGAAAAGATTCACTGATGCAGAGGTCCAATGAATTGCTGAGACACAAATAGAGACCAACTTTGAACTTACCTTTGAGATGTGCTTTTGTACGTCTGCCTGCAAGACAAAAAAACGGAAGGACATTAGCTTGCTGCGGTCTCGCTGACAGTCTGTTCTCTGATCATCTGATGCATATTGCACACAAAACTTAATTTAACTGCTGGAGTCGTATGGATGACGTTTATGATGACTGTCTGTGATTTTTGGAGCTTCAAAAATTGGATCACCATCCACTTGCATTTTAAGGACCTACTGAGCTAAGATATTTTTCTAATTTTCTCCAAATGTGTTCTGGTGAAGAAAGAAAGTCTTGCACACCTGGGATATCATGAGAGTGAGTAAATAATGAGAGAATTTTCATTTTTGGGTGAACTATCCCTTTAACCTTCAAAACCTAATCTGTTTGGGAGAAGATTTCCCTTGGTTTAAGCACCACTAAATGGACATTTCACCTCTGAACTGCCGTGATACATTATATCATTTTCAAAAAATGTCACCACAATCAATTAATTTTTATGTGATCAGGCTGTCTATAAAGACAATATAAACTGTGGTTGGTCACTTTACATGTTGGTGAGATGATCTCATCCCGTCCAAGTAGGCTATTCTTGGGCAGAATAAGATGCAATGGACTTTATTCACAGAAGCGCCATCTTTATTTTTTGACGGGAAAGACAACAAGGCTGTAAGGGACAGACTTAGTCTCTTCAATAGGTTGTACTGCTGCTTAAAGTCTTTTTGATCATTCCGCTGACAGAACATTGAAAATAACATCTCTCCAATGAATTTCAGTAGACAAAAAAACTTGTGGAAAATGTTATGTGATCTATAGGAGCATTCTATACATTCAAAAAATATTTTAGCCTATTGATAAGGTTAAAACATTTAAATTTCATAACACAGGTTCGTACAGATGCTTCAAGTTAAATTCAAGGACTTTCAAGGACTTTAAGCACTTTTTTAATTTGTTTTCAAGGACTATGCTCGAGATGTCATTAAAACAACTTCTTTATTTGTTAATTTTAAATAAAAATATTTTAACCATTCAGTTAATTTATTTTTATAAAACCACTTATTACAAGTACAACAATGAGCATCTTTAACTACATATTCTCACAGTAACAATTCTTGGTTCATTCATGATGAAACTGATGTGCAATTGTTGTGTGCTCCCTTAAAACGCACTTCGCTTTCCAACAAAAGTGAATAACTGGGTCCGTAAACAGTAGTCCATATGACTCGTGCTGTATTCCATGTTTTCTAAAGTCACACATCAGATTTATGTGAGGAACTGACCGAAATTGCAAATGGCTCATTTTCAAGAAAATTTGACTTTCCAACTTACAAAACATTGAAATTTTCCATTTAGTTCAGTTTTTGCCTGTAAACGCTGAGGGTAAACATTTGGTAACATGTTGACATTAATCTTTATTCATAAAGGACAACTTGACTGTTGTTCTTTCTTTTATTATTTAATTTTGTTTCACGAATGAAGCACGTTAACACTAAGTTAACGCTAATGAGGGTTAAATGGGTTACAACACCACATTCTGAGGGTTCAATGGCGAACAACACCAAATATTTTTGTGTGAAAATAAAATGTGAATTAATAACTTTTTAACATGCTGGGAAAAATCCCTAAATGCATATTTAAGCAGCCTCTGAACTTAAACCTTAATTATTTTCCACTACATTTTGTATAAAAAAAAAAGAAAATGTTAAAACCAAAAAAATAAATAAATAAATAAATAATAAAAAAAGGTTTTTACATCGATAACACCAATGCCATGAAATCAAGGGACAAACATACTTTTTAAATTATTTAAATTATTAATAATAATTTTGTTTTGCTTTTTTGCACACTTGTTCAGCCTTGCACTAATGCTTTTATTTAAAATAAGTACAAAATAAATACACAAATAACTTTACATGTCATAGAAGTGGTGTACCAGATGAAGGGAACAAGGATTTTTTCTGGCAATTAACAATTTCAAATATATTTTCAAAAAAATTAGCAAAACAGAGTCAAGCCATTTCATATTAAAGGTTAGGTTATAGACCTATTTTTATTATTTTATTTTTTTTAAAGTCAAGGGACGTTTGTCAACATATTTTTATTTTAACACAAATGTTGTCAGAAATAACCTATTTTTGTGAGACACAAAGCTTTCTTTACACAAGGTGGTGCTAGACGGCTCACAAAACTGAATCCTCCATTGATCTGCATTCAAATCATTCAAAACGTTTTACATCTCATTTAATTTTTTCACTCTGGAGAGTAAATTGTAATTAAAACTGATAGTTGCAAGAATTCATACTTGTTAAATCCACCACAGCAGTATCTATAAAATATATATTTTTTAAATCCTCCAGTAACACTTGATTGTGATTGGCCCATTCTGAACAGCGCTGCCAATAGTAACAGGTGCCACGTGACAGCACTGTCTATGCGCTGCCTACTTCAGCAGTGGTCTAGTGGTCTGTCATCATGTTTTTCCGAAAATAAATAAATACATTTCATTTATTAAATGATTTAAGAAACGTGTTTTAAGATTTTCTATAATTCAAGAATTTTTTAAGCACCTCTTGGTAAAAATAGCTATTTTCAAGGGTTTTCCAGGGCTTAAATTTGAAAAAGCCAAATTCAAGTACTTCAAGCACTTCAAGCACCTTGTACGAACCCTGATAACAAAATTCCATCAAATTGAATTGTGTAATGTTTAACAATTTAAATTAATAAAACTTTTTTTTTTTTGTTATGAAATTGAAATGCGTAAATCTTAAACGTATTTTTTTTTTTAAAGTACAGCATTGTACAGTGCACGCCATTGAAGGGACTGTAACTTTATTCCTCACAGCTCGTTTCATCCATGTCAAAAATCAAATACGGTGTTATACTGTGAATTAGGTCTATGTGGACCAGACCCAAAGGTCTGCTATGTGATACCACTGTAATGAGCACATTGCATTGGAGAAAGTACTTCTCCTGAGTAAAGTACAGGACTGAAGTGAGCAGCCGGCTCTCTCTCTCAATTGAGAGCAAATCCAGAATCTCAAGAACACTGGAATTCTTACTTTGCCGCTGCAGTGAATTAGTCATCCGATGGAACTGCTGTTATTTTTGATGCATTTTAGAAAGTCAGTTTGAACATCTAGAGCTCTCACAGAGCACCGATGCATTGGGACAATGTTGCAAAAGAGCTCAAATCATTAGCTAATGCATTTGATTATATTGATTATATTTTTAACAGTCTACATAATTCATTTAGCATTTGATTGTGTTTGTTCCAATTCAACTGCAGGCACACTTTTAAACGACATTTCACACATTAAGGACAGCATTAATACAAACAGAAACTCAATGCTGTCCATCCCGCACGGCATGAATGAACAAGTGTGATCGATCTGTAGAGATAGACTGAGCTCATCAAAAAGGCTTGAATGAGATTTGCGGGGGAGTGCTGGAGGTGGGCTGGTTTAAATCCTGGGATCAGCCACTCAGTGACTCCGACAACAACAAATTTGCTTCTGCTGTGGGTCACATCACCTGATCAGGCGGTCTCTGCTCCAGTGTCAATGACTTTAAAGGTGAAGTATGTGATTTTTTTTCCATGTTAAAATACATTCTCATATCCCATCTAAGTATGTAACTATAAGTAAGCCATTTGTATGCTGAGTTTCTTTAAGTGTAAACATTGTGGCACAATCATTGATCTGTTTGATTGAGAATCCTGACAGGCCTAACTTGGTAACATTGGCTCAACCAATGGTGTGATTTTGGGGTGGGACTATCTGTCCAATCAATGTTAGATAATGGAAGTGTTCAGTAAACCTGTTTGAAAACAGACTATATTATTGCGATTCTTTCTGGTGATGCTAGTAGCGCAGAAATGACACACTTCAGCTTTAATATCAGAATCAGGCTATAGGATATTTATGTTTTAGCAGCTACCAGAACAGAACTGAAGGCAATTTTATGCAAAAGAGAACATCACTTTTTTTAATTCACTGCAGCAAGACTATTATTAAGCATCGGTTATACTGAATAAAGAGACTGAGAGTTTTGAAGCCTGTTTTCTTGTAACTGTTTATATCTTTACTTAATCCTTCATTATGAAACATTGCAGTGTTCTGGCTGAACAGTAAGTAGCTAGTATTTGTTTTATGCTAAATCAATGTTGCATTATATATGACATGAACTACTGTTGATGCACTAGTCCAGTCAAGTCAGTTTTTTTTTAGTTTTTTATATATATATATATATATATATATATATATATATATATATATATATATATATATATATATAGCACACTTCAGAATACATTTAGTTTCAAAACAGCTTTGCAAAATATAGTGCCTCATTGCTCCAGTGTGCAAGCCAAAGGCAACAATGGCAAGACAAAAAAAAATCCATAAGATGTTTGGGTGAGAAAATCATTGGGAGGAACCAGACTCAGCTGGGAGAGCCTATCCTTCTCTAGAAAGGTGCACATTATAATAATTGTGCGTAGGCCAAATATCAACACTAGTCATATGTTTATTGAATAAATGATTATATTTAATGATATACAATGATTACATTGTAAAGATAATTATTAAATTGTAATTTTGCAGTCCATTCTAAAATGACTGAAGTGGTACGTAACTACAACTGCAGTAAAAAAAAAAAAGAGAGAATCTGTTAAGGTAAATTGTTTGTTTTTCTAGACTACAAATCAATATAAAATTACAAAATCCAAACACAGCCAAACCAAAGCACTGCAAGACTGTTTCGAATTGTTAGTACGCACATTCCTTGATTACAGCTGACAGTCTCATTAGTATTACATTCACACACATGCTGCCCCATGAGTCAAGATTCTCCCACTCATACAGGGAACACAACCATATCACGTCTAAACGGATCCCTCTCTCGCCACCAGTCAACCCCTGTGCTGATGAAAGAGTATGAAACCAGAATGAAATCACTTACATTCCTTTGAGCCTCATCCACATCTTCTCCGTCTGCTCGCACCTCGAGTACTTCAAGGTGTTCTCCAATCCATCCATATCATTGGTCAGAGAATCCATGGTTTGCATGTATGCACGTGTTTGTAGAGTGCTCTAAGACGCAGAGGGTTATGCAGGTATGCAGTTCAGCATGTGTAGCACAGAGCTCCAGGTCTTCAAATCATCTCTGGCAGCTCGAGCTGTACTCGTCTCCCAGAGGGTCCTGCGCTCACTTCTAGAGTGCATCAGCCCGCTAGAGTGAGTGTCAGCGTGCAGACCTGTCTCTCCGCTACGCACTGAGGGAACGCTGTCACACACACACACGTCACACAAATGTCTCTCTCTCTCTTTCTCTCTCTTACTCGCTCGTTCTGAAAGGAATCTGAAAAATACCAACTACCTTATTCTCTCCCTCTCTTCTCAAATTGTTTGCATACTCTATTCTCACCCTTTCAATCAATCTGTGATGTAGGCACTGCGGTCTCCTCTTCACATCTTTAATCTTGTGCAGGAGGTAGGTTTTTAAACCTCTGTGAATACACACACGCACACAACTTCCCGACTGCCACTTGAAAGCAACGGGCACCTGTGTGCATCATAAGTATCACCCCTGGGATGAAATCCGCAAGCTGCAGAAGGAACAACGCAGGCAGATGGATGGCTTCCCGGCTGCTCCCTCCACCTCTTCAATCCAGACGCAGAAATGCAGCTCTCAGAGTAGGAGAAAGAGCAGCTACAATCACATCCTACCCGGCATCATTATACTTCCCACCAGGGGCCAAGAATTACCTGCCGTCCACCAGCGCATGTTCGCTTTAAGAAGACATCCTTATTGGGGGCCTGGGTAGCTCAGCAAGTAAAGATGCTGACTACCACACCTGGAGTCACAAGTTCGAATCCAGGGCGTGCTGAGTGACTCCAGTCAGGCTTCCTAAGCAACCAATTGGCCCGGTTGCTAGGGTGGGTAGAGTCACGTTGGGTTAACCTCCTATAATGTGGTTTTCGCTCTCGGTGGGGTGAGTTGTGCATGGATGCCGCGGAGAACAGCGTGAGCCTCCACACGTGCTACGTCTCCACGGTAATGCGCACAACAAGCCACATGATAAAATGCACAGATTGCCATTCTCAGACGTGGAGGCAACTGAGATTCGTCCTCCACCACCCAGATTGAGGCAAGACACTACGCAACCACGAGGACTTAGAGCGCATTGGGCATTCCAAACTGGGGAGAAAACAGAAAAAAAAAAAAAAAAGTAGAAGATCCAATTGCGAAGCCTGCTGCTTAAATTCTATTCTACAGCTGCGCCCCTCTCGTGATGCGTATGGGGTGGCTGTAATGTTCCCCGCTCCTTGTCCCAGTTTGGCGTGCTAATAAAATTAACCTGCACGCCTGCATCCAGCGCTCGTCTTGTGCTTGGCATCCTGGTTTAAATGCGCTCTAATCCTCTCATTCCACTGCAGCTGCAAGAAGCAGCGCACTGATAAATATTGCATGATTGTTTGTGAAGTACAAAAGGATTGATAGGCAGACTCGGAGAGCCTGAGAAGGGTTTTCTGCGGAGGACAAATCAGCAAACGTGGCCCCGTCTTATCATTGGATTTCTGAATATAGCAGAACCCCTGTGTCAGACAAATCTGGTTTGTGTAAATTAGAAGGGAATGGAGGAGAGGATTGTGGGATTGTTTTGGTTCTGTTGCAGCCAGGCATGGCAGATTTTCATTCATTAGGGGGAAGAGCACATCATCTGCTGCCTATAGAGCATTCGGGGCATGAATAGACTGAATTGTAATGATCACTTCTTAAGGGTTACCAGTCTATTATATTACACTCTACAATGTAAAACAGCTTAATCACTGCTCCATTAGCACAGGAACAAAATGGTACATTTTTCCTTTAGTTCATTTCATAGAAGAAAATGGAAATTGCCTATGAGATTAGTATGTTCCTTGGGTGCTGTATCTGACAGATTATTTCTGGGCTCTGACAAGTCTTTACTAAACAGCTGCTCCACTTTCACAACATATCATAAGCACCCACAATTCACTGTACCTTTAAAATAATGTTTCGGGTTCAATACCAGCTCAAGCTCAATCAAATGCATTTGTGCATAATGTTGATTTCCACAAATAAAAAAAATAAAAAAAAATAATAAAAATTCAATTTGTCCCTCATTTATATAAAAAAAAGTGGTTAAAATAAGATACTTACAATGGAAGTGAAAGGGGCAAGTCCACAAATGCTAAAATACAATACGTACAAAAACATTGTTCATTTGTTCGTGTGGTGGTGTGACAAAAATACTCACACTCATTCTGTTCGGTGTCAAATCTGACCCCACATTGGTAATGAATGGATGAGATGATAAAACTGAGGATTCTTTAAAAAACAATTGTCAAATAAAATCAACAAATCATCCACAATGCAGAACACACACACAAACAGAAAAGAAGGGGTGATACTATAACACATCCACAGTGCAGAATGCACGTGCTCACACAGACACAAACCCACCCACACAGTTACACACATGAATGAAAAGGTGAGACTACAAAAGAGAGCATTTTTTATAGAATTTGTCAAATAAAATCAGCCACAATACAGAACAGACACAGAAATGAAGGAGTGAGACCATAACACATCCACAATGGAGAAAACACACACACGCACAGAAATGAAAGGGTGAGGCAATAACACTTGGCACAAACCAAGCAAGCTCACACACATGCATGCACATCAACACGCACACACAGACACACACGTGCGTGCGCACACACACACACACACACACACAGACAGATCAAAGGCTGAGTTTGAGATAGTTGCCCTTTTCCACTGTGAGAAAGTTTATGCTTAGGGGTGGGAGTCAAACCTGACCCCAAACACTTAGAGAATGCAACCGAAACGGAGTACAATGGTTAAGTGGAAAAATAACCCATCATCTCATGGTTTTTATTTATTTATTTTCATTTCTAATCTTTTTAATGAGATATTACATTAGTGTGTATTTGTTGACACAGTCAGGAGGAGGTAATGAGCAGTTGATTTAGCCCATTTGTCTCATACATTATAAAAATATTTCAATAAATGGAAATGCATAAAAAGATACAGTAGGCTTGGGTGGATTGGGTTTACACTGGGTGTGTAAATATGAATAATGCTCTATTCACTTTCAGCACTAACATGGTGATTGATGAAAGGCGTTGCCATGGCAACACACACTGCCATACAAATGGCTTTGGAGGGAATGATTATGGCTGTAAAAGAATGGCTTGAAGGTCTCAGACACTTAAAAAGAGACAGACAGACAGACAGACAGACAAAGAGACAGACAGAGAGAGAAAAAGGCAACAGAAAAAGAATACAAACAACAACTGTGCTGGGTTTTCTATGGCAGTCCACTTATCCTGCATGATTGTTGCTATGATTATGGTGATTATCGACTAACAAAAGAGCAAGTGGGACAGATTCGACAAAACTGTTCCTGTATAACATCACAAGAATAAGAAGGTATATGTGAAGGATATATGCGATGCTGCCTTAGAATTAGGTCAAAAGAAGGTATCTTAAAAAGGAATTGCAATCATGCTGCCTTATTTTTTTGAATAGCATTTGTCTAAAGCACTATAATGCCTTAAAATGCTGACTTCACTAGGCAGTTCACTAGGTTTTGGAACCTTGCCAATCTGTTGATGAACTCCAGAGTTACAAAAGTTCATTGCTCTTTCATTGAGGGTTTTATGCTGTGACAGAGCCACTCATCTGATATGGGGATGAGTGCGGGTCACATGTCCATGCATGTAAACAGCCATCACTCAAGTGTTTTAATAGCTGCAGCACTCAAATCTGAAACGTTAAACCCCTCACATGGGCTTCCTTGTATAGCAATAATGACAGGCTTCAACCCTGTCACTGACAAGATAATGGGGTGAATCTTATGAAAATCACAGGTTTCACCCCAAGATCAAATGAAGAAATAATAAATTGTATTATGCTTCAAGAAAATTAAGCCTATTTATTTGTGTTTGAATTTCTTTCTTCTGCAGAACACAAACAAAGATTTTTAGAAGAATTTCTCAGCTCTGTTGGTCCACACAATGCAAGTAAATGGTGACCAGATCAAAGAAGGTCCAAAAAGGACAGCATAAAAGTAATCAATATGACTCCATTGGTTAATTCCCTGTCTTCAGAAGCGATATGATTGGTGTGGGTGAAATGATAGGTGTGGGTGAGAAACAAATCAGTATTTATGTCTTTTCTTACTATAAATCTCCACCTTTAACAAGCCCTGACCAGTCGGTGGCTGAATTTGAAAGTGAAAGTCACTTCCACACCAGAATGTGCAAGTGAAAGTGTAGATTTAAGGTAAGAAAAAAAAAGACATATTGATCGGTTTCTCACCCACACTTATTATATCACTAAAGAAGATATGGATTTAACCTTTGGAGTCTTTTAAATTACTTTATGCTAACTTTATGTCCTTTTTGGACCTTCTAAGTTCTGGTCACCATTCACTTGCATTGTGAGGATGTACAGAGATGAAATGTCCTTCTAAAAATCTTTATTTGTGTTCTGCAGAATAAAGAAAGTTATATACATTTGGGATGGCATGAAGAGTAAATAATGAGAGAATTTTCATTTTTGGGTGAACTATCCTTCTAAATGCTTTAAAAAAATAATGGCAAAATGAAAACAATCTTAATGGGTGGACATGTAGATTTGACGTCAGAAAACAATCATCATCAAGCAGGTTATCGTTATAATAAAGAGTGGGTATTTCCTTTTGGTTTGACCTCTTAATGAATTGAGTTTTAAGAGCCAAAAGCTTAGACAATGTTTATCCCCAAAGCCAGAGAACATGACATATGCTCTATAATACATTTGACACTTTAAATACATGGGCAACTCATGTTTATATTGAATAACTTCTGATAAGCTTGGCTTTTATTATGACAGCTTAAAACTGAAAATGCACGGGACGTCTTTGGCTATGAAAGTATCTGAACATGTGACAAATGTGGCATGCAAATGTCCCTGCAAATAAGTCTTCAAAAGATGTAAGAGAAGCACTGAATGACACTTTTCCTGCATTGCAAGTCCTGTGTATATGTATATATATTTCCATAATTTGGATGCTTGGAACTACCAATCTACTGACTGTCCCATGCAATAAACTATACTATGACCATGGTATTTCTAATTGTTTAGTTAATAAATATTTAGGAAAGCTATTTTCCAATAATGGTTTGCATTGTGAAAGGTTTGTCCCCACTCTGTAAAGATCAAAGGATAATTACCTATCCTTCACTTGTGGTGCGTGACCCCTCTTTCCTGTCCTGCAGAACATTACAGAACATTCAGTTTTAATTACATTTCAATAACATCATGCCTAGAAAGGTCACTTTGTTTTAATCAATATGCAGGCCATTGTAGTAGAAAAAAAATACACATCGAAGGGCAATGATCACATTCAGTTCAACTGATACTCTATAAAGATGTTAATGTGTGTATAAATCTACACAGGATGTACATTTACTGTATATTTTAACAGACATACTTGACACCTGCATGCAAATTAGATTTAAAGGAACAGTTCACCCAAAAAATATCATTTTGTCATCATTTATTCACCCTCATTTCATTCCAAACCTTTAACTTTGTCTTGAGTAAATAATAACAGAATTTTCCTTTTTGTGTGAACTCTTGTCCAGACAATTTATGCATTTACAGTAACTTACATTTAGCTAAACTGATGCTCTACAAAGTCAATGAGCTATAAAGATTTCAATGTCACCATCTAAACAGCCTGCATGTGTATATTTTAACAGAAAACACCCATATGTAAATTATATTTAAATACAGCATGAATATGACTGAGACCAAGAAAGCAACTATAATTAGGAGAGGACAAAGATCATAAACTGCAGTAACGTGCAATAAATCCCAATTGTATCATGCCTGCAGCAAGCACAGAGGAACTTTATCATTCCAGTCTCAGGAGACTAATAAACTGATGATACATCTTTATTCCGAGTGCCTAATGCAGAGGCCAAAGATTGTCACCATGGATACCTAATATGGAGACAGCAAAGAGTGAAAAACAAATATCCTGAATGTCACGAATGTGGGGGTATTCGGCAGAATCGCACAGGAGCATGCAAATCAGTACAGTGGGTTACGGGCTCCGTCTGGAGATCCGAAGTCGCAATCATTCAGCTGCTTGTATAGAGTTAGAAAATAGTCAATGGAAAACAAATTAAAGGCAACAGAGCAAAGAAACACAATGTGACTGCATATTCAATAGAAATGCATTTACTTGTTCACATATTGAAAGCACCAGCAGCAGAGAAAAAGGCATTAATGACAGTTGCAAACTGTCCATGCCTCTGTCCGCAACATGGCATGCAGGTGCAAAGTTATTGTTTCCGTTCTTTCCAAGGCCAAGGGTGAAATGATGCAAAGATAAACCTTTGGTTATTGTTAGGTTTTTTTTTTTTTTTGTGCATCATTCTTCAAACTCAAAGCTTGTCTGATCGATGTCACATTAGACAAGAGGCAGGAAGACTCCACCTCCATCTCATTAGTTATTGATTGAGCTCCCCTTTCAAATGACACACTAAACTCTTCGAGTGTCAGAAACTAAAGCCCATCTAACACAATGGAAAAAGATACACTATTGTGATGTGTTCTTTAAATGCCAAATGACCATGTCTGTCACCTCTGTGTTGTGTCAGAGGTCCATAAGAGTGCAAATCTGTCAGCAGAGAATCTAGATAATGAACTCTTTAGCTATATACTATTAAAATTGCAAAGAGAAAGTGCAACTTAAAGAAAATAAGTTTAAGTGTTTGTTAACATTTAAATGTTGAGAGTTGGAGTTCGAATTCACAAACATTTTGTTTTTGACTCTTGGTTCATTTGAACATTCCATCAATGGGAATTTTGGCAACTTTGAACATCCGCTATGGGAAAACTGTCCACACTAATATGTTTTTGCTTGAAAATGCATTAATGGTGCTGTGAGAGATTTTAGTGTTCTGAAGCTTTCACGTGACTGAGCCGTTGAATTAGCCACACCCCCTCATTGCAAAAACCCACCCTTCAAAGATAATTTTGAGACCAAAACCCAGAAATGTTTTTTCTTGTGGCGGTCAAATTCAACAGTGGCACAATAGCGCTCTCAACTGACAAACATTATGAATCATAGACAAACTCATAGACTTCAAACACAACACTATGAGAACGAGCAAAATGATTGGCAAGTGAATAGCGTCAATGTCTGAGGACACATTTTTGTTTCCCGTTTACAAAGTCTACAGCTGTCTGTCAAAGAGACCGGTGAGATATCTCAGGACACTTGTTTCATTAATATCTTTAAGGGAGCAGAAAATGTTTTTGCATATTTTTCCATAAAAAAAAAATAAATACAAAAAAAAAAAAAAATTTAAAAAAAAAAATCGCTTATAGCACCTTTGATTTTGTACATTTATCTCCATTTATTTATTACGTTTATCTCCACCAAAAATGGAGCATTTCAAAAACATTCTCCATTACTGCATGCTTTGGAAAATTATGATGTTAGGAAAGTTTTCAGGCAAAAACAGATTAGTATGGATGTGTCCTAAGTCCAATCAGTTAGAAAAATCATAGCAATCTGAGTCAGAACAGTCTAAAGTTCTGTGCCGAGTTTAGTGTAGCTTTAGTTTTTTTAGTGAATGTAACAGACTGAAATTTAAGCTCTAATTCACTGAAAATCTTTCTCTTCACCCATTCAAATCTGTCACGCAAGTGAGAATGTCTTTGTTTATAGCGCACCTGACACCACATAGGGAGAAAAAGTCAGAGGAAAAGAAATTGCGCACATTGGTTCTCAGTGTTTTGTCACCGCAGCAAATTTGAATGTGTGAAAGTGAATGAGATTTGAGAACGCGGCAGTCTTCTGTTCGGCTGCGCCCCCTTACAATACTTCCCCATACTTTGAGAACCACTGCTCTAAGGAGGAGCAAGAGTCAGAAATGTTGGACTTGGTTTAGGGATTTAAAAAAAAAAAAAAAAAAATTTTACAATTTAAGAGCTATTAAATGTGGTTTACAAGAGCACAGCCTCTGTACCTGAACCTGAAGTCTCAAACCATAAAACTGGTTCCAAAAGTTTGTTTAATCCAAATGAAAGAAAATGTCTTGCACTTTAACTGGTGCATATCATATTAGTTTCCCTTTATTGTCATCTTGTGCCTCTTCATGGGACCCTCCCTCCTGTTTTATTCAGTTTCCCCAATTTTAGAAAATAATCATATGCAAATAACAAATAAATAACTGCAAATGATTTGTGGTTATGAATAAAATAAAAACACATATTGCACATTTCAAATCAATGAGATTTACCACTTAATCTGGGGCAAATGTACATTTTTTAAATGAACTGTTACCTCGTGAAACCGGGACGTCTGGTCACCCTAAGCATGACAAACCTACATGCATCTTAAGTTAATGATGTCAGCCAAATGGATGATGTCAAGTAGGCCATTAGGTCACGCACAACTCATTATGCTGTGACCTGATGCGGCATGGATAATTTAGGATAGTCTTTCACAAACCTCTCAATTTGTGCTATCCAGTACACACAGGGGAACGGTCTGCTCTGAGACCACTGAAGCACAGCTCGGCTAATTTAGCCTCGACCGACTTTAATTAGCATGGACGTAATGTAATTGTGCCAGTAACACAGCAGCCAGACTTTATCCAGAACAGGAACAAAGAGGAAGAACACAATCTTTTCCCCTCCTTAATCTCGCTCTCATTCTCAGTGGCGATTGCTTTAAACCTGCACAGGAAGTACGGCTTCCCCTAAAATTGTATCAAAAAATGTGCCAGTGACATGTCTATGTACAAATAATCTTTATCAATGTTTCCAATTATTTTTGACTTAAGTTCCCCTACAGCACCATCAGTAAAGCTGAAGTACCCATTCATCAACACAAAACCAAAGATGTGTTCCAAAGACTAAATATAATTTAAGGTTATCATTAATATTGATTATTACTGATCAAACACTATTGGGTTGATCTAGTGACATCCCAAAAAGGGCTGGGTATTCATAAAGATCTCCCGATTCAATTCCGATTGACAAGCTCTCAATTCTATTTGGTTCCAATTTATTGATTAATTTGGATATATTTAAGTTATAATGTCCGCTATGCATACATATGAAAAAAATTCTCTCTCTCAGTGCATGCTGGGAAGCGGGTGTGTGGTAGGGTAAGTACGTTGAGAGCAAAGTTTGAAAGGGCTTTATCTATGGTTTTAGGTGGAAATATTGTATCTAAATTTATTATAATTTGGTCATTTTGTCAGATTTTTTTCATGATCACTGTTATTTAAAAAGATTTTCGTGGTGGGGGGGTAGGGATGGCCTCTCAGTGGAGCGAGCAGACGCCATCCATCACTTCGCCATGGAATCAGGTGTGTTTCTCATGATGGAATTGTCGTTGAGGATGTGTTGCTGGATGTGGGAGAGCGTGTCGGACATGAGACTATTGTTTCGGCATCCAGGATGAGTAAGGCCATGGTGGCATTTCTCAAGGATGAACAGCTAGTAAATCAACTGGTCGAAAGCAGCATTTGGGTAAGTGGAATTTATATTCCTGTCCAAACCTTGGTTTCCACGACAACAAAAGGTAACAATTTTGAATGTTCCGCCGTTTATTCCTGATGAGGATTTGGAAAGGTAGCTTTCGTATTTTGGTAAGTTTGCAAGTGCTGTTAGAATGGTGTCGCTTGGTTGTAAGAATGCTGCTTTAAAACATGTTTTGTCGTTTAGGCGACAGGTTTATATGTTTTTAAAGTCACCGTCTTTGAATGTGTCTTTTCGGTGCACATATGAAGGGAAGTCCTATATGTTATATGCGAGCATGGGGTGTTTTAAATGTGGTAGCATAGTGCATGTAAGACATGCATGTCCTTTCAGCACTGAAGAAGAGAGTGAGGCAGGCCCTAGTAAAACTTCTGATGTAGGCACAACGAACGTTGTAGAACAGGAGATACTAGCTGAGGCTGATTTGGCAGATCTAGATAAAGAGAATAAAGGTGATGAAAATTTAATGAATGAACAAATTCATGATGCTAATGACAGTTTCAAATTGTTGATGGTAGGCTAAATTAAGTACATGTTCCATAATTGAATAGTGCTCTGGAATGTGTAGCGACAGGTCAGGTGACTGGAGAGTGTACTGGGATGGGAGATTTGGAGTTGAACAGTGTAGAGAATGTGGTAACAGGAGTGTTGAATGAAAAATAAATAATGGTTATGGTGGTGATGATGATGAGGGTGAAGATGGTTTGTCTGACATTTCAGATATGTCAGATTTTTCACAAATGGTTATTGATCAGATTTATTCGTTGGAGGAGATTAATGAATTTTTGGATGAAACTTTTGGCAAGTCAGTTGATGTGCAGAATTTTTTTCCAGATGTTAAAATATTCAAAGCTTCACTTCTTTATTGGCAGTGGAGGGTTGAAGAGAAAAACTGGAGTAAAAGATAACAGTTTCGTTTAAAAAAGTTTTAACGAGATTAAGGAAGGGGAAAACCCCCATGAAAAGAAAATCTATAAGTAAATAAATGGTATAAAGAATGTGCCATTACACAGGGTAATATTAACGGAGGGAGAGACAGGAGCAAGAGAGCAATGATTTCTGAATTTATTAAACTTAAAGATATTAATGTTACTTTCTTACAAGAAACACATACTGATCATTATAATGAAGTTGACTGGAACAGGTGGTGGGAAGGAGAATGCATTTTCAGTCATAGGACAAATTTGAGTGCTGGAGTAACTATTCTTTTTTCCAATAATTTGAATGTTAAAGTCCTCTCTACTACGGAATCAGAGAAAGGCAGAGTTTTAATAGTTGAAGCAAAAATAAAGGAGCATAGGTTTCTGTGTATTAATGTTTATGCACCCAATAAATGTTCAGATCGTGTTGAGCTTTTCTTTATTTTTTTTATTTTTTTTTTAAATAAAGAATGGAATTGAGAATGTAAGGTAATTTTTTCTGATAATGGGTGGAGACTGGAATTGTACATCAAATTTTATTTTGGATAGGAATGGAGAAGAGCCACATTTTCAGTCTGGCAGTATGTCGCTCTATCACAAAAGAGGTTAATCTAATAGATGAGAGGAGGATAAGAAACGCCTCAGTTAAGCAGTACTCATGGGTAAAAATACTGGGCTCTAATAATTGGGAGATTTGGAAGTTAAATAAGTGTACTTTTGAAAATGTAACTCAATGGTGGGAAGTGGGAAAGATACAAATAAGGGTTTTTTGTCAGAACATTGCTAGTAACTCTACTGCAAATATTAAGAGAAACATTGGTGTATTAGAAAAAGATATTAATGATATGGAGAAAAAAAAAAGATTGATGTTAATGTTTTTGGTGGAGATGGTTTAAAAAAGAAAAAACTGGAGTTAAGATCCCTTCTGGAAGAGAGAGTGAAGGGTGCATTGATTAGAGCAAGAATATCTTCTATCAAAGAAAAAGACGCTCCAACTACTTTTTTTTTTAATCTTGAACGCAAAGTAGCAAAACAAAAACAAATGCTCTACCTTTATCGAGGAAATGGGTCAGTAACATTGGATCAAGTGTAGATGAGAAAGATGGCAGTGAACTTTTATAGACAGCTCTTTGGTGCTACTGACTGTGATTATGAAAGTACTGTCCAGCTGTTACAAGGACTTCCTAAATTGGAACCTGAAGATAGGAAAAAACTAGATAAGTGGATTACTTTTGAACTTTCAGAAGCTGTTCTGCAGCTTTTTTTGGTGGGGGGGGGGGGGGATGTTTTAGGTAAAGACCATTATGATGTAATCTGTGAATGTTTTAAAAGGGGTGTACTACCAAACAGTTGTCAGCACACTGTGCTATCACTCCTGCCTAAGAGTGGGGACTTGGGTTTGTTGAAAAACTGCCACCCCATTTCCCTATTGTGCCTGGATTATAATTTTTTTTTTTTTTCAAAGTGTTTATCTTACAGACTTAAAAAAGTACTTGAATAATGTTGTAAATTTATGGATTATGGATAATTTGTTTTTATTTGTTGATCAAGAATAAGCTTTTGATCACGTAGGACATGAGTACCTTTTTAATGTTTTAAAAGCTTTTAGATTTGGAAATCAATTTGTATCTTGGATACAATTGTTATACAAAGGGGCTACTGTAATGCTTAAATTGGGAGCTGGTCTCAGCTGTCCAGTGCCTGTTAAGAGAGGAATACAACAAGGATATCCTCTCTCTGGTCAGCTATATAGCCTAGCAATTGATCCCCTTTTGTGTAAATTGAGGAAGGATCTAAATGGTT
The DNA here is from genome assembly GCF_019703515.2 of Myxocyprinus asiaticus. Taxonomy (NCBI): domain Eukaryota; kingdom Metazoa; phylum Chordata; class Actinopteri; order Cypriniformes; family Catostomidae; genus Myxocyprinus; species Myxocyprinus asiaticus. Next base: position 44,131,443 of record NC_059354.1, read on the forward strand.
TTCATTTACCAGGGGAGTGTATTGGTTCTAGTTATTCAGTGTCTGCTTATGCAGATGATGTTACTGTTTTTATTTCTGGGAAGGAGGATATCTAATATCTATGTAGGGGTTTGGATTTATATGAAAATTTGTCCTCAGCTAAAGTGAAATGGGCAAAGAGTGAAGGATTTATTGTGGGTCCATGAAATAATAGAGGACCACCCCTGCTTCTGGGGGGAATAAAATGGGGAAAAGAAGTTTTTAAGATTTTGGGAGTGGTTTTGGGTGTAGAAAACTATAGACAAAAGCATTGGGAGGTTATGCTGGAGAAGGTGTAGGCCAAGTTGTCTAAATGGAATTACTATTACCAGAACTGTCCTACAGGGGTAGAGTTTTGGTTATAAACAACCTGGCCGCATCCATGCTATGGCATAGATTGAATGTGTTGGAGCCACCAGAGGATGTTATAAGAGTCATTCAAAACAGATTAGTAGATTTCTTCTGGTCAGGGAAACACTGGATTAAAGCTCCTGGATTATATCTACTATTACAAGAAGGGGGACAAAATTTTGTAGACATAAGAAGCGGGATCAACACTTTTCATTTTACATTTATATTAACATATACATTAAAAATGACAAACAGAATGAAGATTTAATGTATTAATATATTTTTTTTAATAAGAATAACAAGGCCCAAGTATTTTAAAAGTTCATATGTGACGACAGCCCCAGAGCTGTGTATACATCAGCGTCCCAATTCACTCACTCATTTCGTTCACTCAATGCTGAGATGTAGTGCACTCACTGACATTCACTATATAGGAAACAGTGAATGAATGATTGATTTCGGACACAGCCACTCTCTTCGCCATACGATCGCCTCATGCCCGCACATCTCTCACATGCGCGCCCCGCGCTGTGCAGTAAATGCTGCTCATGACATGCTGGACACGGGACAAAGCGCACTGATATATTGCTGCACTGATTTAAAAATGTACACTTACAAACTGATGTCATAAGAGCCCAGTTACAGAATCACACTGAAAATGGCCATCACATTACACAGAAAAGCCTGCGTTAGCATTAGAGCCGCAACTTACATCGACGTGCTGCCTTAAGTTGAAGCTGAGATTTTAATCTTGAAATATTTGCTTGTCTTTGTGTTAAATGAAGGCATTGCATGACGAAGCTATAATTTTTTCACTGTGCGGAACGAAGATAGTGTTTCGTTTTGAGGGCTTGATGCTACAGCAGTGACGGACTCGGCTTGAGTGACAGTCTGTGACAGCGCACGCAGCTGAACTTCCACTGTTGTAAAAGTCCCATTCAGTAATCTCACAATAAATTACGTATTCATTAAAATTGAACTCAGTAATGTAACGACAGGAACGCCGCCCACTGTAACGAAGTAAAAAAATGTCATTAGAAATTTACTTGAGTGAGAGTACAAATTACCCACTTTTAAACCTACTCTAAAAGTAAATTTTTTCCCAAAAAGTTACTCAAGTAAATGTAACGAAGTAAATGTAGTGCATTACTATCCACCTCTGTTCAATGGCAATGTAAGTCATCACAGTGACTCATACACAGGTTTTCTCTAGAGGCCGATAGGATCATGTGGCTCACACTCGTGTTCTGGACAGTTTTCACCTCGCTGCATGATTAACGCTCTAATGAGATAAAGATGGAGGCTTTGAGCTGCTTCTGAAAGCGAAGGAGATGGACCCCTATATGGTGTCATCAAGGAGGCAAACACAGATGAACTAAGATCTCAGAGCTACAGCATGGTTGGTAGTGCACTTGATCTTGACATATTAGAGATGTTCACTCACGAGGACCCGGGTTTAAAACCTGCCTGTCCAGAATGGCAATAAAGCCTAAATATAAAATAACAAAAAACATGATGAACTGAGACCAGGCATACTCGCTCCATAGAGAAAGACGTTCTCTTAGATCACATACTGTCTGTAAGTAATGGAGGAATGGCAATGTAATGGCTGAAGGAAGTAAAGTTCAGTCATGACACCTCTCAAAATGATTTAGCATGTTAAAGTTATAGTTCACCCAAAAATTTAAATTCTCTTATTTACTCACCCTCATGCCATGCCAGAAGTGTATAACTTTCTTTCTTCAGCAGAACACAAACAAAGATTTTTAGAAAAATATCTCAGCTCTGTAGGTCCATACAATGCAAGTGAATGGTGACCAGACCTTTGTAGCTCCAAAAAAGGAAACATAAAAGTAATCCATATGACTCCAGTGTTTAAATCCATTTCTTCAGAAGCGATATGGCAGGTGTGGGTGAGAAACAGAAAAAAAAGTCATTTTTTACTCTAAATTTCCACTTTAACTTTCACATCTGAAACCTAAACAGGTACCACATGTGACTTTCCGATGTAAAAGTGAAAGTGGAGATTTAGAGTAAAAAGGAATTAAATATTGTTTTGTTTCTCACCCACACCTATTATACCGCTTAGAAGATATAGATTTTAACACTGGAGTCTTATGGATTACTTCTATGTTTCCTTTATGTGATTTTTGGAGCTACAAAGGTCTGATCACCACATGTCAAATGACCAATCATCTTACACTATGTGAGCCAATTGGCTTAACATGTTGCATCTGAGCAAGCCAATTGGCATATAACAGATAACAAGTCAAAGAATCTATCAGCTTGCGCCGAGTTGTATGGCTGAACTTTGGTCATTTGTGTGCAACCTCTGTATTTGTTTTCAAGCCATTCGCAACCCATCACTACATCACTTACTTCCAATCACTACATTCATCTTAAAAGATGAATGCTTGTTAGAGCAATATTCAATACAAGTTAAGATCAGTCGACAGCATTTGTGGAATAATGTTGATTACCACAAAAATGTATTTTGACTCATCCCTCCTTTTCTTTGAAAAAGCAAACTTTGAATGGACAGTGGAAGTGAATGGGGGGCAATTTTTGAACATGAAAGTCCACACTGTTTCAAAAGTATGGCCACAAGACATAAACAAAATGTGTTCTAACATGATTTTAGTGTGATAAAACACTTACTAACCTTTTCTATGTAAAGTTATAGCCAGATTTGCTGCCATGATGATGTAGGTCAACAAAGCCTAAAACCCAAAAATGACTGTAAAAATGACAATTTAAACAACTTCACACCTCAAATAATACTTCAGTAATGTAAGTGCTTTTATAAAATTATAAGCTTCAAATTTATGCCTTGAAACCCTCTAAATATTGGCCCACCATTTTAGGAAAAGGAGGGATGAGTCAAAACATATTTTTGAGGTAATAAACATCATGCCACAAATGCTGTCGACTGAGCTTAACTTGTATTGAACCCAGAATATTCCTTTAAACCCTCTGTACACATTTCCAGAGATTGACAAAACCCTGGTGACTGTCAACATACTGCGCATCAGTCAGGTGTAAAGAGGTCTTCTGAGTTGCTATGGCAACCTTAAATGTTTCACCATGGAGAAACTGTGGCGCTGTACACATGGCTGTTTTCAGACGCCCACAACCCATAAAACTGCAATGAGACTCAAGACATAATTACTATTCTAGGTAAAATGACATGCTATAAAAGTAAAGAAGCATGTAAACAAAAGACATGAAACACATATTAAAGGAATAGTTCACCCAAATATGAAAATTCTGTCATTATTTGCTCACCCTAATGTTGTTCGAAATCTGTTTGCTGTTTTTTTACCCATGGAACATTAAAGGAGAATTTTTAAGAATCTTTACGCAGCTTGTTTCCTTGCAACACCAGTTCTAGCTACAAAAAGGATATATCCGTTTTCAAATCTCATTCTCCATTCTGCATATTCAAACTGATGCGCTCAACACATGCAAGAACTAAGGGCTTTTTGCCATCAATTAAAAGGAATATTCCAGGTTCAACACAAGTCAAGCTCAATCGACAGAATTTGTGGCAAAATGTTGATTACCACAAAAATGTATTTTGACAATTTTTGGCGGGTTTAAAAGCATAAAAGTGAAGCTTACAATTTTATAAAAGCACTTATATTACTTCTGTTAAAACTGTTAAAACCACAAAGTTAAAACTGTAATTCTTACAGTCTTTTTATGTTTTAAGGGTTTGTTGACTACTTCGTCATGGCGACATTGTAAAATTGGCTATAACTTTACACAGAAAAGGTAAGTAAGTGATTTATCACACTAGAATCATGTTTACATGCATATTGTTTGCGTCTTGTGGCAATACTTTTGAAAAAGTGAGTATTTTAACATTCAAAAATTGGCCCCCATTCACGTCCATTGTAAGTGCCTCACTGGAACCCTGATTTTTGCTTTTTTTAAAGGAGGGACGAGTCAAAATATAAGTAAAAAAGATGGTTTAATTTTTTAGTCTGAACATAGACCTAAATGAGATTGCAGAGCTCAGAGAAGAAGATGATCTGTGAATAAAGACTTACATTTGGTCTGTTCCTCACACAAAGATACTGTATGGCTTCAGAAGAGTCACATGTGTTATTTTTATGGTGACTTTATGTTGGGTTTTTTGTCTTGACAATCATGGTCACTATACTCTGTTTTAAAAAGATCCTTAAAAAAAAAAAAAAATCTCATTTTGTGTTGAGGGAAAAATAATAGCATACAAGTTTGGAACAACATGATGGTAAATAATGACAGAATTTTCATTTTTGGGTGAACTATTACTGTCAAGGTGTGCTGTATATCTTGTGTTACCCTGCTTCCAAAAGGAACATATGGTGTGCGTCATCGCAAAAATCTGTTGGGTTGGCATGACACTTTGAGTGAGAAGTAGCAAGGGAACACACATACAATTTACGTCGGTGGCAGTTGGTCTCTTCAGGGGACTCTTACCTAATTCTGGGGTTTTTGGCCACAGGCATGTCCCTTCCAGACAGTCCTCGGTTTCGGCTGCTCACTGAGCCCCACCTGTGACTGAGGGCCAGCGAAATGGGCTGCATCGCACTCATGGAGTGCACAGAGTCACCTGCAGAGACAGGCAGTATGTTCTGGATTATTCTCATGGAGAAAGATTGATAACAACATGACTCATGTTCACAAACACACTTTAAATAGACAAAAAGTCAACAATAATAATAAAAACAAGTAACAATACTAGTCTTTCTGCTGTATTGGTAGCACAGAGTGCCAACTCAATTCAGTGCCGTCATCGCAGTTAAGCTAGTCATGATGAAAATATTAAGTGTACGCCTATTACGCACTGATAATAAACCTTGTTTCTTAACTATTAGCAGCATGAGGCCAACAGAGTTGGAACAATGACAGTGACGGACTAATTACATTGTTAGGCTACTACATCAACTGTAATAAAGAAGCGGCTACACAAGGCTTTGAATGTGAAAATAATTTCAGACACCAGAACGCTTCTAATAGGGGAGCCTACAAGCTTAGCCTAAAATAGCATAACGCGCCGCTCCATAGACATTCTATGGCGGTACACTGGCGAGGAGACAAGAGGCCGTTCTTTTTGAATGGATGTTGGTGGAGATGCTTCAGTGTGCTGAATAAATCACTTTTGAGGAAACAGCTCATCACTTAATGCCTTTCAGCTAATCTTCAACATGTTTTACACTAAACAATCCTTTTGAAATGAAATATGTGTGTAGTTTACAACGATAAATTGATGTTTTATAAGAGAAGTCACGGACTATTTTGCTACAGGTAGGTGTCACTTTACGGCTCTCCCCACTTATTTGTATGGTATCTGCAAACGGTGACTTAACTGTCGTAATACACTAGTTGACCGTTATGCTCTCTCCTATTGTAAGAGCCGTGAAGGTTGTTATCTCAGTATATATAAAAGAATCTCTGTCAGACACCACAATAGACAGGATATGATGTCATGCTCAAGGACTTCTGGTTTTACTATTATAATAAATCACAAATCGCAGTTATTTTTTTTTATTCGAAATGTTAAAATATACCATCTACTCACTTTCCTGCTACAATAAAAACAAGCAGCTTTGAAATATGTATATTTTTTGTACTGAGCTAAGAGTAGTGTGATTTTTCGATCTTCTGTTGGCCACATGTCTTCTTGTAATCTGAATTCACAGGAGAGAGTTCGCTAAGATTGAACTTTGGAGTGCTGCAGAAGGCGAAATGTTTTCAAACAAACTTGCGTTTCCGGTCTCCTGTGTTCCTTTGCATTTGAAAAGTGCACAAATTGTAGTGTGCTTTTTTCAAGTTGGTATTACATTATTCAATTAAACATTTATAAAAGAGGAAGACGAACAACATATATTTACAGATTTTTATGTGATTATTCAAGTGTTTTGTCCACCACACATGAATGTTTTTGTACTACCCATATCCCTAATTAAAGAGGTGAAACTCTTATTATGGCTGAGTTTAACGAAAGAAACGTAATTTAAAAAACAAAAATCTGGCTGTCGATTTAACGCGTTAACTCGGTGCGATTAATTATATAAAAAATAATGCGTCAAAAAAAATTAGACAAGTAATCATGTCCCCGGACCGTGATAAGGAATATTCTTTCAATCTGAGCAATTCAAGCTTGAAGTACCACCTGTTTTCTCCAGTGGGCAGTAAGCGAAACTTCAGCTGTTTGGGCAACGCGGTTATAAAGAGAACAAACCACACTCACCGACAGCAGATATAAGATGAAAACCTAAAAACTGTATGTTTATGATGCGATGCAAACGAGACGCTCCAAAAGTGTCTGACGCAGGTGTGTATCGACACGTCCTTAGAAAAGCCCTCATAATAAATCTATCTCGGACTGATTCAGTTGCAAAATAGATTGCTGTGAACTGTAGACCAATGATAGACCGATGACATAAGTTCAGTAATATGGAAATAAACATATATTGCATACTAAATCCACTTTTTGAACTGTCTTTATGGTAACACTTTACAATAAGGTTCTATTTGTTAATATTTGTTAACACATTAGGTATCATGAACAAACAGTTAACAATATATTGTTTACAGCATTTATTAATCTTTGTTAATATTACTTCATAAAAATACAATTGTTGATTGTAAGTTCATGTTAGTTCTTAATGCATTTACTAGTATATATTAGTATATGTTGAAATTAACATTAACATTAAAGCTGTAAAAGTATTACACATTGTTAGTTCATGTTAAATAATGTTAACAAACAGAACTTTATTGCGAAGTGTTACCATCTTTTTTAATGCTTTACTCATGTGCCACAATGATGTAATGCATTTTAATTATCTATATTATCATTTTTATATCATACATATTTTATGATTTAAATATAATTATTTATAAGAATTTAATTATCTATTGAATTATTGTTATTTAAGGGGCTAAGCAAATATTTATATATGCAATTCATTGAGATTAATTTGATTAATTAATCGGCATACCATGTAATTAATTCAATAAAAAAATTTAATTGACTGACAGCCCTAATAAAAATCTACAGGCAATATACTTAATTATTAAACATGAAGCAGAAATATGCAATATTTACAATAGTAAAAAGTTTTTGTAATAGAGAGATAGTTACACACTGAACTTTACTATGCAATCAGAACATTATAAACAACTTGAGATGAGTATTAATTAATGGAGAACTACCAACTCCATTAACGAACTACTCAAGATGGACTGTTGTTAATTTTTAACCAAAAAAATAATAATAATCTACTCTAAATTTGATACATTTATATATACACAGTACTGTGCAAACGTTTTAGGCACTTAGGAAAAATGTCTTCAAAAATAATGGCATAAATAGTTTTCATTTATCAATTAACGTCATACAAAGTCCAGTAAACATAAAAACAAAGCTAAATTAATATTTGGAGTGACTACCTTTGCCTTCAAAACAGCACCAATTCTCCTAGGTACACCTGGACACAGTTTTTCTTAGTTGTTGTCAGATAGGATTTTCCATGCTTCTTGGAGAATTTGCCACAATTCTCCTATTTCGGCTGTCCCAATTATCCCAGACTGACTGAATATTCAGTGGGGGGTTCTGTGGGGACCATGCCATTTGTTGCAGGGCTCCCTGTTCTTCTTTTCTATTCTATTTGCAAAATAAATGTTTGAGAGTCTAAAATGTATATTTCCTCTTGACACACTAAAGCTGGATATAACCATCTTAAGACAAATGTTTTTGTGAAGCATCTTATGTGCATTTGCACAATACTGTATGTATATATGTTTACATGAATTCTTGATAATGCTGTTAGATGCAAAGCAGCCTTAACTTTATTATTTGTATCTGTTCTATTGTTTTTTATTATTTATTTTATTACAGACTGTATTGTACAATAATAAAAACCTGAACCAATGTAAACTTAATTGAGAAATACTTGAAGGCTACTTGATATTGTTTTAATTTAATTTGTTCACATTCATATTAATATTTAATTTTAAAAATAGAGTAATGTATCATTTGCACATTAGTTTTGCTGTGGTAACAAAAGAGAAGTTCATTGTAAATAAAAATCATAAAATTTCATTGGTAGTGGAATTGACTACTCAAGTTTTGGTATAATAACCCCGTTCCATTCAGGTGTCCATGAAAATACCTTCACAAAATTAGTTTCAAGACTATTATAAATCATACCGCTTGTAAGTGAAGTTAAAATTAAAAGTAATAATTCAAACTATAATCAGTAGGTATTTAAAAGCTCTCCAATATGTGAGACTTCGGCTCATTTCCTCATTGCCAGAGGAGAAATATGACGATTTGACGTTCTATTAGAATTAAAATGTATTATTGTCATACTGAAGATTCTAATAATTACCCTCCATTGGCATTTAGATATGGACTACATTAATCTCTCTTAGAGTTATTTCAGACACTCTGAAGGTTCAGTCTGTCTGAAGCTCCAGATACGAGAAATGAATTCCATTAAACTTTGTCTCAGTATTCAACTGTTAATAATTTCATCCTCTTCAATCGGTTTGAGTACAACAACTCATTCTTTTTTAAGACTGTTTGTGTGGTAGTACAATAGTAGAGCGAAAAAGGAGGATGAGAGAGAGGGAAAACTAAAGAAGCTGTGTTACAAACCCTAGTGCAGTGCGTTGCTGTCTACTGCCTACATATGCAGCAACAAGTGACAAGCTTAAACATATTTTGTTGTAGTTAAAGTACAGTGAAGCTACTTTTCTGCAAAAGTTGTTAGCAACAAGGTATTGCTTAGTTAGCTACTTAAGGGGGTGATATTTTTTTAACACATAATCAGATGATGTAATTTATAATATCAGAGCTGTAATTATTCGGCAAAAAAACAATTATGGTTTTGAATGAATGGGTAACTTCTAATAATGACTACATTAACCTTGAAAAGATAAATGTTCACTAAATACAGTACAAATGCTAAAAAACCTTAAATACACTATATAATAAATAATTTCTATAACCAAGTTACATCAGCAGCATTTAAATAACTAAATATTTTGCAATAAAAAGAAGACTAAACTAATCACACAGGGACTTAATTGGTCCAATTTAATGGACCATCCAAACAAAACAATTCACTGAGATTGTAATTCAATCAGACTTTCCAACTCTACATATGAAAGGCAATGCATGTCAGGATTTGAGAAATGGGTGAGAACTCAATCGTAGAGTTCAACAAGGTTTATTAGAAAATTAAACAAAAAACAAACTCTGTTCCCCGAAGGGCAAAAACACCGTCCCAGAGCCAAGTCGAGCCGAGTGGACTGGCTGAGCTGGAGAAGAGAGCCTTAAAGGTCTCGTGGTCCAGAGCCAAACTCAGCCAGGAACAACAGGAAACAGAGATGAGGCTCAACAACAGGAACCGACAGAAACTACCAACTGGTAACCGAGATGGCGTTAACATCCACAACAAACTGGCACAAGACAGCACACGGGGAGATTAAATATGGAGACAAAAAGGAAGGGTAATGAGGAAAGGCAAGTGGGGCAAATTAACTGATGCACGAAGCTGGTTTTAGTGGCTACCCAGGTAAGTTTGAGTTTAGTTTGAGCAAACTCTGGTTTTTGGCTCAAGAAGTCGGTTTTTACTGGTGTTCATCGCCATATCAATTTACGCTTTGCAGTTAAGCTGCTCTGGAGCAGGTTTTATTCTGGGTTACAGATCGCAAACTGATGCTGAACCAATCAGCTCTGAGTTTTTGTCAACCTGAAACTTACTCTGAAACTCTGAGTTTATTCAACTAGCTTTGTGCAACAGTCCAATGGGTTTCATGATCCTGACACAACAGAATTTTAAACAAAGCCAATTACTGTTATAGGATCCTGCCAATGTAATGCAGATTTACATCCCTATGAAAAACGTGAAATGGAAAAAAATACTTGGATGGGCACTGCTGTGCTCTATTGAGCATAGAGAGGTTAGGGTCAAAGTTAGGGGTAAGGTTAGGGTTAGAAGACAGTATATCTTCAACATGAGCACACTGGAACTCAACATGTTGCTTACATGTTCCAAAAGTTACCGGTACCCTAACATTGACCCCATTCTGCCGAGTTACTGACAAGCGCCATCTCCCATTATACATCTTTACACACTGATTGAATTGTTTTTACCTTTTCCTGTGGTGCTACTGTAGTGAATAGTTTCAGAGATACTGGTTCCGGTCCAAAGGAATCAGAAAGTAATCACGTCTACAATCAATGATGAGCACAATGCAAAGGTGACATTTTTCCAGACAAGATTACATTTTTATTCCACAGACAGTTAGGTTTATGGCTGGGGTTTGGGTAAGGGCATATGGTTAATAAAATATACATTTTTGTTAACTGTATTACACCATTTACAACTAAAGACAGTTGCTTTACAGCTCACTTTTGGCACACTCTATGGACAATTCACCTGGAAACTGGGGATCACGCATGCCCATACGTTCAACAACACTTGCAGCTTTTGTAAGTCAGATTAAACCAAACTCGAACTTTGGTTTGCAGTGGAAGATGACATTTCTCTGCATGAGTTGCCTTTCCACGCACCCGCTTACACATGTATGAATTGAAGTGAATGGAGCGCAATGTCCTCCCGAAAACAGTAAGTCACAAAAATGAAGATGTCTACTTTTTGGAACAGCCTTCATGTTGGGAGCGAGCCAGTGATAAAATGCTGCATACATAGGCAGCTAACTAGGTTTTGGAACAGAGCGAGAGAGATGAGAGAGACAAGCCTGAGAATGTGGAAGCATGTGTGACTAAATATGGTTAGAGAGACCAGTTGGGTGGACACGACAATTACGGCCTAATTTATGATTCAGTGTTGGTGAAATTGGGTTTTACTGGCTGCCACTGAGATAAATTCTGAAAATTCCCTGCAAAGATATTCATCCATTATGTCAAATGTTGTTGCAACAATTTCTCTTCAGCGGCGGATGAGGCATGCCATGGACCAAATGAGAGGAAGATTTGCATGTGTTAAAAAAAAAGAGCCATTCTGAATTAGCTTACATAAACAAGTGTTACTAAAGGTATAGTTCACCCAAAATGAAAATTATGTTATTATTCACAGGAACACTGTGTCCTGCCAGACGTCAGAGCGGGTGGGGGGTGGTGGTTGCCAAAACGTTGTTATGGACCACGCACGACACGGACATGTTAAGAAGTTGCACACCGTCTCCAGGATGAGAATGGGGTGGCAAAGCCCATTTTGTGCATGGTCCATAACAATGTTCCGGCAACCACCAATCCTGGCCCCACCCCTGGTGCTTGCCCAAGCAAAAGTCAACAACACCATGTTAGGGTGTTTTGGGTAGCTACTAAAGGCCCGGGTATTCTTCATTTTTGTGTGTTCCGGATTGGATAGTGCCCAGTCGGCCGCGTTGCCTTTCAAAGTATACTCTTCTGACTGCAAATTAGGGATGGCCATTTACAAGTAATCAAGTATACTAACCCACATAAAACAAGTACTTGATTACTCGTGAATTAAAATGTATGTTAAAAATAACACGTATGACACATACGTGAATCTTATCATTTGTTTCATTCACAAACGTTACCAAGAACAGTTTAAAAATAAGATAACTCCAACAAACTATGCATTTCTATTGGGAAAAAATTAAATGAACAATATGCATTCATAAAAATGGAACACAAAAAAAAAAAAAAAAAAAAAAAAAAGATGTAAAAATAACATTAAATAACATTTGCACTCACCCAGAGCTTAAACAGTAATCAATACTGACTGCATGAGGGTAATGCACATATATTAGTCTACAGAAAGGCTATCAAATGTTTTATTATTCAGAAAAACAAGTGATGGAGGTCTGGTTTTTATAAAATGTTCCCTGAGTGTTCAGCGATTTAATGCACACACACATACTGGTCTGATAAGCTTCCGAGTTCGCTTTGGATTTTCTCTCCATCGATAAAAGCTGATCCTGGTCTGTTGGTTTGCATGACTTCAACAAGAACTGAATACAAATAGAAAAGCAAAGTATTGCCAAACAGTTGCTTTCAAAGCAAAGATTATATCGTCTTCTCTCATCCAACACCTCGATGACACACATCCACAGCATCCCACAGATGATTCGATTGTAACTGAAATTTGGTGAGAGATTCAGAAAGAAAACAGTGTAATTCAGTGCTACTCAAGGCAGGCAAATGTGTAAAGGAAAATGAACTCTTTGGCCTTAAATGTCAAAAGAGCCCATTCCCAAGACTCTATGATATTTTAGTCCATCTAGTTCCTAAATAGGGCTTAGGTCTCTTCTTCAGTTTAAAGGTATGTGATTTGTTTTGCCTTTTTTCATCAGGCTGGCAAAAATGTAGGTCCTTAGACAATTCAGTAGTTCACAAGTTAAATGTAATCCTGCAATGATAATAGTGTAAAATTGTTTGGCTTGCTGTCCCTGGAAGAGGGCTCGAGGCTCAAGGCTTGACCCGAGCTCAAATACCCCCATACATGTCATTTACTAAATGTGCTATTGTAATGTATGCATTGGCATTGTATCAGCTTATCAGCCATTTAAAACCCCAATCATTTGGGGCCTGGGTAGCTCAGCAAGTATTGACGCTGACTACCACCCCTGGAGTCGCGAGTACAAATCCAGGGTGTGCTGAGTGACTCCAGCCAGGTCTCCTAAGCAACAAAAAAAATTGGCCCGGTTGCTAGAGAGGGTAGTCACATGGGGTAACCTCCTCGTGGTCGCGATTAGTGGATCTCGCTCTCAATGGGGCACGTGGTAAGTTGTGCGTGGATGGGTTAGCACAGCGGTGTCCTGCACAGCAAGCCACATTACAAGATGCGTGTGCTGACTATCTCAGAAGCAGAGGCAACCGAGACTTGTCCTACGCCAGGACCAAGTAAGCAGTGGGAATTGGGCATGCCAAATTGGGGAGAAAAGGAGATTAATAAAAATACATGCCGTAGCACAAATGTACGTGCGAGTTATGTGCCAAAAGGACAATGTTTAGGGTTAGGGGTCTGTTCAAATTTTGTTAAAAAAAAAAAAAAAAAAAAAAATAGATAGCAGTGGTGGCTCATCAGAGGAGGCAAGGGAGGCTGAGCCTCCTAACATTTTATTCAAAATGATCGCAACAAAAATGATCAAATTAAAAGTTATTTTAATAAATTTACTTACTAAGACAACATACTAACTCACATGCCTTTCTTCGAAAAAAATGTATTTTCTTTTTTCTTTCATGCGCAGCAGCCCAGGTAAGTTTTAATCACTGTATGAATCGTATGATTGCCAGATTAGGCTGATGGCATAAAGCCTCATCTCATTATTAAACTGACCAATCAAAATGGATATTCAAATGATGCAATGCCATCTGCTTCCATCCAAAATGCGGCCAAAAAAAAAATAAATAAAATAAAATGTACCTCCTTCTGCTTTAATAACCAATCACTATCAGAGAAAATCATTCACCAATCAGCTATCACGTCAATGCATCATTAACAACAAGCAGGCTTTATGTGACAGGTAAAGAAAAACGTTCTAAAATTTGCCAAGAATTAATGAAATAAAAATTATTGGAGGATCTACAAAAATGTGAAACACAGAATTATAATTTATCATATATAAATATAACTCAATGAAGCAGTGGAGGATGGAGTTCCTCTACACATACTGTATTAAGTGACTAGATGTTACTGTATGTGACATTAATTCACACTTGAAAGGTGGAAAGAAAGAGTGTGTCTAGGCATTGGACTGTAAGCAGGAAATTTTATTTGCCCGTGGCACTTCAGCCAGACCAGTGAGAACATGTTTCATGTTGCCATGGAGAAGAAGCACGGACACTCTCAGACACTTAGTGAAAATCCTTTCAAGGCTCAAAAAGCACAATGGATGTTACGTTAAAAAGACAGAACAACCATAGATTGCTATGGTGAGCCAGCAAAATCATTTAATTGAGACATTATGAACAGCAATTTTTTTTCATGGAAAAGTATACAAAAAAAGTTCTACTCCCTTAAAGGTGTTAGTGAAATAAATGTCCTGAGATATCTCAACAGTCTCTGTGACAGACAGGTGTAGACTTTGTAAACAGCAAACAAAAATGTAATTTTTTTCTCTCCATACAAGTAACTTTTTTACTCGACAGGTGAATGACCAATTTATTTGTCTGGAGGACAAGCACATGACAATGCTTAATGTCGAGCCCTGCTGTATATAGTGTACCATCAACCACATAGTATTAAATGATGACTGTATTCATGTATTTACGTGGTACTCCAGTGTATAATGTCCAAAAACCATGCAATGGTACTTTAGTTAACCGTGAGTCTTTAAAAAGCTGCATGTGTAAAGGTCTTCTTTGTCACTGGTAAACGAGGATGCATTTACAGGTCTTGTTTCAGTTGACTCTAAGGAAAAATCCACTTCATCCAGCAACAGTTTTGCTCTCTGTTTTCTAAAAAAAGTCCCATTATTGTTTCCCTAAATGAGAAACCGCTCCAAAAGATTCAGTACGTGACCTGAAATTGCAAACCAATTCAGACTATTTTGACTAATACATTTAACTTCTTAAATGACTCATTTGCAAATCAGGCATCAGTAGCTCTGATTCTAAATATCCAACAGAAAATACCACATGCACAACAAAATTGTTAACATGTTGTCAGGACACATCAGGACAATGTTTCTCAGGTATGCAGTAACCTTCCTCATCAGACAGAGATTTATCAGGAAAAAAAAAAAATAACTGAGGCACAGCAGCAATGTAATGAGTCTCGAGTCTTGTGATGCCACTGATGCCTACCCAAGTACTGTGATCATGAAAAGCAAGGAGAGCTTTTGTTCAAAATACTGTGAATGTTGGCATTAAATTGGATTAGAATTGTTTTGTCCTGTCAGCTTGTGCTGAACTTAAAGCAATATTCTGGGTTCAATACAAGTTAAGATCAATCAACAGCATTTGTTGATTGTGTTCTTTACCACAAAAATTAATTTCGACTGGTCCCTCCTTTTCTTTCTACAGTCATTTTAGGGTTTTAGGGTTTGTTGGCATCACATCGTCATGGTAACAATGTTGTAAAATTGGCTATATCTTTACACAGAAAAGATTAGTAAGTGACTTTATCACACTAAAATCATATTTACACACATGGTTTATGTCTTGTGGCTAAACTTTTGAAAAAGTGAGTATTTTAACGTTCAAAAATTGGCTCCCATTCACTTTCATTGTAAGTGACTCACTGGAACCCACATTTTTGCTTTTTTTTTTTGACGAGTCAAAACAAATTTGAGTGGTAATCAATATTATGCGGCAAATGGTGTCGACTGAGCTTAACTTGTATTGAACCTGGAATATTCCTTAAAGTGCTCGACGCGTCAGACCTTACAAAAAGACAAGGTAAAGTAGGCTGTTTATTAAAAAGCTTATTAAAATATGCTTTAAAAACGGACAGTTCCACCTCTACTCTGACTGAAAAAGCAGCATTCAAAGCTGACGCACAACTTTAACTGCAAATTCTATAATAATGCGCCAAGTTGCTAAGGTGCTTGACAACCATAAACTGCCTTTAGTTACTGAAATCTATAATTTAATTGGCAGAAGAATATTTTTTAGAACATTGATGACTATTGTCATAATTTACTGTTGACATGCATCAAAAAAATATATGCAAGCAAAATTAAATGAATTCAACACCAATAAAAAGCCAATGAGGCCACAGAAGAGACCTATGCAACCACAATTATACTTGCAGTATTGATTCTGTGATGATGAATCTTCATGAAAGTCAAGAAGGTTATTTTTCTGATTAAAAAAAAAAAAAGAAAATGGTTTGAAACAATGAAAAAAAAAATTACTATTACAGAAAACAGATACTGAATTATTATTTTATATATGCACACACATTTATAATAAGTTGGAAGGTATTTTAAGTATTCCATCTTCTGGCAGTAACAGAAGGAATAAATATGAAGCCTGCATTGCTACTGCAATGCTCCAATAAGACATTAATGTTCAATCTTCAACACCACTTTGTACAATCAGCACAACCAATCCATTTTATTATTTTTTGAAATGTTGCATTAACAGCCTAGTCATTTAAACTTGCCAAAAATGAAAATTCTGGAAATTGCCCTCTGCCTTATTGATGATTTCAATGGTATTTTATAGTGTTTTATTTATTTATTTTTCCATTGTATTTAAAAAATATATATAAACATCAACAAACAAAGAGAAAAGAAAGAATTCCACGAAGAACAGAATTTACAGTTACCACTGAGAGCCCTTCAGAAAGGCCAAATACCTGTCCTATTTCTTACCATACATGTCTATTTTGCCAAGCTGTTTATATGACATCTTTTCAAAAGCCGCCACCCTACCCAATTGAGTGAACCATTCTTGAAATGAGGGAGCGCCAATTGACTTCCATCCTCAAAGAATTATCTGTCTGCCAATCATTACACTAGTTTGGACCCAGCTTTTTGTATATTTGTTACCTACTTTAATGAATGCCCCATCACCCAATACACCTAGTCTGGGGCAGAGTGAAATTTGAGTATCTAAAACCTCTCTTATCCAGAATTCTTGAATCTTAGTGCAGAACCACAGAGCACGGGCCATGTCTCTATCCTCCAACTGACATTGCCAGCAGGTAGGTGTGTCTTTAAACCAAACTTAAACAAACTAGAAGGAGTCCAGTAGAAACAATGCTAAATCTTAAACTGAATAAGGCGTACCCTTGCATCACTAGACATTGTTTTAATATTTCTTTTTTAAATCCTTTCCAACTCCCTATCCTCCAATACCAAATTCACATATCTTTCCCATAACCTCTTAAGAGCTGTTAAGGCCCTGTCACCAAGACTCTGAATAAATGAGGAAAAATACACAGATTCTTCATGCCCCTTTCCATAGGTTGTGAGCACCGTACAGAGAGTGTCTGCAGCTTTAGGGGGCTGTGTACTACCACCAAAAATAGTACAAAGTAGATGGCGCAACTGTAAATGCCTGAGAAATTGAGACCTAGAAATCCCAAATTGTTGGGTTATATTTTCAAATGATCTCAAAGCTCAATTTTCATAAAGATCACCAAGTGTAGCAACACCCCTCTCAATCCATTCTTTCCAGAAAAAGGGGGACTTGTTAATACATAATTTGGGGTTCAGCAATATGCTTGAGGAAGCATTTAGGTAAGTATCAAAACTGAACATACGGGAAACCTTTGTCCATACTGCATGCAAGTGTGAGATAATGGGATGCATTTTTACTTCTCTAGGCAATTTGATATAGAGAGATTGGAGAGATTGGGGTAAGGACCGCCTGTTCAATGTTGTACCAGGGAGGGGCTCTCTGAGGTGGAAGAGACCAATGGGCCATGTGTCTGAGATTAAAGGCATAGTAATAAAATTGAGGAGGCCTATTTAACTTACTAAAATGCAACCAAGGTCATATACCATTCCAAATAAAAGACTTTGATATTCTATCAAATTGTTTAAAATAAGAAAGAGGAACTTCTAGGGAGAGACTGTAGTAGATAATTGAATTTGGGGATACAATTCATTTTATAACATTGACCTTCCCTTAAATTAACTAAATTAACTAAATCTCTCAAATTTGCTGGAAATAAAATGCCTAAATACCTAATGCCTTGCTTGGGCCATTGAAAGGCACCAATTTGCTGTCAGAGCAAGAGCTTCCGATTTAGACCAATTCACCCTATATCCTGAAAATTTGGAGAAAGAATTCATAATTCTATGGAGGCTAGGCTTAGATCTTTTAGGGTCGGAGACAAATAATAATATATCATCTGCATAGAGTGGAAGTTTATGCACCACACAATGCCAGGTAAATCATCTTCTTTTCTTATTGCGGCTGCTAATGGTTCCAGGGCAAGACAGAACAATAAAAGGGAGAGAGGACAGCCTTGCCGGGTTCCCATACCACGAGAAAAAAAAAAATCTTAAATTAATCCATTTGTTTGCATTGTCGCTACCGGTTGTTTATCAAGTAACTTAATCCACACAATAAAAGTGTTCCCAAACTTAAAAGTCCCATTCCACCCTATCAAACACATTCTCGGCATCAAGTGAGATAGCAGCGATCGAGGTCTGATCATTCGCTAATGGCCATATAATAGTTATTAAACGTCTAATTTTATCAGAAGAACTACGACCACGTATAAAACCCACTTGGTCTATATGTATAATAGATGTAATTATTCTGCTAAATCGATTAGCCAGAATTTTAGACAATATTTTTACATCTAACTGGATCAGGGAAATTGAACGATAACTTATACATTCCTTTGGGTCTTTATCTTTTTTTAAGAATGAGACTGATCGGGGGCCTGGGTAGCTCAGCGAGTAAAGACGCTGACTACCACCCCAGGAGTCATGACTTCGAATCCAGGGCATGCTGAGTGACTCCAGCCAGGTCTCCTAAGCAACCAAATTGGCCCGGTTGCCAGAGAGGGGAGAGTCACATGGGGTAACCTCCTCGTGGTCACTATAATGTGGTTCGCTCTTGGTGGACCATTGGATGACATGTGGCGTTTCAGCACTTTTAATACTCTTTTCAAATTCTATGAATTCCTGTTCTTTGATCTTTTTAATGAATGAGGCATATTGTATGATCCTCCCATGCCACGCCCACAGAGGACATTGAGGACCAGTTGGTTTCTACATAAGCATTAACTTATATCTTTAACATTTGTTGAAATGCTGGGTCCTGTAGAAGGGATGTATTAAAGCGCCATCTATATGATTTCCTTTTCTTTATTTGTGGCAACATCTCTAAACATACCAAAGCATGATCTGAAACCAAAATGTTCCCAACTGAGCAGTCAGTGGCAGATGGAATATGTGACTCAGATATAAAAAATAAATAAATAAATAAATAAAAATCTATTCTAGAGTAAATCTTATGAACTAATGAATAAAAGGTGTAGTCCCTCCCAGATGGATTCAGAAGTCTCCAACTGTCTGTAGACCAAGATTTTTTACACATCCTCTGTAGCATCCTCTTTACAGCCCTCAAGCGAGCTTTTGTGGCCCGCGTTATGATACAATCATCAGAAATATATTTATCAGCAGCCTATCAAGTCTGTATGAATTGTGAGGTGTCCATTTTCATGAGGATTTATGCTATTTCTCTACATAGCTGAATCATATCTCTACATAGGGAATTCAGCTGCAAGAAGATGTTATACAAATAAATAAATAAAAACAACAAATAATATCAAAGCATGGCTGATATTATGAGAGCAGCGTTCATACAGAGTACATGTACGGTCTGTCAATCAAACATGCGCGCTCACAATCTCACTTAAGAGATACTCAACACACCGCAACTCTGTCCAATCTCTTGAATAGCTCATCAGATACTCATCATAATAACAGTTTTTCCTGCAGTGATGGCGTTTAGACGCCTTCACACAAATGCTTTTTAGCAATCTACTTTTGCACAAAATGCTAAAGGACCAATCTTTATGACTTGTCACTAAAGGACTTTTGGTGCTAATTTTGGATATATCGCTCTTGTTTTGAACACATCTCTGGTGTATGTGATGTTGAACACTCATGGTGTTTGTTAGTTGACAATTACAGTGACAACAGAACTGATCTATATCAGAAAATCGAATTGTTCCACCTCTTAGGAATAAAAACATTATTAAAAGGGCTAGTTCACCCAAAAATGACAATTATCTCATCATTAACTCGCCCTCAATATCTCAGCTCTGTCTCAGATAGCACACGTACATCTCCGAGATGTCTGTTTTTAGATATTTTCATCTGGAAAGCATCATAATCCAATTAACATCATAAAAAAATTCTTAATCATAAATATCTCAAAGACATCTGCTGAATGTCTTAATGACATCCGAGAGGAAATGTCTTACGTATTGCAGATGAGAAAACAACCCTAAAAATACGTCTTCCAGATGTAAACACACATCAAATAGATGTCTGGGTGATGTTCATGTGCTAACAGGAGTAGGTCCATACAATGCAAGTGAATGGTGTCCAGACATTTGAAGCTCCAAATAGCATATAAAGGCAGTGTAAAAGTAATCTGTAAGACTCCAGTTGTTAAATCTATGTCTTCAGAAGTTATATTATAGGTGTGGGTGAGAAACAGATAAATATTTAAGTCCTTTTTTTTTTTTACTATAAATCTCCACTTTCACTTTCACATCTGTAGTCAGATGTGGCCACTTTTTAGTTTCACTTTTTACAACTGAAAGTGAAAGTAGAGATTTATAGTAAACAAAAAAGCCAAGGACTTAAATATTGATCTGTCTTTCATCCACAGAGCAGAGATATTTTTTCTAGATAATCTTAATTTGTCTTCAGCAGAAGAAAGAAAGTTATACACATCTGGGATGGCATGAAGGTGAGAATATGATGATAGAATTTTCATTTTTATCAAATCAAATCACTTTATTGTCACACAGCCACATACACAAGTGCAATGGTGTGTGAAATTCTTGGGTGCAATTCCGATCAACATAGCAGTCGTGACAGTGATGAGACAGTACCAATTTACAATAACATCAAATTAACACAACACAATTTAAACATCTGATGTACACATAATTATACTCAACAATATACAAATAATAACATACACTGTACAGTATACAATACGCACTATATAGATACACATTATTCAATAAAGATAAAAAATAAAAATATATAAAAAGTATACAGGTGCATCTCAATAAATTAGAATGTCGTGGAAAAGTTCATTTATTTCAGTAATTCAACTCAAATTGTGAAACTCGTGTATTAAATAAATTCAGTGCACACAGACTGAAGTAGTTTAAGTCTATGGTTCTTTTAATTGTGATGATTTTGGCTCACATTTAACAAAAACCCACCAATTCACTATCTCAAAAAATTAGAATATGGTGACATGCCAATCAGCTAATCAACTCAAAACACCTGCAAAGGTTTCCTGAGCCTTCAAAATGGTCTCTCAGTTTGGTTCACTAGGCTACACAATCATGGGGAAGACTGCTGATCTGACAGTTGTCCAGAAGACAATCATTGACACCCTTCACAAGGAGGGTAAGCCACAAACATTCATTGCCAAAGAAGCTGGCTGTTCACAGAGTGCTGTATCCAAGCATGTTAACAGAAAGTTGAGTGGAAGGAAAAAGTGTGGAAGAAAAAGATGCACAACCAACCGAGAGAACCGCAGCCTTATGATTGTCAAGCAAAATCGATTCAAGAATTTGGGTGAACTTCACAAGGAATGGACTGAGGCTGGGGTCAAGGCATCAAGAGCCACCACACACAGATATGTCAAGGAATTTGGCTACAGTTGTCGTATTGCTCTTGTTAAGCCACTCCTGAACCACAGACAACGTCAGAGGCGTCTTACCTGGGCTAAGGAGAAGAAGAACTGGACTGTTGCCCAGTGTTCCAAAGTCCTCTTTTCAGATGAGAGCAAGTTTCGTATTTCATTTGGAAACCAAGGTCCTAGAGTCTGGAGGAAGGGTGGAGAAGCTCATAGCCCAAGTTGCTTGAAGTCCAGTGTTAAGTTTCCACAGTCTGTGATGATTTGTGGTGCAATGTCATCTGCTGGTGTTGGTCCATTGTGTTTTTTGTAAACCAAAGTCACTGCACCCTTTTACCAAGACATTTTGGAGCACTTCATGCTTCCTTCTGCTGACCAGCTTTTTAAAGATGCTGATTTCATTTTCCAGCAGTATTTGGCACCTGCCCACACTGCCAAAAGCACCAAAAGTTGGTTAAATGACCATGGTGTTGGTGTGCTTGACTGGCCAGCAAACTCACCAGACCTGAACCCCATAGAGAATCTATGGGGTAATGTCAAGAGGAAAATGAGAAACAAGAGACCAAAAAATGCAGATGAGCTGAAGGCCACTGTCAAAGAAACCTGGGCTTCCATACCACCTCAGCAGTGCCACAAACTGATCACCTTCATGCCACGCCAAATTGAGGCAGTAATTAAAGCAAAAGGAGCCCCTACCAAGTATTGAGTACATATACAGTAAATGAACATACTTTCCAGAAGGCCAACAATTCACTAAAAATGTTTTTTTTATTGGTCTTATGATGTATTCTAATTTTTTGAGACAGTGAATTGGTGGGTTTTTGTTAAATGTGAGCCAAAATCATCACAATTAAAAGAACCAAAGACTTAAACTACTTCAGTCTGTGTGCATTGAATTTATTTAATACACGAATTTCACAATTTGAGTTGAATTACTGAAATAAATGAACTTTTCCACGACATTCTAATTTATTGAGATGCACCTGTATATAGTATATATAGAATGTACAGTATTGTACTGTATTGACATTCAGCTGTCGGTTGATAGTCAGTTGTTAAGAGAGAATATAATATAATAATAATATAATTTATGACAGTCCGGTGTGAGATATAAGAGTAAGGGTAATAAAGTGCAGTGCTGATGTATTTGATCGTGGGAGATCAAGAGTTCAGAAGTCTGATTGCTTGGGGGAAGAAGCTATCATGAAGTCGGCTGGTGCGGGTCCTGATGCTGCGATACCACCTACCTGATGGTAGCAGTGAGAACAGCCCATGGCTCGGGTGGCTGGAGTCTCTGATGATCCTCCGAGCTTTTTTCACACACCGCCTTGTATATATTTCCTGGAGGGAGGGAAGCTCACCTCCAATGATATGTCTGGCAGTTCGCACCACCCTTTGCAGTGCTTTGCGTTGTGGGCAGTGCTATTTCCATACCAGGCGGAGATGCAGCCAGTCAGGATGCTCTCTACAGTGCAGGTGTAGAACCGTGTGAGGATGTGGCGGTTCATTCCAAACTTCCTCAGCCATCTCAGGAAGAAGAGGCGCTGATGAGCCTTCTTCACAACGACTTCAGTGTGGATGGACCATGTGAGTTCCTCAGTGATGTGGACACCCAGGAACTTGAAGCTGCTGACTCTCTCCACTGGTGCTCCATTGATGGTGATGGGACTGTGTTCTCTGTCTTTTCTCCTGAAGTCCACCACAAGCTCCTTTGTCTTACTGACGTTGAGGGAGAGGTTGTGCTCCTGACACCAGTGTGTCAGAGTGTGCACCTCCTCTCTGTAGGCTGTTTCATCATTGTCAGTGATCAGACCTACCACCGTCGTGTCATCAGCAAACTTAATGATGGCATTGGAGCTATGTGTTGCCACACAGTCATGTGTGTACAGGGAATACAAGAGTGGGCTGAGAACACAGCCCTGTGGGGCTCCAGTGTTGAGGGTCAGTGATGAGGAGATGTTGCTGCCCATTCTAACCACCTGGCATCTACTTGACAGGAAGTCCAGGATCCAGCTGCACAGCGAGCTGTTTAAGCCCAGAGCCCGGAGTTTCTCATCTAGCTTGGAAGGCACTATGGTGTTGAATGCTGAGCTGTAGTCTACAAACAGCATTCTTACATAAATGTTCTTTTTTTCCAGGTGGGAGAGAGCAGTGTGTATTGTAGATGCAATGGCATCATCAGTGGAGCGGTTGTTGCGGTAAGCAAACTGCAGTGGGTCTAGAGAGAGAGGCTGCACAGAGCAGATGTAATCTCTGATTAGTCCCTCAAAGCATTTGCTGATGATGGGGGTCAGAGCAACAGGACGCCAGTCATTTAAACAAGTTATTTTTGATTGTTTTGGAACAGGCACAATGGTGGATGTTTTAAAGCATGTGGGGACTACAGACAAAGAGAGGGAAAGGTTGAAAATGTCCGTAAAAACACCAGCCAGCTGGTTCGCGCACGCTCTGATGACACGGCCCGGAATGCCGTCTGAGCCCGCGGCTTTACGGATATTCACCCGTCGGAAGGATCGGGTTACATCCACTACAGAGACGGAGAGTGAACTAACCTCTGTAGCTTCAGCCGCAAGAGCTCTCTCTGCGAGGGCAGTGTAATTTCCCTCGAAACGAGCATAAAAAGTATTTAGCTCATCCGGGAGAGAGGCAGTGGTGTTCATGGTGGAGTTTTTATTCCCTTTAAAGTCCGTGATGATGTTAATTCCCTGCCACATGCTTCTAGAGTTGGTGGTGTTAAACTGTCCTTCAATCTTGCTCCTGTACTGGCGTTTTGCGGTTCTGATAGAGGGCATAACCGGCTTGTTTATGCTCCTCCGCGTTCCCGGAATTAAAAGCGGAGGTCCGCACATTAAGTGCCGCGCGAACATCGCTATTAATCCAAGGTTTCTGATTCGGATAGATCCGTACTGTTCTGGTCGGAACCACGTCCTCTACGCACGTTCTGATGAAGCACATTACGCTATCAGCGTAAAGCTCAATGTCGTCATCAGAGGCGGACCGGAACATCTCCCAGTCCGTGTGATCAAAACAGTCCTGTAGCGTAGAGTCTGATTGGTCCGACCAGCACTGGATCGTTCTGAGGGTGGGTGCTTCCTGTTTCAATTTCTGCCTGTAAGCGGGCAGAAGCAGAATGGAAGAGTGATCCGATTTGCCAAATGGTGGGCGGGGGAGGGATTTGTAGCCATCCCGGAAGGGAGAGTAGCAATGGTCCAAAACCCGGTCCCCTCGTGTGTTGAAACTAATGTGCTGGTCGTATTTTGGTGCGACTGATTTTAAACTGGCTTTATTAAAGTCCCCGGTCAAAATGAACGTGGCCACAGGGTGCGCGGTTTCCTGCTCACTTATAATCCCATACAGTTCCTTGAGTGCCCTGTCTGTGTCGGCTTGTGGGGGAATGTACACAGCAGTGATAATGACCGCTGTGAATTCCCTCGGTAGCCAGAATGGTCGACACAGAAGCATAAGAAATTCCAGATCAGGAGAGCAGAAAGACTTGATAGAATGTACATTCCTCTGATCACACCAGGATTTGTTGATCATAAAACATACACCACCTCCTCTAGTTTTACCTGAGAGGTCTTTCACTCTGTCCGCTAGGTGCACGGAGAACCCCGTGGGTTCAATGGCTGAGTCTGGAATCTCCGCAGACATCCACGTTTCTGTTAGGCAGATAATGCAGCAGTCCCTTGTATCTTGTTGGAAAGAGATCCGCGCTTTCAGCTCGCAGAGCTTGTTATCCAGAGACTGAACATTTGCCAGTAGAATACTGGGTAGCGGGGGTCGATTTGCACGGCGTCTTACTCTGATGAGAACTGCCGGCTCTGTTTCCCCTTTTCCTTTTGCGTTTCCGCGGCCGTGCTGCCCAGACAAAGGGCTCCGCTTGCGTGTTTGTAAACAGCGGGTCGGCATTGAGGAATGTGAAGTCCGGTTTACGGTGTGAAATTGCTGAACCAATGTCCAAAAGTGTTTGTCTGTCGTAGACAATAAGGCAGACAACATCCAAGACAAAAAACATAAGAATTGTGAACAGAACAAACAAAACATTACTATGTTGTGTCGGAGCTCGCAACGCAGCAGCCATACTCGAAGGCAGATAGTTTTAGGTGAACTATCCTATCTTCTTCCCATAAAAATGTTAACCTATAATTTTGTTTATGTATCATAAAGAGTGTGGCCCTCGAGGGTACTGGGATCCAGCTTTGCAGCCCCCGACCTTTCCGAAGAAGAGTAGCCCTGCTCTCAAGGGTCTACATACTATGATCAAGGACCAGATCCATTAAAAGATTTAAGTTTCCACCCAAAACCATATCATGAAGGATCCCAGCAGCTTGTAGCTTTCCCTCAAGATCCATAAAAAAAGTTCTGATCATCAACGTTGGGTGCATAAATATTAGCCAAAATCAGATTTTGCCTCTGTATTTCAGCCAAAACAATAATGGTTCTTCTTAAATTATCTTTAATGAGACATTTAAATTGTAAATGCTAACTTATCAATGTGATGACTCCCCTGCTCTTACTCAAAACAGCACTGCAAAACATATGCCCACCCCATGCTCTGCCAAGTTTTTCAGCTTCCTGTGAAGAAAGGTGTGTTTCTTGAAGGAACTCAATATCAAATGTTTTACGCTTAAGAATTTTTTATAGGGTGCCCCAACCCATTATCATTCCACATGGAGAGAAACATTTTACCTATATTAAAGTGTGACATATTGACATGCAAAGAAAAATTGTGTACCCAAGGCTAAATTACATACAGTATATAGACCACTATCCAACATTGATGTAACCATAACATCCTTAATAACCAACAGAACAGGAAAAAAAATGTGCTTCAACCTCACGCATAACAGTCCCAACTGGTGTCCCTTGCTCGGAAATCCGACAGTCCTTGCACGCTCATGAGACTTTCCATGACACTATTGCTACCAGATTGCTCAAGTCCAGTGATTTTTACATATATATGTATTTTTATTTGTTTGTTTCTCCTTTTTTCTTTACATAAACCGTGCCATTAAATTGTGTATAAATATGTTCAATAAATAAAAAAATTAAATAGGCCCCAGTAAACAATAACATAAAACCGACAAAGTGAACAAATGAGCTCTACAGCAAGTAAACAAAGGGAGAAAAAAAGAGAAAGGAAATAAAAGAGAGTCAGGTAGGAGCCAGTGGCAGACCACAGAACAACAAACCCTGTCAGGCTGCATCAGTAAAATGCACAATGTGTAGTCTGTATTGTTGATTGAGTGCAGGCAAAATTACCCACTCACCTCATTAATGAAGGCCATAGCTTGTCTTGGGCATAAAAGTCTTACATCCGTTCTTGGCGTCAATTCTCAGCTTTGCAGGAAAAAGCAGCGCAAAGCTTACCTTCTGTTGGTGCAGCAATTTTTTTGCTTGAGTCGATCTAGCAAATTCCAGAAAAACCATGATGTTGTGGTCCTCCCAGCACAACTTGCCTTTATTCCTCGCCGCTCGTGGAACAAAGTCTCTGTCAGCCGACCACAAGAATCTTGCAAGGATAAATCGTGGTCCGTCATTAAGCTGACCGAGAGCTCTGTGCGCACACTCTCTCTCTCGAGCTGGTGGCCCGCTGTGTAGATCAAATTCGGAATAAGCCAGTCCAAAATCTTCACCATATCCTGACCTTCCTTTCCCTTAGGGAATCCAACGAAAAGAATATTATTACTCCTGCTCCGATTTTCCATATCCTCTAGTTTTTCCCACACCCGTTCCAAATCTGCTTTGGAAGCAGGCGGGTTAGCCTGTAGCTCTCTTTCGGCCGACTCCAGAAACTCAACCCATTTTTCAACATTGTCCATTCACGTGTTCAGTGTGGAAAGTTTTGCCTCCATAGATGTGATCACTCGACATATCTCTGCGAGGCCTTCCATGTCGGTCGAGATAATCCATAAATGTTTGAGATGTCCCAACCTACGTCACGAAGCTCGCTGCTGTCACTATCAACTGGACCTCTGCCATCTTGATCCTGCGTCTGAGATGTCCCCAAGTGCTTTTAATGTCCCCACAGACTGACAATTTCAAATTTTTCAACATCCTGCCCTCCCAGCACAGTTTAACAAACAAAACTATTACAGTTCTCACTGGTTAAAATTGCTTTAAAGTATAATTGTAGCAAAGTTTATGCGGCGCTCGCAATTAACCCTCAGGGGTCGACGGATGTGCCGGCGCATCCTGCTGGATTTTTTCCTCATAACAGCGGAAACAACTTAAAATACTCCATTTTTGGGCATACAGATAAGTGTAAGACATCATTAGAGACTATAAAGGGTCTACTTTTATTTGTGTACACTCACAATAACAACAAAACCTTGTGCTTTTGTAAAATAAAGAAAATAAACAGGGTGCGCTTTCAGCGGTCTCTGTCTCCGCGAGCATCTTTCTGAAACACGTCACAAAAATGAACTGAAACTCAGCAAATACTTAGACAAAAATGAAACATATGTCTAAAGAAAGCTTAAAATATCTACTTTTAAATAAAACAATTCAAAATTTAAAACAAATATTCTCCTGCAATGTAATCTGTATGAAACTAAAGAGATGTACAGTTTCTCCTGGCTCAGCTAATTAATCGCTAATGTGATCCCACCCAGGGTGCCATTCATTTTCATTTTCCTGCGCGTTTGGAAGATGGTACGCTACACGGGTGAGGAAGCTCCTGGATAGTGACATTTTTCTCAGAAGAAGAGCGGGACTCCAACGATGAACGTTTGCATTTTGACTTAATCCAGCCAAGGATAAAATTTCAGATGAATAAGTCTTTACTTACATTAGTTGACATGCTATTTTATATAAATATGTACATATTTTACTAGTTGGACTATTTCCAGACTTGCCAGCAAGTATTCAGGGTATTGAAATATGTCCTAATAGGCAAGTTTTAGTTACATTTAAATGTTGTTTCAGCTAAAGCAGGTATTTAAATTGTATGCTGAATGATACAAATATGATATGTAGTATGATGAATGTATAGATTATATTTTAACTAGTGTTTTTGCTGCCTCATTATCATCAACGAAGCTTGTGCTTGCAAATATCTGTTTGGGTGTAAATGTGTAAAATGTTCTGTAAATATGCCCATATTAGAAAATCAGCATATTAGAATGATTTCTGAAGGATCATGCGACACTGAAGACTGCAGTAACGATGCTGAAAATTCAGCTTTGATCACAGGAATAAATTGCAGTTCACAATATGTTCAAATAGAAAATTGTAAAAATATTTCACAATATCACTGTTTTTGCTGTATTTTGGATCAAATAAATGCAGACTTGGTGAGCAGAATAGACTTCTTTTAAAAACATTTTAAAAATCTTATCGATCTAAAACTTTTAAACGGTAGTGTAAGTCTAAAGTTAAGTCTTTATGTAAAGAAATTGTATAATCAGATTATTTCTTTTAACTTAAACTTGATTTTGTGAATAAGCTACAAACAATACATTCAATCATTATGTCTCCTCACATTCATTCATTCTCAGTCACATTCTTCAATGACAGGCCCAAGGGAGGGGTCTTTGTCTCCTCAGGTGTGAATCACATCAATATTCATGATCATCCATGCCTCCTCGCATATGGCCTTTCTAACACTTAAAGTGTCTTACAAAAGTTAAATGACTATATTGTTTTGTATGAATGAGTGATTAGGATGGTTTTCACATCATTTTGTAGCAAAAACTCTAGGCTACATGATCCAGTTCTCAAAAGTCTTGTGAACAAATGTTTAGTATGAGATATATGGCGTTATTTCAGTGACTTCTCTGCATATTTCAAAAACCACGCAAAAACGTTATTTTCTCAAAAATACAAACATGTACATATATGTTGCTCACATATTATTGTAGCCCAGTTTGTGCTGAATACAGTGTTATCAGACTTTAGCCATTAATATGTTTTTAAGCAACTGAAAAAAGCACAAATGTCAAGGCATGTCAAAACTTCTCCAGCACCCAAAAACACCCTCAGACCCCAGAGGGTTAAAGTGATCAACCCTCTAATAGCATCACGTAACAACCTCTTTTTCTTTGAGAGAACGATCAATAATTTATCGATGGAATGAAAGTAATGAACAAGTGTTTATGCCCTTTTTCATGAAAAGTCCATTTGTTGGACTGCTAATTCATTTTCTGCAGTTCCCACTGGCCAGCCTACTGTAGTTACCTGTAATTTTACGTGTGCGAGTCTTACTGCTACAGCCAGATAGTTACACTTCAGTGGATTTGATGGAAACGTCATGCCTGTTACTTGAAGTTACTCGAGTCTATTCAATGCGGATGCCACTAGGAAAAAATCTCAAGTATTTCTGAGTGAAAGTACTTCAAACCTTAAAAGTTTTTTTTTTTTTTTTTTTTTTTTTAAAGAAAGAAAGAAAAAGTTGAATCTTATTGACACTGGTGCTTCACTATTACGGTAAGCATCACTACTACTGTTGCTCATACATTTGAATTTCAACAAACGAATCCTAAGTGTTAAACTCACTTTGGCACATGACTTCTCCAGCAGTGCTGGTCCTACCCCATTTGGCTCCCTAGGCAAGACCCTCCAGTCAGAGTTAGGGTTAGGGTAGGGTTAACTAATATATCATGGTACTCTACCACATCTGGATTTGCAAATTCTAATCCAGGGCATGCTGAGTGACTCCAGCCAGGTCTCCAAAGCAACCAAATTGGCCCAGTTGCTAGGGAGGGTAGAGTCACTTGGGGTAACCTCCTCGCGGTCACTATAATGTGGTTTGCACTCTCAGTGGGGCATGTGGCGAGTTGTGCGTGGATGCCGCAGAGAATAGCGTGAAGCCTCCACACATGCCATGTCTCTGCGGTAACGTGCTCAACAAGTCACGTGATAAGATGCGCGGATTGACGGTCTCGGAGGCAACTGAGATTCGTCCTCCGCCACCCGGATTGAGGTGAGTCACTACGCCACCACGGGGACTTAGAGCGCATTGGGAATTGGGCATTCCAAATTGGGGAGAAAAAAAAATAAAAAAAATAAATAAATATATATTATATCTCAAACTGTTTTACTGCGTGACAAATTGCTTCAAACTATTCAGCCCGAACGTTAGACAAATTTATTGAGTGCTTATTTCATGTATCGCACTCCAATTCACAAGCCCCACGCACTCGTGAGCCTATGGCAGTGTTCACAATGGCATGCTATCCATACTCCTCTCACCGTTTTCACCAAATACAGATATAACAGAAACTGTAAGTGTAGTACGGTAGTAAGGCATTTAGTACACGGCCTATATATTCTGTGTGTGGGGGGGGGGGGGGGCACAAGTTATCGGAACGCACAGGGCGCATTTTGTTCGACAAAGATAGCAAACATGGTAAAATTGGCTGGGGAGATCGGCGCCCCCGAAACGATGCCGCCCTAGGCACTCGCCTATGTCACCTAATGGGTTGACTGGCCCCGTTCTCCAGCACTGACAATAATACAAAAGGTCATTCTTATACAGTGCATCTGGAAAGTATTCTCAGCGCTTCACTTTTTCCACATTTTGTTATGTTACAGCCTTATTCCAAAATGGATTAAATTCATTATTTTCCTCAATTCTACAAACAATACCCCACAATGACAATGTGAAAGAAGTTTGAAATCTTTGCAAATTTATTAAAAATAAAAAACGAAATAAATCACATAAATATTCACAGCCTTTGTTGAAGCACCTTTGGCACCAATTACAGCCTCAAGTCTTTTTGAGTATGATGCTACAAGCTTGGCACACCTATTTTTGGGCAGTTTCTCACATTCTTCTTTGCAGGACCTCTCAAGCTCCATCAGGTTGGATGGGGAGCGTTGGTGCACAGCCATTTTCAGATCTCTCCAGAGATGTTCAATCGGGTTCAAATCTGGGTTCTGGCTGGGCCACTCAAGGACATTCACAGAGTTGTCCCGGAGCCACTCCTATGTTATCTTGGCTGTGTGCTTAGGTTCATCTTCCAACAGGACAACGACCCTTCGCCCCAGTCTGAGGTCCAGAGCGCTCTGGAGCAGGTTTTCATCAAGGATGTCTCTGTACATTGCTGCATTCATCATTCCCTCGATCCTGACTAGTCTCCCAGTTCCTGCCGCTGAAAAACATACCCACAGCATGATGCTGCCACCACCATGCTTCATTGTAGGGATGGTATTGGCCAGGTGATGAGCGGTGCCTGGTTTCCTCCAGACATGACGCTTGCCATTCAGGCCAAAGAGTTCAATCTTTGTTTCTCATGGTCTGAGAGTCCTTCAGGTGCCTTTTGGCAAACTCCAGGCGAGCTGTCATGTGCCTTTTACTGAGGAGGGGCTTCCGTCTGGCCACTCTACCATACAGGCCTGATTGGTGGAGTGCTGCAGAGATGGTTGTTCTTCTCCAAGGTTCTCCTCTCTCCACAGAGAAATACTGGAGCTCTGTCAGAGTGACCATTGGGTTCTTGGTCACCTCCCTGACTAAGGCCCTTCTCCCCCGATCGCTCAGTTTGGCCAGGCGGCCAGCTCTAGGAAGAGTCCTGGTGGTTCCAAACTTCTTCCATTTATGGATGGAGGCCACTGTGCTCATTGGGACCTTCAATGCTGCAGAAATTTTTCTGTACCCTTCCCCAGATCTGTGCCTCGATACAATCCCATCTCAGAGGTCTACAGACAATTCCTTGGACTTCATGGCTTGGTTTGTGCTCTGACATTGACTGTTAACTGTGGGACCTTATATAGACAGGTGTGTGCCTTTCCAAATCATGTCCAATCAACTGAAATTACCACAGGTGGACTCCAATCAAGTTGTAGAAACATCTCAAGGACGATCAGTGGAAACAGGATGCACCTGAGCTCAATTTTGAGTGTCATAGCAAAGGCTGTGAATACTTATGTACATGTGATTTTTTTCGTTTTTTATTTTTAATAAATTTGCAAAGATTTCAAACAAACTTTTCACGTTGTCATAATGGGGTATTGTTTGTAGAATTTTGAGGAAAATAATGAATTTAATCCATTTTGGAATAAGGCCGTAACATAACAAAATGTGGAAAAAGTGAAGCACTGTGAATACTTTCCAGATGCTCTGTATGTGGAGACAAATCTAGAACCTGGAGATTGCAATAATTATTCAGGTTATTTATTAATTATTAACAGCTGTGCCACTCTGGCATGCAGTGTTTAAGCACAAAAATATGCATATTTGCTTAAGAGTTCCACCTGTTTTAAAGAGGCGATACAGATGTCTGGATTGTAATGGTGGAATGATGCAGCACAGTCTCTGTAAAGATGCCAGATCGTGGTAGTCTGCAGCATCATACACTAACTAGTACTCAAACCAACCTGCAAAAACGTGAATGGTGTAGTGCAAATTGCATTCAGATCTACATTTTTGGCCATGTCTGCACCTTTACCTGCATTCGCATAAGTACTTCAAGGTACACTCAGTATTTTTTTTGAATATGTCTTCTTGGACAGTGTCTTCACTGTCACCTAGGGGCATGGATGCATTCATTCAAGGGGACATTCTGCATCATTCAAGCACAATAGTTAGATTTATTTAGGAGTAAAACTTTAATGAGAAAAAAATAAATAAATAAATACTGAGTGCACCTTTAAGTGTATCAGGAACTAAACAATGCAGACAGCACACACAAATATACAACACTATCTACATGTGCAGTTCATTCTTAGTGTGTTCCCCCTAGAGTCTTATGTCTAGTTGCTTTTGGATGTATTAATGGCCTTCACCACCAAGACAGTCATAAACACACCAAGAAATAACCCAGACTCAGACCAAAAAGGCTGTTAAAGTGATTGTTTTCCAAAACTACAAATTCTGTCATCATTTTCTCACCCTCATGTTGTTCCAAACCTGTCTGACTTTCTTCTGTGAAGCACAAAGGGCAGAATATCAGGGACTGATAGCAGTCACAATTCACTTTCATTGCATCTTTTTATTTTTTTTATTTTGCCATTTAAATGGAAATGAATGGTGACTGAGGTTAATATTCTGCCTAACATCTTTTGTGTTTCATGGTAGAAAGCAAGTCACACTGGTTTGGAACAACATGAGGGTGAGTAAAAGATGACAATTTTCTTTTTTTTTTTTTTTTTTTTTTGGTGAAATATCCTTTTAAAGATAGAAGACCTCAAAGGGTCCTTGACTGATGAAGACCAGGTTCTCTTTGTTAATAGAACAGGACTAGATTGTAATTGTCTAAATATACTACACCTTGTCAAATATCTGATTAATGGCATCCGCTCTCAAATTGAAGCTAAACTTCATTTCAGCTAAAGTTATCTATCAGAGAAGATATAGGTCTTGAATAAAATATGACACACTAGGGATGTAATACCTCACCTCTGCCAGTGCAAGAATAGAAATCTAATTGGAAAGCTCATATATTGTCATTATAATCATGGGTCTCATTGCTCAGTGGAACCGTCGCCCATGACTCAAAGTCATGTGACAAACTCTGGCTCTAGACATCTATGCATCTGCCCAGCTTGATGGCCACAAATGAGCCAAGATTGAAATCATAACTATAACTTAAGATAAACACTCATCATGTCTTATAAAACCTATAGGATACAGTATTAATGTAAAGGACAACGGAAGCATCTTGGGTGATGTGGGCTAAAAATGTATTAAATAAATTATCCATTTAAACACCGAGACGGACAGATGGACGGACGGATGGAATTGACCGTTCTTATTTGTTGTTAAGAGATTAGATCATACAAGAGAAATAAGAATATGGAAAAAAAAAAATTTAGAACAAAAAAATACTTGTGCCACCTGGACTAAGAGTGTCTGAAATAAAAAAATAAGCATTGCATAACAATTACATAATTTTTTCAATGCTGGCAAGAAGTTGAGACAAAATGCTTTAATGCTCACACACCTGTGACTAAACAGTTAAACTAAATGATTAGTAAACAACATTCTGCTTTCTCCAACTTTCTTTTAGCAGCAAAAGCAGCATGTGAGAGTTGTTTTTAACATGTTGAATGTTGTTTTTAACCTTGGTTAATGCAGATGATGCCTGGCATTTGGGGAACAGATATTAATCAATTCACATAGTGTTCATCACACCTCACTGGTTCATTGAGAAAATTAATCCGGATTTACACATGCTACAATGAGCCAAATTTTGCCTTCCTGGAAGGATAAATCATCCTCTTGTGGATAGGCAGCCTTTGTGTTGTTTATTGGGCCTCACCTTGAGCTTCTTATCATTGCTGGCCATCTAATCTGCTGTTAGAGGACTGATCAGACCTTTGCCTTAATCCATTTCTATGTAAAAAATGCATTAAAGTCTATAATCTTGTAGCATGTGACCTTCAATGGTCCTGATATAACAAAAGTCTAGGAAAAGAGAGGAAGAAAGCTGAAAGGTAAGTTTAATGGATGTTTTATCAAGAATCAGCCTAAGGTAAATAGATGTTCCTCATGTGATTTAAAGGGACGGTTCATCCAAAAATGAACATTCTGTCATCATTTACTAACCCTTTCACTTTTCTTTGTTCAGTCAAACACAAAAAGGAGAATTGTTGAAAAAGTCCACACAGTTCCCTTCAATACAATGAAAGTAGATGGGGATCATGGGTGGTCAAGCTCCGAAAAAGCACCATAAAAACAGTCCATTTGATTCATGTACATTATTCCAAGTCCTCTTAAGTCTTATGATAGCTTTGTAAGAGGAACAGACTTAAATAAAAAATTATTCACTAAAAGTATTGACAGCGGTGGTCAGTCACCATTCACTTTTACTGTATGGAAAAGAGTTGCTTGGACATTCTGCTATACATAACTCCTTTTGTGTTCCATGGAAGAAAGTCATACAGGTTTCAAAAGACATGAGGTTGACTAACTGATGAAACCTTTAATAAGCCCAAATGTCAAACACTATATATTTGACATGATTTGTGAGTGACAACATTGGCTTTCCACATTTTTCAAAACAGTAAAGTGATGGGCTTTTATGTTTCATTCACAAAGACATTTTATGTTTAAAGGGAGCCCTCTGGTGACTGTGTTCGAACGTGCAAATGTTATTAAAGAGACCATTGCGAGACTGTCCATTTAAAGCTAGTTCAAGTGCCATTAATTTGGTGTTATGGGTATAAATTTAGCTTTAACTTAAGTATCATTTAAGTCATGGTGAAGTTTTTCATTTTTGTGTAAATAATTTCATAAATTTATTATGCAAAGATAACTATAAGAACAATGAAAAACAAATTGTTGGCTCAACATGATTGAATGGCTGAGAAATATACATATTAATACAAATTTTAGCTTTACTTAAATTAGCATTAATGTGAACGCAAAATATCAATTTAAGGTGAACATAGATTGATACAAAAAGTAAATGATTATTTGTGAGTTCCTTGAACTTCTTTGACTTAAAAATCCATAAAATTAAGTATTACGAAGTCAATCGATGAAGTACAGAACTGAGGTTGTGGGGAATACCCATAAACCCTTGCACTTCATAATTTAAGCCTGTTTGTTTGGTCAAAAGGAACATTTTGGGACATTTATTAAATGTTATAAGTTATTAACACTTCATAGAGATCTTAGCTCTTTTTTTTAGTATGATTGATGTTATTTTATTGTCATTAGTTGTTTTGTGTAGTCACCATTATGGTGTTTAGTGTACCCTTTGGTGAAGTTGGATTCTGTTCAACCAATGTAATTTTTCCATGCACATGTAAATCTTATTTAAATGACACCTCATTAATTAAATAAAGTTGAATGAACTGATACATGTGCATATCTAACAAAGGTTTTCTAGTTATGCTGACATAAAATGACCATAAAAAAAGTTATTTAAAAAGCATGATGCAAAAATGTATTATTTTATTTAAATAAAAGTTTTTGCTGTTTTTTTTCCAGTGTTAGCCACTGGTACATTCCTCTGAAAAATGTAAATACTATGGTGATATCAAAACATTGCTCTTTGTTTGAGCATCCTGACCTGCCCACAGCAACATTGGCTCAACCTATGTCATTAATTTGGGGGTTTGTCCAACCATTAAAAGATAGGGGAAGGAGATCTGATTGAAAAAAAAAATTTTAAAAAATAAAAATTGCCATTACGTTTGGTAAATTTGTGGTGCAGAAATTACACAATTACTTTTAATATTTGGGGATACAGAGAAAACTAGCAATTTAGTTTTTGTTAAGCCACTTATAGGTTGGCATGTCATTAAAAAAAGTTGCCACAAAAAAAAAAAAAAAAAAAAAGAGAGAGAGAGAGAGAGAAACAAAAAAGGCAAACAATGGACGTGTGACTAACATTGTTCTACTGAATGAGAATGTAAAATTATATTTCAAAATGGGGGCAAAAACTTCCTATAATAAGATATATTCAGCACAAGTTTCAGAGAAAAGCTAACAAGCCAATGACCAACAAGAATCTGACTATGATTAGAATGAAGATGAATGTGACCTGGCCAATAGCCCAGAGATGGGATGAGGGCAGAAGTTTCCAGAATATCTTCAATACATCATTCAGAAGTAGGTCAGACAGATATAGCTAAATATATATAAAAAAAATAAATAAACACACACACACACACACACACACACACACACACGCGCTCAAAAGTTTGCATACCCTGGCAGAAATTGTGAAATTTTGGCATTGATTTTGAAAATAGGACTGATCATGCAAAAAAAAATAAAAAACAAAATAAAAAAAAACCCCACTGTCTTTTAAGGATAGTGATCATATGAAGCCATTTATTATCACATAGTTGTTTGGCTCCTTTTTAAATCATAATGGTAACAGAAATCACCCAAATGGCCCTGATCAAAAGTTTACATACCCTTGAATGTTTGGCCTCGTTACAGACACACAAGGTGACACACACAGGTTTAAATGGCAATTAAAGGTTAATTTCCCACACCTGTGGCTTTTTAAATTGCATTTAGTGTCGGTGTATAAATAGTCAATGAGTTTGTTAGCTCTCACGTGGATGCACTGAGCAGGCTAGATACTGAGCCATGCGGAGCAGAAAAGAACTGTCAAAAGACCTGCGTAACAAGGTGATGGAACTTTATAAAATGGAATAGGATATAAAAAGATATCCAAAGCCTTGAAAATGCCAGTCAGTACTGTTCAATCACTTATTAAGAAGTGGAAAATTCAGGGATCTCTTGATACCAAGCCAAGGTCAGGTAGACCAAGAAAGATTTCAGCCACAACTACCAGAAGAATTGTTGGGGATACAAAGAAAAACCCACAAGTAACCTCAGGAGAAATACAGGCTGCTCTGGAAAAAGACGGTGTGGTTGTTTCAAGGAGCACAATATGACGATACTTGAACAAAAATGAGCTGCATGGTCGAGTTGCCAGAAAGAAGCCTTTACTGCACCAATGCCACAAAAAAGCCTGGTTACAATATGCCCGACAACACCTTGACACGCCTCAGTTTCTGACACACTGTAATTTGGAGTGACGAGACCAAAATAGAGCTTTATGGTCATAACCATAAGCACTATGTTTGAAGAGGGGTCAACAAGGCCTATAGTGAAAAGAAAACCATCCCCACTGTGAAGCATGGTGGTGGCTCACTGATGTTTTGAGGGTGTGTGAGCTCTAAAGGCACGGGGAATCTTGTGAATATTGATGGCAAGATGAATGCAGCATATTATCAGAAAATACTGGCAGACAATTTGCATTCTTCTGCACGAAAGCTGCACATGGGACGCTCTTGGACTTTCCAGCATGACAATGACCCTAAGCACAAGGCCAAGTTGACCCTCCAGTGGTTATAGCAGAAAAAGGTGAAGGTTCTGGAGTGGCCATCAGTCTCCTGACCTTAATATCGTCGAGCCACTCTGGGGAGATCTCGAACGTGCGGTTCATGCAAGACGACCAAGGACTTTGCATGACCTGGAGGCATTTTGCCAAAACGAATGGGCAGCTATACCACCTGCAAGAATTTGGGGCCTCATAGACAACTATTACAAAAGACTTCATGCTGTCATTGATGCTAAAGGGGGCAATACACCGTATTAAGAACTAAGGGTATGCAGACTTTTGAACAGGGGTCATTTCATTTTCTTCTTTGTTGCCATGTTTTGTTTTATGATTGTGCCATTCTGTTATAACCTACAGTTGAATATGAATCCCATAAGAAATAAATGTATTTTGCCTACTCACTCATGTTTTCTTTAAAAATGGTACATATATTACCAATTCTCCAAGGATATGCAAACTTTTGAGCACAACTGTGTGTATATATATATATATATATATATAGATGAAGATAGCTTTTTTTTTTTTCAGACTTTTGACAACATAGAAAATACAGTATCTCTCTCAGTATTTATGTATTTGCTCTGAAATGGCTTAAAAGGTGATTTCTTTTAAAGACAAAACCGTCATTGAAACCAAGCAGATTTAAAATGTTTAATGCAAGACATACAATGTAATAAAAATCTAGTTATATTTATATATTTAATCATTTCCTTTCATTTATGAATATTTCATCAATATTTACCTTTATGTATTGTTACTAAAACAATGTAACATATGAAAAATGACACTGAAACTTCCGTGAACATTTGAGTGATGATGCAACTGATTAGCTAAATCAGAGCTTTGAACCGTTTCACTGAAGAGGATGCAACTCATTTACGAAAATTAATCAAACTCACCAATTCTAATGGCATGTTTCAACTTGTCACGGATCCACCGGAATCCCTCTCTCATGCCACACTCTGCTCCTTACTCTTAAACTTACCTGTTTATCAACAATCTGCCCTGGATGTGCAAGATAAGTGAATTTGAGAACCCTGAGTTTGCAGTATACCTGCTTACCTGTGTGTAACTTACCTGTGTATCAACGATCTGCTCAAGATAAGTGACCTTGAGAACCCTGAATGTGCATTATGCCTTTAAATTCTGACCTGCTCCTCAGTTTATGGATGTTGAGAGTCTGAAACCCAGTTGAAGTTTGTTTCCTGTTTTTCCAAGGATTAGATTAGAAATACGGATCGGTGGATCCTAGTGGCGATCAGTTGATCGCCTTCTGCCTATGTTTTCTGGTTTTACGAAAGGCTGTTAATAAGACTGTTTACTTGCCTGAATACTTACCTGTTTCCTCTGTGTTCTGTTCAATAAACTCCCACACCTGGGTTCGGGTTTAATAGCGAAGTGTGTAATTTTTGTGCCACTCATTTCACCAAACGGAACTGCACAAATTTTATTACGGTTTAAAAAAAAAAAAAAAAAAAGTCTCCTGAACATTCCCTCATCTGCTATTGGTTGGCCAAACCTGATAGTCCCACCCCAAATTCAAGCCATTGGTTGAGCCAGTGTTGATGTGTCTGGCTAATTGGATGCTTAAACAAAAAGAACAATGTTTTGATCATCACAAACATATTAAGAATATGTAATATATTGCCCATCTTATGGAAATGTAAACTCAATTTAAAGCAACAGAAGTCACACAATCGACCACTGTGAGGCTAAACAACACAGTCTTGAAATGCAATTACACCGTTTATAGTATAAAAGGTCACTTCTTACCATAACAGCTGAGGAGTTAGATGATTCTCTGTAACGTGTTTGTCACTTTCCCCAGCCCGGCTTGTTTCTAAAAATAATGAGCATGATTATAAAAATGAACATAATTGGTCTAATGAAACCGTCCTGGACACTGTCACGGTCATCTAATTATCAGCAACAATGAACAGGAGGTAGACATTGCCTTCACGCCAAATCCACTTACGTAATGACAGCACAGGAAAGTCAAGTATCACTTAATGATGCTCACTGGAATTGTGTCTCTTAATGGTCCAGCCACAGCATTAAATCTAAGACAGATACGCAACCTTAAGCCTTAGGTCTCAAATGTACAAAAGGTATTTGGAAACCTTCTTGATTACATAAGCTTACCTCGAGCAGAGGCTTTTACATGGCGAGGGTAAATCATTATTACAGAAACTTGAACAACGTAATGATGGACGTTAAATTATAGATCATTACATCAATTAACACAACCACTGCAGTAACTCAACCTCATTTCTATGCAGTTGTGGAGGGGATCTTGCTTTGGCTAGCACATGGGTAAATACTCTACAGCACATAAATGTAAGGTACAGGTTAAGAAAGAGGCAATGTTACATTTATGCATTTAGTATATGCTTTATCCACACATCCAACAAGGCAGAGGCAAAATGCCACCCAAACTACAAAAATGACAAAATATGTAGGCCAAAATCCCCCCATAATTGTTCTGTATATGTAACATTTAATACGTTTTTCGAAATTCTATTCTAGGTCTATTTCCTTATTCAGATGGAAAATGTTTTTTTTAACCAATTAAAACTTATTTAACGTACTCTAAAAGCATGACACATAACCCAAGCTAAAAATTGCCTCCAGGGGGCAAATATTACCACTGACATTTAATTGAGGTATACATTTTTATCAGTAAGTGAAGCTGTGACGTTTAGCATTGCAAGCACCATTCTCTGCTGCTACTACTTCAAGCTACTTAAATATATTTATTCATATTTTTATCCTGACTTCAATGCATAGTGTGTTATTTTGATTTGATAAATGAAGTGTACTAAATTGAAGCTAAGGCAGGCAAAAAAAAAAAAAAAAAAAAAAGCAACTACATCTAGAAATTCCCAGTCAGCACATACATCGTGTCTCCAATTTCATATCTTGGGAATAATAATAAAAATAATTGGTGATATATATACAAAAACCTTAATCTGGTGAATATAGGCTATAAAAAAAGTTAATTTGGTAAATAGTTAAATATAGAGCACGCTTAAGGCCCAGGTATACTTCATTTTTGTGGGTTCGTGCCTGGTCGACCGCGTTGCCTTCGCGAGTATAATCTTCTGACCGCGAGCAAATACGAGCGCATTTGACGTATGCCCACTACAACTTCTTTGTGATACTCTTTTAGTACAGTCAATGGCCGGTGCATGTGCCGATGATGCGCACAGACGATGACCGCATCCGCGAGTCAAGGCCAAATGTATACTTAGGGCCTCGCGGCTTAAACGTGCGCTGCCTGGATTTTCTTGGTCCTTGGCTGTGCGCGTTGTCTGCGCACACGCTGGCCACTGAACATACTAAAAGTGTCACAAAGCAGTTGTAGTGCGCATGCGTCGAACGTGTTCCTATTCATTCGCGGTCAGAAAAGTATACTCAGAAAGGCAACACGGTGGACCAGGCGCAAGCCGATCTGGAACACTGGATTATGACTAAATTTACGTCACGCATACTGTGCACGGAGCGATCAGCAATGCGGACGCGCCAAGTATACTTTGGCCAGAGATCTTCTAGTACTAGTACCTTTACAAAGCCAAGTCTCTTATTTCAAAATAAGAGTCCCACAATAAGTACATTTATTTTGGGCTTGTTTATAGTTATAAGTCCAACATTATGCACCAAAACGTAATTTTTTTTTCTGGTTATTATTTTGGTTGCACAATAAACTGCATCTGGGATTTTATTCATTTTGGACTCGTCAAGCCTCTATCTGTGCCCGTCATAGTTAGGAAAGACAATTTTTTTATTTTATAAATAGATTTGAAAAACTATCAGCTGATTAATTGGCTATATGTTCCACAACAAAACTACCAACTTAGTTATCGGTTTCGGCAAAATCCACCATCAACCTCTAGCGGAGACACAGAGAATAAAATTATTATTTAAAATTTCTTTCGAATTAGGGAAATAATTATCAGTGACTTAAAAAAAGATAGCACAAAAAAGCTGACCCACCAAAGTATCAGGGTCGGCACAAATTATCGTGCATCCTTATAGATACATGTGGAAGTTACAATGGGTCAAAGGCTTGAAAAACACATGGAAAAGCACCCCGACAGCACATATGCTAATCTAACCACTAACAGCTCTTCAGTGTGATTGTGAAATAAAGAGGCTGAATTCATTCCTCTTAACTGCTCTTCATTTGGGTATAAGACAAAAACTTTAATTGCTTTCCCCGCAGCCATCAAGAATTGCTGGCAACCAAAACAGAAACTAGACCCCAATCTGCAGCTTCCCAACTGACAGACCGGAGAGACCTCGTAATGAATTCCACTGGCTTTGTTCTGCCCACTCAACTCCTTTACGTCCAAGAGGCTTGAAATAAAATAGTAAGATTCAAATCATATTAATGCATTCTCGCAAGACCTCCGATGACACTCTATTTAATACTGTACAGGGGTTGCCATGACAAAGACAGCAGTGACACACTGGCCATGTCATTCTTGAAAGTGCATGAATATTCATTGCACACTGTGCTTTGCGCAGCCCATGTGGCCAAATACAGAATGTATGTGAAACCTGTTGCTCAGACATGATGCTCAAATGGAGTACATTACAGGAGTTGCCCATTTTGATTTCCAGAATCCAAATCAACTTCTTGACACATCTTCAGCAAGATCATACTTTGCTTTGTTTATTAAACTGTAGAGACATACAATATATCGTTTAGGGCAGTAAATTGGTCGATAATACACCATATGTGCATTTCATGGTATGTACATCTCGTTACCATGATTAATTTGTATTATTTATAATATACAGTATTTGCATTATATTGATTACAACACAAATGTATGGTAAGTGTATATGCTATAAAGTTGATAAATTATGTTAGCATTGTAAATAGCTTTTGAGGAAGGAATACTTGAGATGACGTCCAAATGGAAAAGTACTTACCTGAGTTCTTCATATAATCGCAAAATATAGTCCCCATTCTAAAAACAAACTCTATAACAAACCCATCCCGTTCAGTTATTCCCTAAATAAATGCTTAATTCATGAATATCATATCTTTTGATTAAATCTCATAACCCTGCAGGAAAAAAAGCTGGTTTACACTGGTCTCTCTCCAGGCAAGAACTATATGGACAGGTCAAGATTTTCCTTGTCCCAAACACCCCCCCCCCCCATAATCAGTCAACAGACCAGCATGACTAACTAAGGATAGTTTTAGTAGTTTAATTTATTTATTTTCTAATCAGGGAATCTATAAACAATTAAGCCCCGTTGTATCCTACAAATAAAAGTCATAGCTTTGATTTAACTCTAGAAGTGAACTATAATAATTTCACTCCCAAAAAGTTTGATTCTGAGGTTGCTGGGATGCGCTCAATAACACCATCACTGACCATGTCAAACTTTTTCTTCAGCCCGGAGAGCGTTGAAAACAGCCACAAAACTCTCATCACTTGCCTTCCTCGGTGATGACAGACACCCTCTGAACTTCCCGGCTGACCTTCTGAACTGCATTTTTAATGACCGGGTCCGGGTTCGCTCGGCTGTCATAGGACTCTTTGGGCTTCACGGTCACAATATTGTTTCTCCTGGAGAGCGTGGATGAGAGAGAGCCCATGTGGAAAACACAAATCACCGTGAGTGTATCAGCAACATGGGAGATGCAGCTGACGTGACGACAATTGCACAGAGAGTTTTTCTGTGTTTTTAAGACCATTCATCTCAGTTTTTCCCATAATATCCGAATTTAGGCAGTCCCTTAAAAGCGCCATCGGCTGACGTGACGCGCGCGCCCTACAGTGTTGAAGGAGTAACTTCTATCTCTAACACAGATGACGCTGTAACCCTTCCTATTTTGAGCTG
This sequence comes from Myxocyprinus asiaticus, assembly GCF_019703515.2. Taxonomy (NCBI): domain Eukaryota; kingdom Metazoa; phylum Chordata; class Actinopteri; order Cypriniformes; family Catostomidae; genus Myxocyprinus; species Myxocyprinus asiaticus. Next base: position 44,175,714 of record NC_059354.1, read on the forward strand.
TAGAGCTTTTCTGTTAAAGTACTTGAAATATAGGCTGCGTCCGAAACCAGGAAAGTGCTCCGAAAGCTGTATATGGAGGCAGGATGGAAATAAGGTGCTTTTTTCAACTGTTCGGAGACCAGTTTCCTTAAGCGTTCCATTCATTCAAAACAGCTGTCAGTTAAGCCATTAACTGATTAGGCAGCAGGTCAGCTGCCTACATTTTCGGATGCAGCCATAATAGGGTACGACGGGGCTAAAGCCCCCACCTGGGGTAAAAAGCACATTTGATTCTATTTTCTCCCAAAACACTAAAGCAACAGCAACAACAAAAATCATAGCACTTTCCTATACACCTGTTTGTCACTATGCACAGCAAAATATTCCTGATCCATGAGATCATTGCGTGCAATGTCTAAAAGGTTGATTTTGAGGCAATTTGGTCAAATATTTAATAATTTTTAAAATGTTGCAAATTTATGTAGCTAATGAAAATCCCTGAAAGTATCGTTTCTATTTTGAGACAAATACTTTTATTTTCAGTTTTGTTCAAGGTGATTAAATCAAAAGTTTTTCAATAACTGTTCGTTACGTGAAATGCTATTAGTTTATGGGAAGAATATAGTATCAAAATTATTCACAAATGCATAAACAGATCCATCAATTCGATAAATGTCATACATGCATCTTACTATCCACACACAAATGCCTTTCAACTTGTGTCTCTGAAATTCAGGATTAAATGAATGTGCACCTATTTGTACAAATAGAGACATATTTGTGAATACAAATGTAACAATCTGTGTGTCTAGCCATAGGAAGACATTCCAAATCAAACACAAAATGGCCTTGTGAAGCAAGGAACATGCACTTGTGGATCAAGTGACACACGTGCATTCATTGACATGTTTGTGTCTATTCTGTTTTATTTCTTTGAATTTTGAGACTTTTGTTTTGCTGTTTTTACCATGGCCGACCCACACACAAACAACTACCAATGAATAAGTCATAAATTCATCCATAAGTGTGGTTACAACTACTGTCATGATATGCCAAAGCATGAAGTGAGTGAAGGACCCAAACGCAGGAGGCAAGTGTAATGGGCTTTATTAAATATATATATATATATATATATATATATATATATATATATATATATATATATATAAACAATAACTCACAGTCATCTGTCATTGAAGCCCAGTTAAGTCTGCTCTCCTCCAATATAATGCATGTCAAAAATCTTGGGGTCATTTTTGACAAATCATTACTGTTTGACAAACAGATTAGTGCCATTATTAAGGGAAGTTTCTTTCAGTTGAGGTCTATTGCTAAACTCTTTCTGGAAAAGACTGAAACTGTGATTCATGCTCTTATTACTTTACGGCTGGATTATTGTAACTCTCTGTATGCTGGTCTTCCTCAGTCTGCTTTATCTCGTTTACAGATGGTTCAAAATTCTGCAGCTCGATTTTTAACTGGGACTAAAAAAAAGGATCTCATTACCCTTGTATTGGCTGCTCTTCACTGGCTATCTGTCAAGGCTAGAACTGACTTATCTATGTGTACAAGGCCCTGTCTGGTCTTGCTTCTCAATATATTACTGACCTTCTGCACCCATATTCGCCTCCTAGAATGCTTAGATCTTGTAAGCAACTTCTTTTATCAGTTCCCCACTGTCGTTGCAAGTCTAAGGGAGATCAAGCCTTCTCAAGTTGTCGACCCCAAACTCTGGAACAGTCACCCTTCACACGTAAGGTCCGCCCCATCTTTATCCATTTTTAAATCTTCTCTTAAAACCTATCTTTACTCTGTATCTTTTGATACTATTTAAGGTCAAGGTTACATGTTGTTTGTTGATGTTTAGTTCTGTTATCTTTATATTGTTTAATTATTTTTATATATTTGTGTACTCTATTACACTTTTGTATCTAATTGTACAGCACTTTGGTTCAACTTCTGTTGTTTTTAAAAGTGCTTTATAAATAAAGTTGTCTTGACTCACAGGAGAGAACAAACAGAAAGCAAAAACATAAACTGACTGAAGACAGGACTAAACAGGAACTGACTGACTATGATTGACACAAAAACAATCTGGCACAAGACTGAAAAAGGAGATAGGAGACAGGTGCTGCCGATCTATTAACAAGCGGAGTGAACCAGCGTTGCCATGGCAAGGCTGATTGCGCTGCTGAGCGGCACCTATGGGAGACACGAAGGAGAGAGAAAACACAAGCACATGTACAAACATAACCAGTGGGTGGAGGAGACCGTCATGATCCCACCACAACAAGAATAAACTAAGACTGAAGTAGCAGGATCATGAGAGTATAAATAGCTGCACATTAATTTAATAATAAATTACACGTACACAAGTATAAAGACATTTGTTAAAGGCTAATAACACACATTTGTGTAGTTTTCCCAAATTGATGGGTAGATGTGCCCACATTTATGGATGAATTTAGGACGTATTCAGTGGTAGTTGTTTGTGTGTGGGTCAGCCATGGTAAAAACAGCTAAACAAAAGTCTCAAAATTCAAAAAAATAAAACAGAATAGACATAAAAACATATCAATGAATGCACGTGTGTCACTTGATCCACAAATGCACATTCAGTGCTTCACAAGGCCATTTTGTGTTTCATTTGGAAAGTCTTCTGATGGTTAGACATGCAAATTGTGTTACATTTATACAAAAGGGAACATTTTTATTCACAAATATGTCTCTATTTGTACAAATAGGTGCACATTCATTTAATTCTGAATTTCACAACACAAGTTGAAAGGCATTTGTGTGTGGATAGTAAGATGCATGTATGACATTTATCGAATTGATGGATAAGTGTTTACGCATTTGTGAATAAGTTTTATACTATATTCATCCCATAGTCTTAGGGGTCAAAAGACCCCCTGTTTCAGGGGCTAAAGGCCCCCCATAAAACATTGTTTTTGATAAGCTGGGGGAATAGATTTGTTTTGAATAATGGTCACAGTCTCACATCAACTGAACCAATCACAATGGAGGAGATTCATTTGTTTATAGAATATTTGAGATGTTATGAAATGTAAAATGTGTTTGAAATTTACAGGAAATGGTGCAACCTTTTTCTAAAGTGGTTATTTTAAATAAGCATTGTCTTTATTTGTTACTCAAAAAAAGCATCTTGCTGTCTCAAATGTATTTTCATTAGTTGACAAATTTGGCACTTTAACTATTGCCCCTATAACAACACAGTATCACTATAATTCCCCAGGACGGCTTTTACCCCAAGTCTGTGAGCCATTTATGCCATGTGTGTGACCAAGTGTGGGGTAAAAGGCCCCCTTTTCACCTTTATTTAAAAACAGAATTTTAATTAAAACAACCTTCTGATATTGTTTCTTTTCACACAAAATAAGTTGCTTCATCAAGATTCAATAAAAAAAACATTGAAACATTTTGTGACCAGAAAAAAAGCCAATTTTTCTCAAAGTGCATTGTAAAAAAATCTTGTTTCCACATAAAAAAGTAAGTGTTAGTGTTGCTTTAAAAATTTCAGCTGTGTCAACTTAAGACGGAACATTGTTTAAACCGAAGATAAAGTTGACTTCAATATAATCAATATATCAGTATCAATATTAGTTGTTAAATTAGCTTTTCTGTATTTCTTTTTAAATAAACTTGACTTTCTTAGTTCAATCAACATAATTCTGATGTTCTATATTCAATTCCAATTGAATATAGAAGATGTTACTTATATTATCATTTAATATTACTTATGATAACCATAGAAGTAGTTAGGGCTATCCCATTGTCATAGGTAATATAAACTGCCATTTGATGGTAATCATATTTAGGCTGAAGCTTGTCAAGGAGACATGCATGGCAAACATTTTAACTCTACAGTTTAAGTTATGATAACTAAAATGCAAAATAATTTATTTACAGTGTGTGCCTTTAGCCCCGTTTTACCTTTCATTACAAAAATAACATTAGGTAGAATAAATAAAAGATAAATATAAGGTCTTTTATTAAAATAAAAATAATTAAGACTTTTTAGAAGTTCAAACTGTTTGGATATAATGTTAAAAGTAAATTTTTAGGAACAGGGAAGTAATTTAAGGTATTTTCTTACATACATTTTATTCAATAAAATCCATTCCACACATTCATACTTCAAAATCCAATACAGGCTTAATCTTCACCACAAAATAAAATCCCAGAAATAATTTTAAAAAAGCATTTTTGGTTTTGTTGAGATTACACTTATAAAACATTTTCTAAATGCCTTATTGTTTTTTAAGTATCCTCACAAGCAATTGTTAACAGAACTGCCTTCAGAAAACACAGGGCTCCAGACTGTGACTAAAATAAATAATAAATAAATGATTGCGACAATAATTTAAAATCAAGTCGCCATTGGCGACAGTCGGGTTGTGTGCGTTCATATGTGGTTTTGTCAGATATCATCTTAGGAGTTATTGAATAAATCTTTAGAGCGCAAGTGTGTCTCGCGCCACTTTTTACCCTTTCTGTTGATGAAATGAGCTCGCTGGCTGCATGCAACAACTAATACAGTCTTTATAATTAATCATCCGACAAGAGCTTGTTTGAACTCAGGAGCTCAGGTTAGCAGTTTGAATTCGAGTCACATTCTCAGCAAATCAGCCGTCAGTGAGTTCACAACTGGGAGCACATACATTTCAAAATAGTAGTCCCATGTTTATTTCGGGCTTCTTTATAATTAAAAGTCCCATGTTATGTACCAAATCTTTTTTTTCCCCGGTTATTATTGATTGGGAATGGAGTAGCACAATAAACTGCATCTGGGATTTAATTCAATTTGTACGCTTGTAGTCTTTGTGTCTGGGCCATCTAGTGACAGTAAAGAAAGACTAAGAATTTTTATATATATATATATATATATATATATATATATATATATATATATATATATATATATATATATATACATACATACACATACATATAAGTATAATATATTAAATCAATTTAATATATGCACTCCCATATATTTATTTGTGATGCGAGATACTTAGGACTATTGAGGGACTCATACACAACTATTACACTAGGTGCAAACATTCACTGATTCACTGATTGCTCAGTAAGACACTATGACACACTACTATATGCATACTATATTTTATGTAAATACCTGTTCTATTCTGTAGGGCAGTACTAAATAATACAAAAAAGATCTTTTATCGCTTATATTTGTATAAATTTTGAAAGGGGTGTGAAAGCTTATGAGACAAAAGTGGAATGCATATTTGTGCACTCAACTATACAGTATATATATTAAACACCTGATTAATGAGCTATCATCTATCGTCTTTTCTTTGGCATTCTCTTGTTTTTGAACAACAATCTAAATCTAGCAAATCTGTGATGTGGCAACTAAAACAGCCATTTGTCTCCTTAGTCATTTTTTAGTCTGAAGCCCTGCATTTGGAAAACCACATCACGACACAATGAGAAACAGAATAAAAAAATGATTTATAAGATTTACAACATAATAACCATATTACTATTCCATCTATGGACAAAAACATTAAAACATGTCATGGAAATTACAAAATTACAAAAGGAAATGAAATAATCTTTTACGTACATTGTTGTAATATTTGTAGACCTATTAAATATGTTTAGCTAGTTCACCTCTTTTGGTTGAAGTTTATGTTACTTTATTGCACAAATATAGCTTTATACATCCCATATGCTTGCAAAGGAAAGTTATCTGAGCACAAAACAATCCAGTGCTACTATCAAAGACAGTTATAAAGTAACTGTTTTTAAAAACAGTTTTTATTCATTATTCATAAACCAAATTATCAACTCTTTTTACCACACTGAGGAAAATAATAAATGTGAGCTGTGACCACAAGGTGTCACTATCAAAACAAAAAAGACAAGCTATGTCCAGAATAGAGGACCAAACTATTGTAGACAAACTTGTTAATAACATTAAACTCCTACTGATTCTGCAGTATATAGTATGTCATATTATTTTTCACCCAACAATCGTGAAGATTTTAATCAAACTGTCATCTCTTGAAGCAAAGAGTTTTAATATTATTTTCTGCTGGGTACCTGGACACTCAGGAATCTCCGGTAATGAACAAGCAGACAGAGCTGCTGTCTACTGAACCAGTAAAATGCCCTATACCTTCCACAGATCTGAAACCAATTCTGAATGTATATATCAAAAACAAATGGCAGTCGGAGTGGGATCAATGTTTAAACTCAAATTACGAGAAATAAATCTTGTTGCTGGAACAAGATATGTGTTCCCTATTATTAATCGCTGGGATCAAGTCGTTTATGCACGATGCCGGATAGGACATACAAGACTCACACACCAATTTTTACTATCAGGAGAAAATTCACCAAAGTGCTCATCTTGTCAGAACCCACTATCCATAAAACATATTTTACTGGACTGTCATACCTCTACACATCTGAGAAACCTGTATTATTCAGTTGATTCTTTTGAAAAGGTTTTTAATCAAGTGAATCCAAATTTAGTTTTAAGGTTTTTAGGAAAAATGAATCTTAAACACCTCATTTAAGTTGTTTAACTATTTTAAATAACTAAACCTGGTTCCCGCCATGAATATAGCCATAGAAGCTGGCATGGCGTAAAAAATGAAAGAAACAAACAAACAAACATATTATTTTTCATAGTATGAAAGGAACAGTGGATTACCTACATTTGCAAAAATGTGCAGTATACTAGAAACAACACTGCATGGTAAATGATATCTCTCAATGCAAGGAGTTTGACTTGACCTTCCATTTCCAGTGTGACAAATACACATACAGTAAAGTCGCAATTTTGAACAAATCTAATCGGACTCCCAAAAGTTACATACACAAAATCGAATTATAATGCAAATAAATCCAGGTATTTTATTTTCAAAATGGTATCTGAATGCCACACACATGCAATGTGATGAGGTCATGTGACAAAAATGTAGCATACTATTGTTTGAAATGTTTGGTTTGAATAGTAGGCAGTTTACTCTGTTTACTGCACAGCATTTAGTTAGTAGTTGCACGTTAGTATTCCATTCTGAACATTACCTGTGTCTCACTTTGAAAATATGAAGCCTTTCTAAACTTAAACATGTGATGAACTACAATGGAATGGGAAGATAAATGCATCTTAAAAGACACATTTTGGTAAGCTAATTTATTATGATGAGACCTTTAATGGTGATACCACATTTAAACCCCATAAAAGTGACTAAAGTGAGCGAGCCTGCTCAACTTTTACAGAAGATGTTGTTGTTCTGCCTATATTGTGCCACATTAACATGGTATTCCAAAGTGTAAAATCAAAGCTTTATAACAAACTGCAATGGAAGCACTGGTGGCTTTAACAATGAGAAGGTGCAGCCATAGAATCATGTTCATTCATGTTTCAAACCGTTTACTTGTGTAGTGCTTTGTGGTTTGAAGTTCTTCAGCTGTTCCATGAAACCTGGGTTTGGACATGCAGCTGGTCGAGCTGATTTCACCAACGCAAACGCATCACCAAATGCCTGCTTTTCCCTTAACATCAGATATCCAGTGACTACTGAGACAGAACGTGAAACCCCTGAATTGCAGTGGACAAGCACGACTCCTTTCTGGAGAGAGAAAGCAATTGTTGAATCTTCTTATCTAGAATCATTTATCTCTCAATGCAAGCATTTAGTTTCACATCATTAAATACCTAATCATAATGCATGTAATTAATCCTATGCTAATTGCATGGAATTGCAAGTTACAGGTGAGGGTACCACTTTCTGCTCCGTTGAGAAGAACATTATTTGATTTGATTAAATGAGCTGTCGTTTCCTCTGCATCATAGACAACATCGTAAATTATGTGACAGGAAGCGGAATGCTCGATTTATAAAGGAATAGAAACTTATTTCAAGAAGCCATTGCAATCATAAACCTTAGTGAATCTGAATTATGAGGCAGTGTCAGGTTAAGGCTGACTGGCAACACTATTTAGTAAAGAGGCTGTATGACAATCAATGGCCCGTTAGTGATGTGATCTTTCTACAACTCCCTAAATAATGCATTGTGAAAACTCAACATTCATTATTCAGCACACTGCATGGTTACCCAGAATAAGAGACTTAGTCATTGGATGACTACGCAGTATCACATAGGCGAGGTGCTAAAGCCCAACACTGAGGAAATAACGTTGAGCGCATTAAATATCCCTCTTACAATGCTGAGAGACAGTCTAGTGTCAGGCTGTCAGCTAATGTTTTGACATCGATTTTTTGGTGTTACATAATGCAAAATGCAAGGATCTCTGTGAAAAATTCAAGTCTTCTTCTACTCTCATAAACATTTGATATTTAATGAAAGCAATTATATCTACACCACAAAACAAAAGGCAACTGTTACCTCAGCTTTTGCCTGGTCTATAAACTGTGCACACTCCTGGATATATGATATGATATCAGTGTCAGGTAGATCCAGTATGCTCAGCGTCTTATAGATGAACAGGTCAGGGAAGGCATTTTCTACACCATATGCAACATTTAATACATGTGTGACCTGAAATCGATAGAAAAGCTTTAGAAGTCTTAAAACAAAGTTATCATATAGCAATATACTTTTATAATAATACAATTAAATAAATATACATCCCCAATTCTGAAAAAAAAAAAAAAATTGGTACAGTATGAAATTGTTAATAAAAATAAAAAGGAATATTTTGATAATTATATTCACATTGTGATTTACTGAAAGCACTACAACAACACATTATTTGATCTTTTACCTTGTGAATTAAATTGTATATACATACATACATACATACATACTATATATATATATATATATATATATATATATATATATATATATATAGTTGAAGTCAGAAGTTTACATACGCTTAAGTTGAAGTCATTAAAACAAATTTTTTTAACCACTCCACAAATTTCAAATTAGCAAACTATAGTTTTGGCAAGTTGTTTAGGACATCTACTTTGTGCATGACACGAGTAATTTTTCCAACAGTTGTTTACAGACAGATTGTTTAACTTTTATTTGACTCTATCACAATTCCAGTGGGTCAGAAGTTTACATACACCAAGTTAACTGTGCCTTTAAGCAGCTTGGAAAATTCCAGAAAATGATGTCAAGCCTTTAAGCAATTAGCCAATTAGCTTCTGATAGGCTAATTGGCTAATTGGAATCAACTGGAGGGGGTACCTGTGGATGTATTTTAAGGCCTACCTTCAAACTCAGTGCCTCTTTGCTTTACATCATGGGAAAATCAAAAGAAATCAGCCAAGACCTCAGAAAAAAAAAAATTGTGGACCTCCACAAGTCTGGTTCATCCTTGGGAGTAATTTCGCCTGAAGGTACCACGTTCATCTATAAACACCATGGAACCATGCAGCCATCACACCGGTCAGGAAGGAGACACATTCTGTCTCCTAGAGATGAATGTAGTTTGGTGCGAAAAGTGCAAATCAATCCCAGAACAACAGCAATGGACCTTGTGAAGATGCTGGAAGAAACAGGTAGACAAGTATCTATATCCACAGTAAAACGAGTCCTATATTGACATAACCTGAAAGATTGCTCAGGAAGGAAGAAGCCACTGCTCCAAAACCACCATAAAAAAGCCAGACTACAGTTTGCAAGTGCACATGGGGACAAAGATCTTTCTTTTTGGAGAAATTTCCTCTGGTCTGATGAAACAAAAATTGAACTGTTTGGCCATAATGACCATAGTTATGTTTGGAAGAAGAAGGGTGAGGCTTGCAAGCTGAAGAACACCAACCCAACCGTGAAGCATGTGGGTGGCAGCATCATGTTGTGGTGGTGCTTTGCTGCAGGAGGGACTGGTGCACTTGATGGTGCATCATGAGGAAGGAAAATTCTGTGAATACATTGAAGCAACATCTCAAGACATCAGCCATGAAGTTAAAGCTCGGTCGCAAATGGGTCTTCCAAATGGACAATGACCCCAAGCATACCTCCAAATTTGTGGCAAAATGGCTTAAGAACAACAAAGTCAAGGTATTGGAGTGGCCATCACAAAGCCCTGACCTCAGTCGGATAGAAAATTTGTGGGCAGAACTGAAAGAGCGTGTGTGAGCAAGGAGACCTACAAACCTGACTCAGTTACACCAGTTCTGTCTGGAGGAATGGGCCAAAATTCCAGCAACTTATTGTGAGAAGCTTGTGGAAGGCTACCCAAAATGTTTGACCCAAGTTAAACAATTTAAAGGCAATGCTACCAAATACTAACAAAGTGTATGTAAACTTCTGACCCAATGGGAATGTGATTAAAGAAATAAAAGCTGAAATAAATAATTCTCTCTACTATTATTCTGACATTTCACATTCTTAAACTAAAGTAGTGATCCTAAATGTATTTGGCTAAGGTGTATGTAAACTTCTGAATTCAACTGTGTATGTATATATATTCACTATTACTAAATCAAATGATTGCAACATGCTTCAAAAAAGCTGGGACAGTCAAGTGTTTACCACTGTGTAACATCACCATTTCTTCTAATAACACTCATTAAGCATTTAGGCACTGAAGACACAAGTTAAGTTTAGCAAGCAGAATTTTCCCCATTCATCCACTATGCAGGTCTTCAGCTGCACAATTGTACGGGGCCTTCATTATCATATTTTGTGCTACATTAAGTCACAAATTCTCCATTGGAGACAAGTCAGGACTGCAGAGATGCCAATCTAGTACCAGCATTCCCTGCTTACACAGCCATGCATGCAACTGAAATTTTAAATAGGATCTTAAGATAAATGTAATGTATCAGGTCTCCTACAACAGTTGTGTTTTTTTATTTTTTTTATTATTATTTGTTTTATATTTGTTTGTCTTGTTTGATGTATTGTTTGTTGGATCCTCTGTCTAAAGACAATTTTCTTGTAACAGCTTGGATGGTCCTTTTTCTCTTTGGCGGCTGCTTTTTCCAAAAACAACTTTTAAATGTGGACTCGTCAGACCACAAAACACAATTGCACTATTCTACTTTCCATCTCAGATGAGACCGATCCCAGAGAAGTTGGCAGCGCTTCTGGACAGTGTCGATGTATGGCTCCTGCTTTGCATAGCAAAGACTTAACTAACATCTGTTGATGCAGCGGTGAATGATGTTCACTGACAAAGGTTTACCAAAGTACTCCTGAGCCCATGTCATGATATCCATTACAAACGAATTTTGGTTTTTAAGACAGAGACTTCTAAGGGATTAGAGATCATGCACATTCAGAAGTAGTTTTCCAGCAGGACAATGCCAAACCACATACTGCAAGAATTAGTGTGGGTACTTGACTGGCCTGCCTGCAGTCCTGACCTGGAGCTCCTTGGTCCTGACCTGTCTCCAATTGAGAATGTGTGGCGCATTATGAAGTGCAAAATACAGCAACGAAGTCCCTGTTCAATTGAGCAGCTGAAGACTGGCATAATGGATGAATGGAGGAAAATTATGCTTGCTAAACTTAACAAACTTGTGTGTTTAGTGCCCAAAGGCTTAATAAGTGTTATTGGAAGAAATGGTGATGTTTTTTTTTGTTTTTTTGTTTTTTATTTTCTCCACTTTTCTCCCCAATTTGGAATGTCCAATTCCCAATGCGCTCTAAGTCCTCGTGGTGGCGTAGTGACTTGCCTCAATCCAGGTGGCGGAGGACAAATCTCAGTTGCCTCCGCGTCTGAGACCGTCAATCCGCGCATCTTATCACGTGGCTTGTTGAGCGCGTTACCGCGGAGATGTAGTGCATGTGGAGGCCCACGCTATTCTCCACGGCATCCACGCACAACTCACCACTCGTCCCACTGAGAGCGAGAACCACGAGGAGGTTACCCCATGTGATACTACCCTCCCTAGCAACCAGGCCAATTTGGTTGCTTAGGAGACCTGGCTGGAGTCACTCAGCACACCCTGGATTCAATCCAGCGACTCCAGCGATGGTAGTCAGCGTCAATACTCGCTGAGCTACCCAGGCCCTGTGTAACATTGCCCAGGCCCCTGTGGCAATGTTACACAGTTGTAAACACTTGACAATCCTAACTTTTTTTTAACCCTGTTGCAACCATCTGATTTGAAATGAGTGTTTTGTTTTGTTTTTAAATACAATTAAATTCACAAGGTAAAGTAGTGTAGTAGTCAGTAGTGTATTCTAGGGCATACGCAGGCATACGCCGTATGCCCACCTATCTCTCTTAGGATTTTGCGTATGGCCACCTAAAATAAGTGATGATATGTATGGCTGCCAAAACAATGATTAGGCTTTTGACACTGAACTTTTTCAATATACTAACGCGATGCCACAGCACCATTGAGTGAATTGTGTTTTTTTTAAGTATACAGAGATTCTCTCTAAACGCACATGAAGCTGCGAGAGACGAGAGTGCAACTGATGGCACTGACAAGACAGATAGTCCGACTAAGCTGATCCACCAATCAGAACGTTCATTTCAGACACAATTTAATATTTGCTAACCAATCATATTTTCCATTTCAGTAAGGGGCGGGACATTTACGGCATCTAATGCTGATGCACAAGCATCCCTGGAGTAACCATAATTTGCGCTGTAATTTTATTTACCTGCTAAACATAAATACATACATACATATATATATATATATATATATATATATATATATATATATATATATATACATTTAAATTTAACTTATGCAATTAAACTTTGTGAAAATACTGCATGTTATTGCACCCACGCTAATTTTTGATTCTCAAATGTCTTTTTTTTTTTTTTTTGCCTTTTACTGCTGTCGGTGGTGCCTTTTTTCTCATGATATCAAATCATTTCAATTTATATTTCTAAGTAGAAAAACAATTTCACTATACACAGAAAAGCACGTTACAGTACACAAATAAAACAAATAACCATTAATTCTTATGTAGGCTATGGTAATTCAAGATAACGTCTTAACGTAAACATTACTACACTTATATTAGCTATACAATGCTTCACAGTTTATTGCGTATTATGTATGTATTAGTTTATTAATTGGGGTTCTTGTAAATTATTAACAGTTTTCATAGTAACCTAATGAAATGAAACCTTCATGAATATAAAATGAACATAAATTAATATAACACATGTAATAATGAATTGAATGTCTACTAGCTATGCTAAAGTAGTAAGAAACAGTCAATAAGTGCATTACCTTATATTTCCTCATAGTACCAAAGTCATGAGCAGCATCTTGTGATCCTATTAAATTAATATACAGTATAAGCCATAAATGGTCAGTTTTACTATTTCCACAAAATGTGAATTTGCATGTTATTTTATTTGTAATTTTACTGTAGAGCCATTTAACTTACATATATATTATGACATGCATAAATCTAAAATGTAATTATTATACATTTGGGTAGTTGATGCATAACATGTCCATGTTTTTTGTTTTTGTTTGTTTTTTTACCAAAATCAAGATTTTAAGCTAAATTTTATATGTATATGTATAAGGGAAAGCATATATCTGGTCACACCTTCTCTTTTTCCTGTGAGCCAAATTAATTTTTTCAAAATAAAAATATTACATGACTTTTAATAAATGAGCTCATAAATACTGCATGCCTAGTATATTTTTATTTTATTTTTTATTTTATTTTTTTATGCAAATTGCTGTTTAAAATACTTTAGATGCATAGCATGTCAATGCAAGTTCTACTACTCACCAAGCAATAGATATGGTTTAATAAATCCAACCTGAAGATCCCAACTATTATCCTGAACATATCCACATGCTGTTTCAGGCTGCACGGTCTCCTCCACGACCTGTACAGTGGAGCCTTTCCATGTCTCTATAATCCGCCTGCCGCTCAAAGTCGTCACCCTGGTGCATTGTTTTCGCAAATTATTTTTAGAAAATGATTTTATTTCTTGTGCAAGCGACTGCATCACATTTGCGACGGGGATGTCCAAGGCAGAAATGTAAAGGCTCCGATTTGAAGTTTCTGTTGCGAGACTGCTCGTCGCTTTCTCTCTCACTAGTAGCTAATAGCTACCCATCTACATTTCTCTGGCCTTGATACTATCTGAAAGTTGAGAAGATTCATTAGTGCACATCAGAGTAATTACCTAGAAGATCAGAGCAATACCGACACCCAAAGGATACAAATATTATTGCATGTTACATGGGGCATGGTGACTGCTTAGTGCCCCTTGCAGTGTTATTATAGTTTTGGATTTTTTATTTAGTTTTTATTTCTATTTTATATTCAATTTGTCATTCCAAATTACTTTTATTTTTTGTTAGTTTTCACAGTAATTCTGTTAGTTTTAGTTTTCTCAGTTTCAGTTTAATTTGTTTTTATTTTAGTTTTAGTATTTTTTATGGTTGCCAAAGCTGAACGTTTATTGGTACAATTTAAAAAGTCTTGTGTTACCTCTATCTAGTTTTATTATCATGTTTAATTTAGATTGTAAAAGTTGCAAATGATATAATACAGGGTGAATATGGGTAAAGTGACAAAGGACATTTAAATTTGATCCCCACTTTATCCATATGAATTTCCTTAAATCATTATTAATCATTACTAAACTAACCTTTGGGAAGTAAGCAATTAAAGGGATAGTTCAACCAAAAATGAAAATTCTCTCATCATTTACTCACCCTCATGCCATCCCAGATGTGTGACTTTCTTTCTTCTGCAGAACACAAATTAAGATTTTTAGAGGAATATTTCAGCTCTGTAGGTCCATACAATGCAAGTGAATGGTGGCCAGAAATTTGAAGCTCCAAAAAGCACATAAAGGCAGCATAAAAGTAATGCATAAGACTGCAGTGGTTAAATCCATATCATCAGACGTGATATGATAGGTGTGAGTGAGAAACAGATCAATATTTAAGTCCTAATTACTGTAAATCTTGACATCAGCAGTCTTCTTGGCGATCATGATTTCAAGCTTGCACTCTGCCAATTCTACTAGGAAGTGTAATTGAGCTTGAAATCATGATCGTTCCTGTAGACTGCAATTGCAATATGTGCAGTGAAAAAGGGAGTTACATTTTGGTCTGTTCTCAGGCAAAACCGATTAGATTACTTCAGAAGACATTAATTAAACCACTTATAGACTACTTTATGTTGCCTTTATGTGTTTTTTGGAGCTTCAGACTTTAGACCCTGTTGACTTGTGTTGTATGGACCTACAGAGCTGAGATATTCTTCTAATATCTTTGTTTGTGTTCACCAGAAGAAAGAAAGTCATACACATTTGGAATGACATGAGGGAATAATCATTTTTTGGGTAAATTATCTCTAACATTTTGAGGTTTTAAATTTATGATTTTAATTTGGGATGTGTGGCAGAGCTCATTTCATGACCACCGGTGGGAAAAGCAATGGTGAAAATGACAAAAAATGGTTTTAGATGTAATGCTTGTAAATGTTACATTATTATGTAAAAGTGTATAAGAAAATATAAAAAAATTAATTTCAAATATTTTGTAAATATTTTCTAGAGAATTCTTTTCTTTTGTCCCACTTTACTGCTTAAAAAATGTTGGATTTGGTAAAAAGAGGTTCTTCAAAGGTTCTACATCCCAGTAGAAAGTATTTCTTCATTTCTGCTTTTGACTAAAGTTGAAGACACCCTAACCTTTCTTCAAAGGTATATTGTGAGGTTATGTGTGTTTGGATCATAATTAAAGTGTCAAGAAATTGAAAATTTCCAAAAGTGTCCCACTTTGCCCATATACACCCTAGTATATCAAAAACTAAAATAATTTGAGACAATTTTTATTTTAGTTAGTTTTGGAGTTATGAAAAAGTATTTTAGTTTAGTTTCAGTTTTTTTCCAATAATTTCATTTTTTCAGAAAATTTTTTTATTTTTATTTTAGTTAACGAAAATGTTTTTATTTAGTTTTAGTGTCAGTTTTTGTTAACTATAATAACATTGGCATTAACTCACATACAGTGTACAATATTTTATTGTAAATATTTTAACTATTTTGGTAGTCGTCCAGACCGATGTAATTTACACTTGATTAATGATACTGTAAAAAAAAAAAAAACTTGAATACAAAAACGGATCTAAGAAATAAAAAAATAAAAAATTTTTTTAAAAAAGCTGTCGCGTTTTTAAAATTACTTATTGTATATACTGTATATATACAGCTCTGGAAAAACATTAAGAGACCACTGCAAAATTATCAGTTTCTCTGTATTTACTATTTATAGGTATGTGTTTGCTTTAACATGAAACAGGAGACTCATGAATATTCATGTTTGCTCCGCCCAGTGCAACCGAAAATCTCAGAAACAGAATATTTCAGAACATGAACTGTACCACAATGCCTTATATTTGCCTTGTACTTTTTGCATTGTACTTGTCTGTAATTGAACTAAATAAAAAAAATAAAAAAGAATAAAAAAAGAATATTTCAGAACAGCGGCAGAGGGCACCGGTTACGTGACGAAGTGACGTCGTTGCCGGAAGCAGCCTCGTTCTGGCTGTCAGGGCAACACCTAGAAAGGAAAAAAACACACATCCCGACTACGCGCCCGAAGCCCGTAATATGGGCCCATTTTAACACTACAAACCTACGCGTTTCGCCACTTTACCCTATAATACTACACGGGGAACCTGTTGTGATTTAGCGCGTTTTAACGGTCGTTTGAGCCATGTCGCGGGGCGCGCTGCAGCCGAGCCAGCAGAAGCTCGCGGAGAAACTGACGATCCTGAATGACCGAGGCGTCGGGATGCTCACGCGCATCTACAACATCAAGAAGGTGAGAAGACGCGCATCATGCATGTGTGTTACGGCGGACTGCAATAAACACAAACCAATACGCATATATACATTTTAACCCTAACATTCGGTAGATTTAGGCCAGGCCCTGATTGAGAGGCTGTGTGTGTGTGTGTGTGTGTGTGTGTGTGTGTGTGTGTGTGTGTGTGTGTGTGTGTGTGTGTGTGTGTGTGTGTGTGAGTGAGAGAGAGAGAGAGAGAGAGAGAGAGAGAGATCTGATCAATGTTTAGGTTGCAAAGTGCATCGATCTGACTGTTATAGATCACTTATTTTATATTTAACGTATGTTCGTGAATCGCCAGGCAAAACAGACACTGAGTCGGTCTAGTCCATAATAATAATGCTTGTAATGGTTATTGTTATGATGAGGAAGGCTAATATCCTAGTTTTTCCACCTCCTCCTACGAGCTTGCAGCAGATGTCATACTATGTATGCATATACTGTCAGTCTCTATTCAGGGTTAAGTGCACAAAGCCAGGATTTAGGTTGAATCTGAGCCTCTGAATACCCTTACAGTGATCCATCTTTTAAAAGCACCAGTTTTGTACGAGAATAATCCAATCCAGACATCATACAATAATTAAAATTGTGGATGGTTGGTCACTGACGTTGATGACAGTATTGGATATAATGAATATTTTAGCTTGATGTTCATTGTTCAATTATATTTCAATGGGTGCATGTTGAAATTACTATGTTTACATTCTCTGGGACCTTGGTCTTGGTTCTAAGCCCTTGCAATTGCCATACCTAAAGTCCAGAGCACTTTCTTGACAGATGTCAAATGTACAGGATGTTGACTTGGCCCTGTTGGTGGTTTGTAACAATTGTGTCTGCAGAATTGTTCTTTCATCAGCCCCTTTAATTATTGCTGAGCTTTCTTAAGAAAGTGATAATCTATGGGATAGCATAATCTGTTATGGATAATGGGATGTTTTATTTATTTATCCCCTTTTCTCCCAATTTCAAATGCCCAGTTCCCACTACTTAGTAGGTCCTCGTGGTGGCGTGGTTACTCCCTGAGACAGTCAATCCACACATTTTATCACGTGGCTCGTTGTGCATGACACCGCAGAGACTCACAGCATGTGGAGGCTCATGCTACTCTCCACGATCCATGCACAACTTACCACACGCCCCATTGAGTGACCATGAGGAGGTTGCCCCATGTGACTCTACCCTCCCTAGGAACCGGGCCAATTTGGATGCTTAGGAGACCTGGCTGGAGTCACTCAGCACGCCCTGGATTCGAACTCGTGACTGCAGGGGTGGTAGTCAACGTCAATACTCGCTGAGCTACCCAGGCCCCCCATAATGGGATGTTTTAACATATCGGTGAATTTTAAGGAACCTGTCAAGAACATGTCTGGTTCATATTTTACCTCATACTCAAAAGAAAATAAAAGCTAAATAGGCTATTGCTTAAAGAATATGAAGCCTATTTATTAGACCATTAGCCTAAGATTTCTGTGGTATTATGTTCATGACAAATAACACTCAGAGACCCAAGCATGAAGATTGATGATATATTTTCTTTTTTTCCCATATTGATCATGCTTTTAGGAAACAACTGATTCTAAAAATATAGTTTTTTTAAGCGTGTTTTGTTTTTTTAATGGGTAGTTACCTTAACATACTGTATACAGTAAAAATGCTAATATATTTAACAAGGCAAGAAATGTAGTTTTATGGTAAAATATTGTAAAAAAAAAACAAACAAAAATAACACTTGGTACCAATCATGGTACAATAAATTTTAGTAGTTATGTATCTTCTTGTTTTTAATATCAGTTAATGTACATTGGGGTGTTATATATCACAAAGTAAAGCCTGTCAGTTCTAGGCTATGTATTTAATTTTATCTTTCTCTTGGCCAAAAAAGGCTCTTCTTAGGCCTTTGAGAAAGGCTTGGCACTGAGACTAGCAGTAATGGAAGCTGTCCAGATCACAGATGACACTGCCCCCCCCCCCCCCCAATTTCAGTATTTGCACACACTTTCTTTTTCTCTGTTTCTCTTTTCCCTCTGGCCGTGAACTTGTTTAGATATGTGATGTGAATTCATCAGTGTGTGATGAGTCCGTCTCTCCATGCTCCCTCATGTCACTCCAATGAGTCTGACCTCACTCATTGAAACAAGCATAGAGGGTCAACCCAGCAATACTGTCTAGCCACAATATTAGTCATATTATTTCATTCTTGTGCACTCCCATGCACCATATCCATTCAGAATACAACATTGTAGAACATACTCTGGTAAACATTACTGAACTAGTCGACTGTGACTGCCCGTTATTTCATATTTCATTTTTTTTCAGTCTAATTTAGGTGAGAGATTGCTCTTCCACAGGACTACAAATGGGAATATATGCTTTTGGTACTCCTGTTGCCTAGCAACTGGCAGGCATTGCATTGAGCGCTCTAAGATCTGTGTGGTGTTGTGGTGGATATGGACAGGGAGTTTAGATTTCATTTGATACAGATTTGATAGTAAATTCCAGAGTTTTTATTGTTGTTCTTGCTGTTTTCAACCCTCTACGGACATGTTGGAGAAAGAATCGCCTTTGGCTAGTCAATTTTTGTTTATACTCGCCAGACTTTTTGACATATAAGCATAATGCAATTGAAAACTGAAAAAGATGTTAAAGGAATATTCTGGATTCAATACAAGTTAAGCTCAATCAACAGCATTTGTGGCATAATGATGATTACCACAAAAACTAATTTCGACTCGTCCCTCCTTTTCTTTTAAAAAAGTAAAAATCTGTGTTACAGTGAGGCACTTACAATGGAAGTGAATGTGGCCAATTTTTGGAGGGTTTAAACAGAAATGTAAAGCTTATAATTTTATAAAAGCACTTGCATTAATTCTTCTGTTAAAACATGAATTATTTGTGCTGTAATGTTGTTTAAATCATCATTTTTACAGTCATTTTATGGTTTGTTGACATTATATTGTCATGGTGACTAAGTTGTAAAATTGGCAATAACTTTACACAGAAAAGGTTAGTAAGTGATTCTATCAAACTAAAATCTTGTTTACACACACATCCTTTATGTCTTGTGGCTAAACTTTTGAAACAGTGAGTATTTTAACATTCAGAAATTAGCTCCCATTCACTTCCATTGTAAGTGCCTCACTGTAACCCAAATTTATGCTTTTTTTTTTTTTTTTTTTTTTTTTTAAGAAAAGGAGGGAGGAGTCGAAATAAATTTTTGTGGTGATCAATATTATGCCACAAATGCTGTCGATTGAGCTTAACTTGTTTTGAACCCAGAACATTCCTCTAAGCAAACCAAGAAGGGGGTATATACAGTTGTGCTCAAAAGTTTGCCTACCCTGGCAGAAATTGTAAAATTTTGGCATTGATTTTGAAAATATGACTGATCATGCAAAAAACTGTCTTTTATTTAAGGATAGTGATCATATGAAGCCATTTATTATCACATAGTTGTTTGGCTCCTTTTTAAATCATAATGGTAACAGAAATCACCCAAATGGCCCTGATCAAAAGTTTACATACCCTTGAATGTTTGGCCTTGTTACAGACACACAAGGTGACACACACAGGTTTAAATGGCAATTAAAGGTTAATTTCCCACACCTGTGGCTTTTTAAATTGCAATTAGTGTCCGTGTATAAATAGTCAATGAGTTTGTTAGCTCTCACATGGATGCACTGAGCAGGCTAGATACTGAGCCATGAGGAGCAGAAAAGAACTGTCAAAAGACCTGCGTAACAAGGTTATGGAACTTTATAAAGATGGAAAAGAATATAAAAAGATATCCAAAGCCTTGAAAATGCCAGTCAGTACTGTTCAATCACTTATTAAGAAGTGGAAAATTCAGGGATCTCTTGATACCAAGCAAAGGTCAGGTAGACCAAGAAAGATTTCAGCCACAACTGCCAGAAGAATTGATCGGGATACAAAGAAAAACCCACAGGTAACCTCAGGAGAAATACAGGCTGCTCTGGAAAAAGATGGTGTGGTTGTTTCAAGGAGCACAATACTTGTTGACCCCTCTCCAAACATAGCGCTTATGGTTTTGACCATAAAGCTCCATTTTTGGTCTCGTCACTCCTAATTACAGTGTGCCAGAAGCTGTGAGGCGTGTCAAGGTGTTGTCGGGCATATTGTAACCGGGCTTTTGTGTAGCATTGTCTTCTTTCTGGCAACTCGACCGTGCAGCTCATTTTTGTTCAAATATCGTCGTATTGTGCTCCTTGAAACAACCATACTGTCTTTTTCCAGAGCAGCCTGTATTTCTCCTGAGGTTACCTGTGGGTTTTTCTTTGTATCCCGATCAATTCTTCTGGCAGTTGTGGCTGAAATCTTTCTTGGTCTACCTGACCTTGGCTTGGTATCAGGAGATCCCTGAATTTTCCACTTCTTAATAAGTGATTGAACAGTACTGACTGGCATTTTCAAGGCTTTGGAAATATTTTTATATACTTTTCCATCTTTATAAAGTTCCATTACCTTGTTACGCAGGTCTTTTGACAGTTCTTTTCTGCTCCCCATGGCTCAGTATCTAGCCTGCTCAGTGCATCCACGAGAGAGCTAACAAACTCATTGACTATTTATACACCGACACTAAATGCAATTTAAAAAGCCACAGGTGTGGGAAATTAACCTTTAATTGCCATTTAAACCTGTGTGTGTCACCTTGTGTGTCTGTAACAAGGCCAAACATTCAAGGGTATGTAAACTTTTGATCAGGGCCATTTGGGTGATTTCTGTTACCATTATGATTTAAAAAGGAGCCAAACAACCATGTGATAATAAATGGCTTCATATGTTCACTATCCTTAAATAAAAGAGTTTTTTTTGCATGATCAGTCATATTTTTAAAATCAATGCCAAAATGTCACAATTTCTGCCAGGGTATGTAAACTTTTGAGCACAACTGTATATGACTCCACGCGATATAGCATGCAAGATTGTACGTTTTATTTTCATATTTTGCTTTTGATAATTGTAATCACATTTTAGCTTGTGTACAAATGTACAAAATTCACATGGTATCAATTTATATGATGTCATGAAAGTGCATTTTTAATAATATAAGCTGTTGTCACTGACATTTCATTAAATTGTTTAACAAATATTCACAAGGTTGGAACCTAATAATGAAAATAGAATTCCACATATAACAATAATTTAATAATTGTATTATACAAATATTAACTTAAATGCTACTATATCAAAACTACTATGGAAAAAAACAAACACTTTTTGTTAAATTCTTAAAGTTTTCTGAAGTTAAAATATTTCGTAATGTATGATTGTGCCTTTAAATATGTATTTATTTACACATTTATTACACTTACTGCATTATTTTATTACATTTTTGTTTATATGCACTTGTGCAATTTACATTGAGTTTACATTGATAGGTATAACAAGCACTAAATTGTTACTTTCACTTAAAGAGAACCGGCAGCTTCGCGAGCAAATGTTTAAATACTTAATAACATAGGTTATAACATCAAGTAGACATAGCAATATTCAGCTCTGTATCTCCTCTCACCTTGCCTGTGCTTGTGCTATTTATGCCTAGACTGATGATAACTGCTCTCACTGGTTTGGTTACAAGCACAAGTTGTGCTAAATGCTTTTTGTGGGAATATTTGGACTTAGCCTGCTGCTCTAAGTTGGTAGCAAAATCTTGCCACAGGAAATGACAGTAGCTTCCTTCCCATGGAAACAACCTCAGGAAATGTGCTTTTATCTTACACAATGTTTATCCTTGATCCTCTAGATACCCCTGTTCCAACAAAATGGAGCTGTTGCCAGTTCCGAATGCCAATCTCCCTTTAAACTTGCAGGTCTCGAACAAAGAAGTGCTAACGTTAGAATCCAGCTACCATTCCACGTAATTTAAAAACAATTGCAACTTAGTCTGGCTAAACTGACTCAAAAAAGCAAAACTAGATTGCTCCCATTATAATGAACGAAGCACCCGATTTAGCGATGCAACACTTGTTCAGTTGGCAGACATCTTGTTCCGGTTGTGTTGAACAGCGGTCCAGCCACTTTATTGTCCCCATCTTTCTGAAATAAAATAGTGGTAGCACTTTATAATGTTACATTTGTTAACATTAGTGAATGCATTAGATGTCATGAACTAACAATGAACAATATGAAAATATAAATGAACAAATATAAACTTTGATAGTGAATGCAAAGTACTCTGGTTTCACTTTAATTTAAAGAGCCCATATTATGCTAATTTACAGGTTCATGATTTTATTTTGCGGGTCCACTAGAATAGGTTTACATTCTTTAATATTCAAAAAACACATTATTACTCTCATACTGTAAATGTTTCCCCCCCGCTCTTCATACTCTGGCTCAAACGCTCTGATTTACCTCCTGTCTCTTTAAAGCCCCCCTTTCCGAAAAGCCCAGTCTGCTTTGATTGGTCAGCTGGCCTAGTCTGTTGTGATTGGTCAACCGGGTAGAGCATGTGTCGGAAATGTAACGTTCCTTACCATAACTGAGTTTCAGGCTTCCTGAGAAGCTGCGAACACTATTATAACTATGGCAACAGTGGTATCGGTTTTTGCCGTACCAGCTCTAGCCCGAGACCAATAATGAATGAAATAATGAAAGTTTGGAAGAACAAGCTGATCGACCTGAACCACCTTCGCAAGCACGACTTGAGCAGGATGTTTCACAGTGGTAAGTTTTAATTTAGTACACTGTTGATTGTGAACCTAACAAAGCTTCAAGTAAAAGACATGTAGTGCATTTAAGTTAGTCATCTTTTGCTGGAATGGGTGTAGCCAAACTTTTTTCACCCAAGCTATGAACGGAGAACAGAGGCTTACTCCCAGTTGGACATTACCGGGTGTATTAGAGAGTTAGTGAGCAAGTTAGCCGAGCACTACTGTGGATTGCAGACGTAAAATGACCATTTGTAAAAATTAATCCATCTCCACACTTGATAGTAAGAACGACAAACAGTCTGCATAATTCTACACAATTGTAGGTAAAAGTGGGCCTGCAGTTGATTAGCAAAACTATTTCAAAACAATAACATTAGCTAGCAGGTAAACAGAGGCCTACAGCTGTGCATTGGGTGTACACCATAGCTACAACACAAAACTCCGCATTTGAACACTCGGTAGCAGATAAATCCACAAATAATCAAGCATACTTATAGGTTGTGATTCTGAAGCACCAGATTGTCCCAACAAAAAGGGAACTGCACCATCTTTCAGGAGTAACCGTCTTGAAAATCCAGTGTTGGTTGTGGTTTTACTGCTGAGGAATAGTGCTAAAAATACATTTTAACCACTGATACTTCAATTCGTCTGCCTTTGGAAGTCCAAACAAAGAGGTTTTGCTTTCACAATGAAGAAAACAGCATCTTCTTGACATGGCAACAACACTAACCCAACTCGGCCTCTGCTATACAGTGCATCCGGAAAGTATTCACTGCGGTTCACTTTTTCCACATTTTGTTATGTTACAGCCTTATTCCAAAATGGATTAAATTCCTCAAAATTCTACAAACAATACCCCATAATGACAACGTGAAAGAAGTTTGTTTGAAATCTTTGCAAATTTATTAAAAAGAAAAACGAAAAAAATCACATATACATAAGTATTCACAGCCTTTGCTCAATACTTTGTTGAAGCACCTTTGGCACCAATTACAGCCTCAAGTCTTTTTGAGTATGATGCTACAAGCTTGGCACACCTATTTTTGGGCAGTTTCTCCCATTCTTCTTTGCAGGACCTCTCAAGCTCCATCAGGTTGGATGGGGAGTGTCGGTGCACAGCCATTTTCAGATCTCTCCAGAGATGTTCAATCGGGTTCAAGTCTGGGCTCTGGCTGGGCCACTCAAGGACATTCACAGAGTTGTCCTGGAGCCACTCCTTTGTTATCTTGGCTGTGTGCTTAGGGTCGTTGTCCTGTTGGAAGATGAACCTTCGCCCCAGTCTGAGGTCCAGAGTGCTCTGGAGCAGGTTTTCATCAAGGATGTCTCTGTACATTGCTGCATTCATCTTTCCCTCGATCCTGACTAGTCTCCCATTTCCTGCCGCTGAAAAACATCCCCACAGTATGATGCTGCCACCACCATGCTTCACTGTAGGGATGGTATTGGCCAGGTGATGAGCGGTGCCTGGTTTCCTCCAGACATGACGCTTGCCATTCAGGCCAAAGAGTTCAATCTTTGTTTCTCATGGTCCGAGAGTCCTACAGGTGCCTTTTGGCAAACTCCAGGCGGGCTGTCATGTGCCTTTTACTGAGGAGTGGCTTCCGTCTGGCCACCCTACCATACAGGCCTGATTGGTGGAGTGCTGCAGAGATGGTTGTTCTTCTGGAAGGTTCTCCTCTCTCCACAGAGAAATGCTGGAGCTCTGTCAGAGTGACCATCGGGTTCTTGGTCACCTCCCTGACTAAGGCCCTTCTCCCCCGATTGCTCAGTTTGGCCAGGCAGCCAGCTCTAGGAAGAGTCCTGGTGGTTCCAAACTTCTTCCATTTACGGATGATGGAGGCCACTGTGCTCATTGGGACCTTCAATGCTGCAGAAATTTTTCTGTACCCTTCCCCAGATCTGTGCCTCGATACAATCCTGTCTCAGAGGTCTACAGACAGTTCCTTGGACTTCAGCGGCAGGAGGTTTGTGCTCTGACATGCACTGTTAACTGTGGGACCTTATATAGACAGGTGTGTGCCTTTCCAAATCGTGTCCAATCAACTGAATTTACCACAGGTGGACTCCAGTCAAGTTGTAGAAACATCTCAAGGATGATCAGTGGAAACAGGATGCACCTGAGCTCAAGTTTGAGTGTCATGGCAAAGGCTGTGAATACTTATGTACATGTGATTTTTTTTTTTATTTTTTTTTTTTATAAATTTGCAAAGATTTCAAACAAACTTCTTTCACGTTGTCATTATGGGGTATTGTTTGTAGAATTTTGAGGAAAATAATGAATTTAATCCATTTTGGAATAAGGCTGTAACATAACAAAATGTGGAAAAAGTGAAGCGCTGTGAAAACTTTCCGGATGCACTGTAACTACGTTTGTTTGAGGGCGGGCCAGTGTAGCCCTTAGTAGCCCTTAACCCATAATGCAAATGTGTTACATAGTGACATAGATACTTTACGGAAGAAATGGCTGGACTACATTCCAGCCGTTTCTTGTAGTTCTTGAGCAGTGTGGTATGTGGTAGAGAATAACTCCCTTTTGCTTGGACTTTGTGCTTTGAAACTTTGCAGACCTTTTACATGCACAAAGAGCTATATTACACACTAAAGGAAAGGTAAAATCCCAAAACGCATAATAGGGCCTCTTTAACGATCGTGTAATGGCAAATGTTCCTTGTCATAGCGGGTTCATTCACGTTAAAGACAATGGCAGGCTCATGCACAGACAATACACAGAGACGTGGACTGCATCCGACTCTCGATAAAATCTGGGCCGCGCGCGGTCAAGCCGCATGGATTGTGCTGATGACGAAATTTGTGTCATGCATACTGTGCGCAGAACAATCTGCAACGCGGACAGCAGAAGAATACTTTGGCCTTTACTCTATTTCTGTGGAGTGATACAATTATGAAACGAAATCTCAAAGGGTTTGCTTCATGAGAAATAAGGGCTCATGGGTTTAGTCAAAGAGCATTAAGTGAAGAAATTAGAACAGACATATTTTACCATTGCATAATATAATATAATTTTAAATAATAAAAGTATATAAACAAATTTATGCTTTATATTAATACTAGATACTAATACTGGGGAGGGCCTTCCTTTGTTCTCAAAACAGCCTCAGTTCTTCTTGGCATGGATTCCACAAGATGTTGGAAACATTCCTATGAGATTCTAGTCCATGTTGACATGATTGCATCACCCAATTTTTGCAGATTTGTCAGCTGCACATTCATGCTGCGAATCTCCCATTCCAGTCTTCAGCTGTCCAGTTTTGGTGAACCTGTGCCTGCAGCCACAGCTTTTTGTTCTTGGCTGACAGAAGTGGAACCCGACATGGTCTTCTGCTGTTGTAGCCTATTCTCGTCAAGGTTTGACGTGTTGAGCATTCTGATATGCTATCCTACTCGCTACAATTGTACAGAGCGGTTATCTGAGTTACCGTAGCCTTTCTGTCAGCTTGCACCAGTCTGGCCATTCTCAGTTGACCTCTCTCATCAACAAGGCGCTTCCGTCCACAGAACTGCCGCTCGCTGGATGTTTTTTGTTTTCCGCACCATTCACTATACACTCTAGAGACTGTTGTGTGTGAAAATCCCAGGAGATCAGCAGTTACAGAAAAATTCAAACCAGCCCATCTGGCACCAAAAATCATGCCACGGTCTAAATAACTGAGATCACATTTTTTTCCCCATTCTGATGGTTAATGTGAACATTAAATGAAGCTCCTTACCCGTATCTGCGTGATTTTATGCATTGCACTGCTGCCACACGATTGGCTGATTAGATAATCACATGAATAAGTAGGTGTACAAGTGTTCCTAATAAAGTGCTCAACGAGGGTATAACCCTATTTTATTATTTAATTAATATATTTGAAGTTAAAAATGTAAAAACTGACTTCTTAAGGTTTATGAAGCACACATGCACCTTAAGAATTACAATTTATATGACAGTTAATCATGAAAGCCCTGAAAGAGACAATTACTTGTCATAATCGCAATTATTTGTTTGACAATTAATCGTCAGCCAAATTTTATAATCGTGACAGCCCTAGTATTTATTAATCTTATTTAATGCTAATTAAAAAATATATTTATAATTGTTAATTGATAGTTTATGTTAGTTCATAATTTATTAACTAATGTTAACTTTTCACATATAACTTCACATCATTTAAAAGAAGTATTAATATATGTTGCAGTTAACATTAACCAAGATTAATAATGCTGTAGGCCTAAAAGTATTGTTCATTGTTAGTTCATGTTAACTAATGTTAAACTAACTGTAACCTACATATCTTTACATTATTGTGTAGAACTAATTGGGAGTACTCTTTAATATGTAAAGAAACACAAACCTCTAACTACACATTATTTCAGTAGAAATGTATAGCTTATTAAGAAACACTTTATTATTAACTAGTATATTGGATAATGTAGCAGCAAAATTAACAGTAATTCCAATCTTCAAGTCTTCAGTAGAAAAGAAACCGTTTTTTTTTTTTGTTTTGTTTTTTCTATGTTTCAACTTGTATCTGGACTTTAAAGGATTCAGATCTCTTTTTTGTTCAATTTAGTTGTAAGACATCAGTCCACTTTTACATTTACATTTATGCATTTACATACAGTGCACTTATTACAGGGACAGTCCCCCTGGAGCAACCTGGAGTTAAGTGCCTTGCTCAAGGACACAATGGTGGTGGCTGTGGGGATTGAACCAACAACCTTTTGCTTACCAGTTCAGTGCTTTAGTTTAATAATTTAATATTATTATTATTGACTTTTAATTTTAATTTTAAATACAACAGTAATATATTAAAATTGTGCACTTTTTAAACCCTCACGCTTGTATTTTTACATTTTAAACTCTCCAGGAAGTCCTGTATGTGTCTGTTTGTAGGCAAGTTCACAGTAGTTTAATTCGCTTCTTATTAAAGTTTTGGTAAAATGCACCTCCAGTGCCATTCTAAATGCATATTATAAGTGAACCGAACTATTGAGCATCTACATTTGAGATGCTCTTCGTGAGTAGCGCTCAAATATTGCGCACCGCTGTGAAGGCTAAAAATAGCCACGAGTGCATCACCAGCCTGTGCGTGAGTTTGTGTCAACAGAGCAGCACCATTCACAAACGCGCTGGTGCTGCACTTACTATATATTTACTTATTAAACACAGCTTTTTGTGATTCACAGAGCTATCGCATGTCTTCAAGTGGCTTTGAATAAAATGCACGAGTCATATGAACTGCTTTACTGGTGTTTTTATGGTTCTTTTATGTCATTTTTGGAGCTTGACAGTAACGAACATGACTAACACACAGTAGCGGATTTGGATCGGGCTCGTCGGACCGATACCCGATCCGTCTAAAAGCTTCAGTATCGGAGCAGATACCGATCCAGGTATTGGATTGGTGCATCCCTAATTTGAAAGTGTTACTAGTGTGTGAATTGATTGGGATGATTTTTTTTTCTCCGTTACATATTTAAATATCTTCATAAAAATCTTATGGCATAAAGACATTACAAAGGCCATGAAGCAGCAAGTTTGTTTGCTGGCAGTTTATGTAGTAACGTATTTAGTTACGTCATCATCCACTTCTCACATATCGGTGGAAATGCTCCATTTCTGTCATAAAAGGAGTAAGAGACAAACTGTGGAAAGAGAAATATGGGGAAAAAATGGACGTTCCTATTCTTTCAAGTTATGAATTGGTGTCTAACTTTTTTGAACCTTTAAAAACAATTATAACAGCAACAGTAACACAATTTGCTATTGCACATTTGTACCATTAGCAGTCGCTTAAACCCTATAATCACATTTGATTATTTTTCATCTTTGATGTTTTTTTGGTACTAAAACAAGAAGCTAAACTGATTTGATTAATCATTTATGGTTTGTTTGGAGTGATTGAAATGACATGGATATGCCCGAGACAAGTTCATCTTTGTATTGTGAAAGGATTTGCAACAGTTTGAAATTAGTGGTGGTCAGGAGTAAATCTGTGCATGAGATGATCTGATGCATTTAACCAGATAATAATGACATTTTCCTTTGTTTATTTGTTTGGTTTGTTTGCTCACTCGCTCTATTTTTGCAGTGTGTGTGTTTCTGTTTGTCATTCTTTTATAAGCTCATCTGTTTTCAGTCGTTTTATGAACATGTTGGCCTTGGTTCCCTTTCACTTGCATGGATTATGTTTTGTTGACTAATTACAAACTTCCTGGTCTTATCTTGAACATGGACTTAAATTCTGAACTTAGCCCACAGTGTTCCTGCTCCCGGAGGAGTGAATTCTGCATGGTGTGAATGTTAGCTCTGGGAACAACTGCGTTTCAATGCACTGTGTGACCCAACTGACCCTTTGCGTCCCTCCATAGGATTTGAACCAACACACTAACCAGAATGACTTACAATTAGTTCCCAAAGCTAATTTGTTTTGAAGTGAACATGCATGGTAGACATTGGAACCTGTGTTTATGTGTAATTTTCTCTCTTTCTGTTACAATGCTTCCCCAGCAAGGACAAGTCTGGAAGGTTTGCACAGCTATTCACCTTCCTCAAATCTCAGTCTGCCCTCTAACCTCACCCCCCCCCACCCCCTACCAGTCTCATGTCCCATGACCTATCTGTACGCAACTCACAGAAAAGGCCCTTCCCAAACTGCAGCACCAGCAGGACCGTTTTAAAATTGATTTATTTTTTGGAAATTGTTGGAGTGAGTTTCGTTTTAATTTCATTGCTTTACGAACTTGAAGTTATGCCAGCCTTACAGATGAAAGGTTGTGGATGTACCAGGGTTGGGCGATATTGCTAAAACAATTATATATTTTTCAGCCATTTGATTTTATTATTTTTATATATATATAATATATAAGGGGTCAAAATCAAAAGTAACAGTCAGTATCTGGCCTCCAGTGCATCTCCTCCTCATGGACTACACCAGATTTGCCAGTTCTTGCTGTGAGATGTTACCCCACTGTTCCACCAAGGCACTTGCAAGTTCCAGGACATTTCTGGGGGGAATGGCCCTAGCCCTCACCCTCCGATCCAACAGGTCCCAGATGTGCTCAATAGGTTTGAGATCCGGGCTCTTCGCTGGCCATGGCAGAACACTGACATTCCTGTCTTGCAGGAAATCACACACAGAACGAGCAGTATGGCTGGTGGCATTGTCATGCTGGAGGGTCATGTCAGGATGAGGCTGCAGGAAGGGTACCACATGAGGGAGGAGGATGTCTTCCCTGTAACGCACAGCGTTGAGATTGCCTGCAGTACATAACAACAAGCTCAGTCTGATGATGCTGTGATACACCACCCCAGACCATGACGGATCCTCCACCTCCAAATCGATCCCGTTCCAGCGTACAGGCCACAGTGTAACGCTCATTCCTTCGACAATAAACGGGAGTCCGACCATCACCCCTGGTTAGACAGAACCGTGACTCATCAGTGAAGAGCACTTTTTACCAGTCCTGTCTGGTCCAGCGAAGGTGGGTTTGTGCCCATAGGCGACGTTGTTGCAGATGATGTCGGTAAGGACCTGCCTTACAACAGGCCTACAAGCCCTCAGTCCAGCCTCTCTCAGCCTGTTGTGGACAGTCTGAGCACTGATGGAGGGATTGTGCATTCCTGGTGTAACTCGGGCAGTTGTTGTTGCCATCCTGTACCTGTCCCGCAGGTGTGATATTCGGATGTACCAATACTGTGCAGGTGTTGTTACACGTGGTCTGCCACTGCAAGGATGATCAGCTGTCCTTCCTGTCTCCCTGTAGCACTGTCTTAGGTATCGCACAGTACGAACATTACAATTTATTGCCCTGGCCACATCTGCAGTCCTCATGCTTCCATGCAGCATGCCTAAGGCATGTTCACGCAGATGAGCAGGTACCCTGGGCATCTTTCTTTTGGTGTTTTTCAGAGTCAGTAGAAAGGCTTCTTTAGTGTCCTAAGTTTTTATAACTGTGACCTTAATTGCCTACTGTCTGTAAGCTGTTAGTGTCTTAATGACCGTTCCACAGGTGCATGTTCATTAATTGTTTATGGTTCATTGAACAAGCATGGAAAACATTATTTAAACCATTTACAATAAAGATCTGTAAAGTTATTTGGATTTTTATAAAATTATCTTTAAAATACAGTGTCCTGAAAAAAGGTAATCTCTTTTTTTGCTGAGCTTATATATAATATACACAAATACATTGGCAGCCAAACGTTTGGAATAATGTACAGATTTAGATGTTTTGGAAGGAAATTGGTACTTTAATTCACCAAAATGGCATTCAACTGATCACAAAGTATAGTCAGGACATTACGGATGTATAAAACAGCACCATCACTATTTGAAAAAAGTCATTTTTGATCCAATTTAGATATGCCCCATTTCCAGCAGCCATCACTCCAACACCTTACCCTTGAATAATCATGCTAAATTGCTAATTTGGTACTAGAAAATCACTTGCCATTATAACAAACACAGTTGAAAGCTATTTGGTTTGTTAAATTAAGCTTAATATTGTCTTTTGTGTTTGTTTTTGAGTTGCCACAGTATGCAATAGACTGGCATGTCTTAAGGTCAGTATTAGCTAAAAATGGCAGAAACAGCTTTCTCTAGAAACTCGTCAGTCAATCATTGTTTTGAGGAATGAAGGCTATACAATGCTTGAAGATTTCATACAAATGTCTACACTACAGTCTTCAAAGACAAAGGACAACTGGCTCTAACAAGGACAGAAAGAGATGTGGAAGGCCAGATGTACAACTAAACAAGAGGATAAGAACATCAGAGTCTCTAGTTTGAGAAATAGATGCCTCACATGTCCTCAACTGACAGCTTCATTGAATTCTACCCGCTCAACACCAGTTTCATGTACAACAGTAAAGAGAAGACTCAGGGGTGCAGGCCTTATGGGAAGAATTGCTAAGGAAAAGCCACTTTTGAAACAAAAACAAAAAGAAAAGGTTAGAGTGGGCAAAGAAACACAGACATTGGACAACAGATAATTGGAAAAGAGTGTTATGGATCTTAACCCCATTGAGCTTTTGTGGGATCAGCTAGACTGTAAGGTGTGTGAGAAGTGCCCGACAAGACAGCCACATCTATGGCAAGTGCTACAGGAAGTGTGGGGTGAAATGTCACCTGAGTATCTGGACAAACTGACAGCTAGAATGCCAAGGATCTGCAAAGCTGTCATGCTGCACATGGAGGATTTTTTGATGAGAACTTTGAAGTAGTTTAAGAAAACACTACACTGTTCTTCACTTAACAAGCGCAAGGAAGAGTTATATTTAATCATTTTCATTTATATGCAAAATAACAATACATAGTAATAGAAATATTTATCCACATACAGTATTTATATTTTAGGAAAAAAAAAAAACATTTTAAGATATAAGAAATGCCACGTGCAAGCTTTTGGAAATATTTTAATATATTAAGTGATGGCACAAACACATTTTTGAATCAAAAGTTACGAAGCGATTTATTGAAATAGGCTATTTGACCAGATTCACGGAAATGAATTGTCGCTAATATAACATCTCTGCCTCTGTCTGATACTTTCAAGGAAGGATCACAAAACTAGTCTGAGGCGGTCTTTATGAAGCTTAATGGATAATTAAAAAGCACCTCAAAAATAGCAATATTCGTGATGTTTCTTAATTTTATATCGCCAGAAAAGCATCATTGATATATCATGAATATTCAGTATATCGCCCAGCCCTGTGTGTAACAAAAAAACCTTTGTTAGCCTACATTTTGTTTGGGTTGTAACTTGTATTATTAATGCATGAGGCTTACTTTTCTTTAATTTTCCATTTGTTCCTTATTTATTTGTTTTTGCCATCCTCTTTATTTTCTGCAAGTTTGCCTCTAACTGCCAAGCAGTTGTAGCACTATTGGATGTTAGTAGTACGATAAACCGAGACAAACAAAGGCAGCTATAGTCCAAAGGATTTTAGAGGCATAGTTTACATTTTCTATGGGTTTATTTATTTACTTTGCTGTGATTGGCTGTGTAAATCATTATCAGTGGGTATGGGAGTAATTTGGCTAAGTTAGCTGGTTTGTTTTGTTACTTTGGGCAGTTTGACTCCTTAGCGCAAAATGAAAGTGAATTTGAGTGCTTGTTACCCCAGTCAGTTTGCTAGCCATGCGGTGTCTTTTTTTGGGAACGACCTAATGAGCTTCGTAAAAACCCCATGTTGTCTTACAGCACCCAACACACTATGTGTTGTCGCGCACTTTGGAATGGTGTTGAGGTTCGATGCTGCGTTAGCCGTAGGTGCATGTAAAGCATCATGTAACGTGTCATGTGACCATACACACTGCCCTGCCTCAGCTGCACGTCCATTTACGCGTTTCAGCTCCCTCACTCTGTAAGACACTCACCTCTTACAGAAAAATCAGCCAATCCGACGCACTGTCCAGCAATCCCACCATCTCTCTGTTTCTCTAGGAATGTTTCTGATCATACACTGCTGTCCGTGTTCCACTAACTGCTCTCCAACTTTTCATGCAGCACCTTGTCATTTGAAGAGCATTCTGAATATTCTTTCTCTTTTTTCCTTTCTTCTGCCCTCTTTACCTGTCCATCCATCCTTTTTACTAGGCCTGTCTTGATTATTATATGATCATTTGATCTAATCGTGATTATTTGCTATAACCACAATCTTGGTGCACTTTTCAATTCCATAGATTCAAAATGTGGCGTATATTTCCAGTGATGTATTGCATTGTTAAATATAAAAAAGCCCAAAATACACCTGGACTCTTACTTTGAAATGACAGAGACTCCTTTACAATGCTCTATAATAAATTATTTACCAAATTAAGCAGCTACACTGAATATTCACCCCCGGAATTTCGCCCTGCAAAGCTAAATGTAACCGCACCTTTTTTAATAATAATATTCTTATATTCAATATAGAAATAATACAGAATGTTAACTGCACTGGATTCAAAGAAACTGAGACCCTACCACATCTTAAATGGACCAAAATTAGAAGCATTTAAAAAGATATAGTGAGATACCCTCACCGACCACTTTATTAGTTACACCTGTACACCTACTTATTCATGTGATTATCTAATCAGCCAATCATGTGTCAGTAGTGCAATGCATAAAATCAGGATCAGGAGCTTCAGTTAATGTTCAGAATGGGGGAAAAATGTGATCTCGGTGATTTCGACCGTGGCATGATTTTTGGTGCCAGACTGTCTGGTTTGAGTTATTCTGTAACTGCTGATCTCCTGGGATTTTCACACACAACAGTCTCTAGAGTTTCTCAGAATGGTGCCAAAAACAAAAAACATCAAGTGAGCACCAGAGAGCTCAACAGAGCCAGACTGGTTCGAGCTGACAGAAAGGCTACTGTAACACAGATAACCCCTCACTACGATTGTAGTGAGCAGAATAGCATATCACAATGCACAACATGTTGAATATTGAGGCGGATGAGCTATAACAGCAGAAGACCATGTCGGGTTCCACTTCTGTCAGCCAAGAACAGAAAGCTGAGGCTGCAGTGGGCCTACCGTCTGCATGTCACAGCAGAAATCGAGATTCGTCAGACCAGGTGATGTTTTATTCAATCGTCTACCGTCCAGCTTTGTTGAGCCTGTGTCCACTGCAGCCTCAGTTTCCTGTTCTTAGCTGACAGTAGTGGTACCCGGAGGGGTCTTCTGCTGCTTTAGCCCATCCGCCTCAATGTTCGATGTGTTGTATGTTCAGAAATGCATTTCTGCATAGCATTGTTGTAATGTGTGGTTATTTGGGTTACTGTCTCCTTCCTGTCAGCTTGGACCAGTCTGGCCATTCTCCTCTGACCTCTGTCATTGACAGGCCGTTTTCGCCCACAGAACTGCCGCTCGTTGGATGTATTTTGTTTTTCGCACCATTCTCTA
Source organism: Myxocyprinus asiaticus (assembly GCF_019703515.2). NCBI lineage: Eukaryota > Metazoa > Chordata > Actinopteri > Cypriniformes > Catostomidae > Myxocyprinus > Myxocyprinus asiaticus. The sequence continues at coordinate 44,211,053 of NC_059354.1, forward strand.
TACACTCTAGAGACTGTTGTGCGTTAAAATCCCAGGAGATCAGCAGTTGCAGAAATACTCAAACCAGCCCGTCTGGCATCAAAAATCATGCCATGGTTGAAATCACCAAGATCACATTTTTTCCCCTTTCTGATGGTTGATGTGAACATTAAATAAAGCTCCTGACCTGTATCTGCGTGATTTCTTCGCACTGCATTGCTGCTACATGATTGGCTGGTTAGATAATCGCATGAATAAGTAGGTGTAAAGGTGTACCTTATAAAGTGGTTGGTGAGTGTATTTAATAATAATATGTACTATTTAAATATTAAATACAAGACTTAATGTTCATTTATATAATGTCATGTCAATCTTACCTGTGCAATATTTGGTTATAAAGCCTTAAAGAAAATACATTTTATTTGTTTCTAAGTTCAGTGTGAATGAATTAGTGTATTAAGTGTACACTATAATATGAATATGTACTGTTAAGAAATGAAATATGATTTAATCTTTATTCATATATATTCAAGTCATTCTAAAATGTGCAATATTTGTTTACAAACCTTCAAGAAAAGTATAGTTTTTATTTATGTTTCTAAGTTCAATGTGACTAAATAACTTGGGTGACATGACATGAAAAAAAAAAAAGATTAATTGCAGTTATTTGAATGACAATTTATCGTCATTAAAAATGCCATGATCGTGACAGACCTGTCTTTCACTCTCTTTAACATTCTGGCTCTTTCTTTTATTTCTTCCACTGCATCTTCTAACTGTGACCGAATCCCTGCACTGTACCTCACCATTCATCCTCTCTAATCTGCCTTAAACTGTTTGATTTTTTTTTTTTTTTAATTTTTTTTTTTTCATGATCAATGGAATATCAGTCAGTTTTGTGCACGTTCACTGTGGTCCTGTTCAAACTGTTGCACATTTAGCAGTGATGTTTTTCCCTGTTTGTTGTAGGCTTGTGGAGATCCCAAGGCAAAGCCCTCCTACCTGATTGACAAAAACCTGGAGTCAGCCGTGAAATTCATCGTCAGAAAATTCCCTGCCATCGAGACACGCAACAACAATGTAAGTTTCATATTGTGAATCATGTATAAGTTCTAATGAACCTGCTGATGGCATGGCATGATGTTGATGCTAATAGAATGTTTTATGAATGAATACAGGACAATTTTACATTATACAGAAATGTTTTATTTCAATCTGTTTAGTTTATTAAAGGTGCTGTTGCCACTTATTTATTTATTTATTTTTTATTTTTTGCCACAGATCAAATTTCCTTATTACCTATTTGTCCAGAGAATTAGCACAAGTATTGCATGTTTTCCTAGGGATGTCATCTCAAATGTTAGCCCTCCATGCTCTCTGTCATAAAACTGGATCAGTTCTTCACACAATCAAACCACTAATGCTAATGAGTATTAACTGCAGTGGAAATGTGGCATACAAGGCAGTATGAAGGCACAATGGAACACAGCTCTCCTTATTTAAATGCGGTGCCGTGGCCTGCATCACATCAGCTAATGTACACTAGTCTCACGGTTTACTGAGAAAATAAGGAAGGCTGTAAGTGGCTCTAAGTTCGGCTATCTCTACAATAGTATTAAACTCTGTAAGAAAAGTGCCACTGAATATATGATTTTTCCTAGTTCAGTAATGGAAGTGCATATGTTTCATTGCTGTATCTGACAAGCCATTAGTGGTCGTTCAACAGCAGACTTGGAGAACAACATTTCCATATGGGGTGGGCGACATGATAAACCAGTTGAAATTTGGCAACCAGTATACATTTTGGATTACCGTATGTATCGCTTTTACGCAAAACCGCCACCAAGTGCAAGAAATGTGCACTTCATTCTATTCACGTAACACGTACGTGGTACACATTCTGTCTGAGAAATGGAGGAAGAAGTCAGAGTGGCTTCACTTGAGACTGAGAATAGAAGAAGCAGGGGTTTTTGGGTACTGGCCATTTTTCGGCAGCCACCCAAACTAAATTTCAGGCCGTCGAAGCAAATTCAATGACATTAATCTTGTGTTCTGAATATGCTTCTCGTCAGACACACGCAGCTGTGTTTCATGTGATTTTCGCGCATGCTATCTCAAAAGCATGAAAGTGTGCACAAATCCAGCAGGCTTCCAGATTGGGCTCCACAGACACTTGCCCTACTCAACCCGGTTCCTCTTCAAAACTTGCGTGACCCATTTGAATTCTACTGAGTTTTGAGTTTTTTTTTTTTTTTACTTAGAGCACTATGGAGGAAGTCAAATGGTGAGAGAGCCTGACATTTTAACCAACACTGATGAGGAAAACGGCTAAAACAATGTGTCTTGCGCCAACAATGTGTCATCTGTCGTGCGGATTTTTTAAACTACACATCATCACTCTTTATTAAATTCAGCTCAAATGATGTTGGATATTAGCAAACAAACCGGCTTTGCTTTCAGATATTCAAATATTGTCTACAGAGATGACTTAAACCATTAAGAGCCTAATGAAGTGTTTTATAATAATAATACTAATCAACAACATCAGACTACAATGTGAAATTTAGCATTGTGGTAAGGTTGATTACCACTTGTTTTGTTTTTTTGTTTTTTTTGGAAAAATGTAACTGTATCGAGATATATATCGTTATCGTGATATAAAATTAGTGATATCATGATATAAGATTTGTCATATCGACCACCCCTATTTCCATATATTATAACATAACCATACATTTTTAGCAGACATAAAACTTTGTATACTATACATCCTGTGTGCTGATTTCAGGTAGAGATGGAGACTTTGTACTGATGTGGGTTGACATAATTGTTGTACTAGTAGCATACATTTTCTGTTTTGTGTTTTAGCAGTTTTAGTCTCCCATATGATTACCAACGTAACCCCTCCAACCCCACAGTCACCAAGCCCAGTCTTTGCTGTAATAATTTTTCACCATTACCACAACCCTGAACATCTCTGCAGCATGTTTATCATGCTGTTTACTGGTTACCATAAAGGTCATAATTTTCATTGTAAAAGCACAATGTTCTGTTATGCAGCCCAGTTTATATTAGTTAAACATCTGATGCAGTGTCCATTTTTTTAAGTCATAAAACACAAAGTGATGTTACCATGAGATGGCATGCACATCAGAGCACTTGAGAAGCGGTTCATCTTCACATGCTCTTAAGAGAGCTGCTCTGGTGACGTCTGCGGTGCAGTTCCAGAGTTCAACTGAATGAGACACAAATGCATTTTCCTGTGCGCTCATGAGACACAGCATGCAGGGAAAGATGAGGCTGAATCCAGCTTCTTAATTGCCTGCTTTTATTCAGTATATATTATTCACTTATATCAATGATATCAGTGCTTCGACACTACACAACTCAATCACTGGCGAGTACAATGTTAATATTTACTCGCCAGTGGATAATAACTGACATATTTTAGTCGCATAGCGCGAAATTTACCTGCAGTGTAGAGGGCTAATGCGTCACACATTGTTGCAGGAAACATGCTGGCAATGGAGGTGGAAATAAACTGTGTGGTGGTGCTCTAGCTGAGAATATTATTAATGGAATCTTCTCGAGTGCATTCTGAAGTTCGACAGACAAATCGTTTCATCAAAGGTGGCTACCACATGAGTCCACTAGTCACTGCTAGTCTGTCTGGCATACAAACTTTGAACTATGATACCGTCGGAGAAGGCAGCACGAAATAAAGCAGAGCATGCTAGCCTCCTCTGTCTCTGCCACTGCCTCATAAGGGTGTAATCCAATGCAGCAGCTACACATTGTCAAATTATAAGCTAAAATGTATATTCCATTCCCCTCCGTGTTTTTTTTCTCCCAATTTGGAATGCCCAATTTCCAATGTGCTTTTAAGTCCTCGTAGTCGTGTAGTGATTCGCCTCAGTCCGGGTGGCGGAGGACGAATCCCAGTTGCCTCCACGTCTGAGTCCGTCAACCCGTGCATCTTATCACGTGGCTTGTTGTGCACGTTGCCACGGAGACATAGGCTTCACGCCACCCACCGCGGCAACCACACTCAACTTACCACGCGCCCCACCGAGAACGAACCACATTATAGCGACCACGAGGAGGTTACCCCATGTGACTCTACCCTCCCTAGCAACCGGGCCAGTTTGGTTGCTTAGGAGACCTGGCTGGAGTCACTCAGCACACCCTGGGATTCGAAATAGCGAGCTAGCGAACTCCAAGGGTGGTAGCCAGCGTATTTTACCACTGAGCTACCCAGGCCCCCAACATTACAAACTTTGATTTTTGAAACAAAAAAGTATTTGAAAATCTACCAAAAGCTAAATTTTTACTTTGGATTTTTACTTTCGAAACCAAAATGTTGCCCTCTAAGAACATTTGTCCGTGGTGTGAGTGCAAGATGTGTCACCAGTACTTTTAGTCCGTATTCCCAGAAGAGAAAGGCTACAGATTTTAAATGCGTAAATCTGCTAAAAGCTCATTTTTTATGAAGCATATAGACAAAACAAAATTGTTTGTTGCATGAGGTGCATGATTTAACCATAGCATCGCTTATAGCATTGGCAAATATCCTTGATGTTGGATAGTTTATGGTTTTAACCAAAGAACAAGTCATATTACACAGATAGAAGATAGAGTCACCATTTCTTTATTGGTGTATATCAGAATCTGCGGAGATCAGGCCTCAATTGTCAAGCCAGAGGAAATTACATCAGTGTTGCTTTAGGAATCTAGGCTGTCACATTCTCACACCTCTACTGGTTTTTAGCGTGCATTCCTACTATTGTTCTAGTTTGATGTCTGTGAACAACTCCAAATAACTGGTTTTAATATGGGGATTTTTCTTTCCCAGTTTGGAAGCTTATTTGTATCTGTTACCTTTTTTCCACTGACAGGATGCTGGTGCTCTATTTGGCCCCATTGCATGCTTCCCACCAAAGAAAAGGTCGTTTGGGGCAGAAAAAAAATTGGTCTGCGCTGACCCATTAAACCTGTTGTCTAACCCACAACGTTAGAGTCTGGGGTTGGGATGTTGCCCGCACCAAGTGCAGTTTTCAAAACACAAAATTAAATCACACCCTTTATAATCAATAAGGTTGTCTACATTGGATGTGCACTTTGCGCATCGTAACACCCATTCGATTAATGGCCAATCCATTCCTATTTTGTTGCACTGCAAAGCTACTCAAGCCTCTTCATTCTCCCTGTCTGTTTGAAATCAAACTTAGTTTAAAGGGATAGTTCACACAAAAATGATAATTCTCTCAACATTTACTCACACTCATGCCATCCCAGATGTGTATGACTTTCTTCTACTGAATACAAATGAAGATTTTTAGAAGAATATTTCAGCTGTGTAGGTCCTCACAATGCAAGTGAATGGGTACCAAAATTTTGAAGCTTCAAAAGGCACATTAAGGCAGCCTAAAAGTCATCTCCAGTGGTGAAGTCTATATCTTCTGAAGCGATTTGATAGGTGTGGGTGAGAAACAGATCAATATTTAAGTCCTTTTTTACTATAAGTTCTCCTCCCTCCCCATTAGGTGGCAGTATGCACGAAGAATGTAAATTGCTAAAAACAAAAGAGGAATGTGAAAGTGGAGATTAATAGTAAAAAGGATTTAAGTACTGTTTTGTTTCTCACCCACACTTATCATATCGAAGTCTTATGGATTACTTTTATGCTTCCTTTATGTGATTTTTGGAGCTTCAAAGTTTTAGTCACCATTCATTTGCATTGAATGGACCTACAGAGCTGAGATATTCTTCTAAAAATCTCCATTTGTATTCAGCAGAAGAAAGAAAGTCATACACATCTGGGATGACATGAGGGTGAGTTAATGATGAGACAATTTACATTTTTGGGTGAACTATTCCTTTAATGTCAGATCTGTGCTATTTATTGCAGTACTATTTATTGTTATATATTCATCTAACTTCTAACCGTTAATCAAAGCTCATATAAATATGAAATACTCACAAAACTTTGAGTATGACTCATGAACAAAGACTGCTTTGCCCTCTAGGTTTGTTTGTGATTAACTTATGCCATATCAGATGTCATGGTTTGGCTCTCAAGAAAGAGTACCAGCATATTTTAGTGGAAAAGGGCTAAGGATGATTTATGAAATTTAGGCTGGATTTCTGTTCATAAGCCACAAAAAAGGTGTCTTCATTTATTTACTGGGATTGTCTCATTACAAATTAACCAAACAGTTTATTATTATTATTTCATATGTGCTATTAAATATTCATTCCAATTCCATGTCTCAAGTATGTGTTCTGTGTTCATGTTTTCATTTTGGTTCCTCTGTAATAACCAACCACCATTTTTGTCCTTTTGAAGTGTTTTATATTTCAGAAGTTGTCTGTCATATTTTCAGATGTTTTCAGATTGCTTTGCCTTCAGCTTTGTGTTAAAGATGTTTAACTGCTTCTTGCAATGATGTGGAGCTGTGTCATGTTTAACTGTGTTTGAGTTGCCTTTTAGTGTTGTTTTATATTTCCCTTTTTTTTTTTTTTTTTTTTTTTGCATTTTTTGCATGCTTAACATGGCTATTTTCTGGATTATTCTTTTGGTAAGTTTGGACTCCATGTGGAGTCCCATTTGCTTTATTTAATTCCTGCTCCTATGTATATGTAGTTTAACATTTAAGTTGTACTCACCTATAAATATATTTGTATATATGTTTATATTCAAGTAACCTAAATGGACAAAAGGAATCTCAGATTTGCCCCGTTTTGCAATTGCAGTTATTTGGCACAGCTGAGATGTAAAGTTTTCCAATGATTGAGATGTGCTCTGAGTTTCCTTTGAGTCCGTTATTGCATGAAAACATGCTTTCATCAGTAAATGTATACAGTCTTTTCAAAGCAAGTATCTATTGAGGTTTTGTCTGTTGTGCACAGCATCACATAGTTTTGGCCCAACACACTTTACTCGAAAAGAGCAGAGATGGAGATAAGGACATTTTTCGAACTTGAAACTATGACAAATTTAAAGAGATTGTCTTTGATTCACAATTTCTTTGCGTTTGCGGTGAATCTCATGAAACCTGTCAAGAACATGCAGTATCCAGATCATGTTTCGTAAAAGTGTTACTGACCAATCCTGTCTTAGCAACTGTTGCCATCCGCCATTTCTCTGACAAGCGTTTGCTGTTTTTCAATGAGAGCCTATGGGAGTTATGTGGGTTTGAGTAGTTTTAAGCAAAATAAAAAAAAACGTTGGTGGATCACTTGTAATAGTGACACGATGTACACGCGTTGTTTTTTATTTTATTTTTTTATCTTTAGAAGAGCATTCTATGGATTAAACTGTGTCATTCCTAAATGAACATAAATTATATAAAATCAGCGAGGACACTAATAACTACGTTTTGGTATTGATTCAGGTCTTAGTATAGGTGACCGTAAATAAAGAGTTCACAGCATAATAGTGAGTGTGTTATGAGCAGTTCTGTTCACTTACACCGACGTCATCAGTTGTGTAATCATCAAATTATGCTTTTCTCTTTTTATGTGACTGTGATGATCGTTTGCCTCAATTCTCATTCACAGTCACCACAGTTTTCAATCAAATTACAGTATAATTTAACAATTTATTGACAAAAACATCAGATTAAATGCCTTGAAGTGTCACTCTTCATTCCAGCTCACGTAAGAATATTATCAATATTATTTCTATAGTATTATTTCTGATAATATTTTGCCAAAAACCGTGCCATTCACGGCAATCTCCCATTCATTCCTATGGGGAGTTCTGCAGAGCTTGTCAGAGCGAGCAACGGTAACCAAGGGGGGGTGGAGCTTAGTCTTTACTGTTATACCGTAACAACTGTTAGAGTGATGAGAATGACCATTGAGAAAATTGTAAGTAAAATAAAAAAAATGGTTGCATTACGATAAAGGAAATTGAGGGGGTGGGGGGGATTTCTTAATTATAATTGAAAATAATGTCAATGGAAAAATATTTTAAAAGTCAGAGAGCAATTAATTGTGGGGTGAAATGTGGCCTGTACATGTTTTTTTTGAGATTCACCTTCCAGTCACCAGTATATACAGTTATCACAGTTTCATCTCCCTCTCTGCTGTTTAAATTCTTGACATCATATCTACTTCATATAGGCCTATATTATTTACATATCAGACTTGATTTACATTTAACCTCTTGGTCTAGTGAAATTACATCACTCTTTAGGGTAGGAAGTGAATATATCCACAGTAAAAGTTTGTAGGGTGGGAATGGGGGTGTGGTTTGATGGTATTTTGTGTCTTTTGCCTAAACTTAGGATCTCTGATATTGGGCTTTATGGGTGTCTGCAGTGCAGCATTAACTCTGTTAGCTCTAACCTGGTTTTCTGTCAATCCTGATGGATACTAAGAGGATTCCGACACTAACTTGATTCTAGAGCATTTTTGCACTATCCTTCAATGTAGAGAAAAATAGCAGTCTCCTCAAATCATGCAGTTTTAATAACATATTTGAATGAACTGATGTAGTAGCCATCATTACCCAAACATAGATTTGGATGTCTGAAATGTGGCCAGAACAGTCTTGTTATTTAGTTGTTTTCATAAGAGTACCTTCCCAGGTCAAATGGCAATGCATTTTTGCTCTAGAGTCACAAATGCCGTAATGGAAACCGAAGGGGTCAGTGCCTGTCAAGACTTGATGCAGGGTTCATTTTCTAGTTTGGCTGTCAAAAAGAAAGTCTGAGAGTCCCTCTATCTTTTTAACAGTACTCAATAAGGATTTAATGTGCAGTGATTCAGATTTTTACTGTATAGATCGACCAGTGTCGTTTTCTTAGACCGATACGATACTGATAATTTTTGTGTTTAAGTGTTCAATAACCAGTATGCATTACTGATTTTTAAATCTTGTTGCATTTCTGCTTTCAGGCAAAATAACAACTTAATAAATTATCACTAACCTCTAAAGGTGAACTGCATTACAAAATTAATATTGCACACAGTCTACAAAGAGTTTAATTAGTTTTAGTTGCAATATTCACAGTTTCAAAGCCCCTAAATTTTTAAAATATAAAAATACAAATTTAAAGTCTTGAACCCGATATAAAAGAACCGACAACCGATTAAGTGGAAAAGTGTAAATATTAGGGATGTGCGCTACGACTAATTTGACTGTCGTTTAAATGGAAGTTTTGTAGCCAACTTGTCGACTAGTCTAAAGAGAAACCAACCTTCAGAAAACCAAAAATGTATGCAACCCATTTAAAATACTTAATCTATTCCAAACCCGAAGCTAAATTCCACTGAAAAGGGGCATTTATCTGTGACATGCTCGCCTTGAATTATGATCATTGTACATTAAATATAGAACATGACACGCTTTCACTGAATCAACGTTAGCGAATATTTAACTGACATATTTATTGAAAACAATTGAATGAATAGTGCAGGATCAATGGAACAACCCTAAAAGCCTGCTCTAAACGGAAATCACCAAGTAAAAGTTACATAACATATTAAAACAGTCAGGACATTGTTGAAAATAACAGGTAGACTAAGCCGAATCTACGAGAGAGGAAAAAAATGTGCTGAAAAGTTGCACGTATTTCACGTTGTGCAGTCGTGCGTTAACCATTGATCTAATATGACAGCCGGTAAAGAATGTTAACCAATAACAGTTACGATGTAAAAAAAAAAAAAAGTAGCTATAGGATAGACAAAAATAGGCCTGTGATGTAGCCTAAAATAAACCTACTGTATTGTAAACATGACGTGCACACAGAATAAAAGATAGTTTAACCCGTTAAGCAGTCGGCACCTCGTTGAAAATAGCCTTCTTAATCAGCAGATTAAAAAAATTGCATACCTAGTCTAAAACAGTTATTTTTTAGGCTACTTACTCAAAAGCATAAATTTTTTGATGAGTAAAATTAACCCGTCGACATGGTCTGGTGAAAGACGGGACTTGACTCACCTGAGGCGTCTATCCTGCACTTGAAAAAGCCTGCTCAGTGGAAAAATAACTTTAAAGCGGAAATATTAACCGACTAGTAATTCCAGTGTCGACTAGCAGCATCCTTGTCGACTAGTCTCGCACATCCCTATAGTAAATATTGTTTAAAAATATCGGTCAAACCGATTATCGGTCTATCTCTAATCACAAATCATTCTTGCAATGCTCTTGGAATTCCGACAAATTGTCCTCTATGTAAAGCCTGATTTATACTATGGAAGAAGCCAAACTTTTTTTTTTCCTGTACAAACTAAAGCACCCTAGGCGAACGAAGCCAGCATTTACACTTCACGTGACGGCGTTTTAAAATTAGTTAATTGAGGGTGACGTCACTGTGTTTAACGTACTGTTCCAGCCACGATAGTAATGACAGTGATGCAGGTCTTTCTCTCCGTGGATCGCAGCTTTTAGCGCTGCATCGCTTCTTTGCCTTATTACAGTTGTCACAAATTCCTATCCATTTTTGGCGACAAGTTATCTGATCTGACTTCATAAAAACAGCAATATTTCTCCATGCATTTGTCGTGGCCACACTGTCTTTCTGGAGTTGGTGTTGTGAATCAGAAAAAAAGTGTACTTCTGCACAATCTCTGAGAGACGTGCTTCAAAGTTAACAACAGTAACCGAGGTAACAACTCCTCAGCTGGCACGCGTGATTGTAAATAAAAAACGACACATCCAACCCACACCCACAATTAGTTTTAACCAATCATCAATGCTCTACGACCAGCCGAGTTCTCTGAGGTCAAAAATTTCAGAAATGTGCACGAACATGAGTAAAATCACCACATGAACACATTGGCAGAACAAAAACATCAGTGTACTTTATCATCATTTGTTGGAAAACTAAGCAAAGCCTGTTCACCAGTAAGTAAAAATTAGCCTCTAGCCGGCTAAATAATGTTACAACTTCATATTTTAATCAGCACAACAAGATGTTCAATTCATCACCAAAATCCAAATGTTTAAGTTGGCAAGGCTTAAAAATATTTGTACATGAGCATATATATCTCGGTATTATCTACGAAGCCAGTTAAATGTTCAGTTGTAAGTCAAAGCCACATGTGAGGTGGTAAATGAAGCTTGCATCGCACTTTTTTTTCGGGCTGTGAGGGATTTGTGGCCGAGGTTGCAGCAGCAGCACGAAGTTTAATACATACTGCAGTGAGGTTATTTTATGTTACATGTATGCACGGTAGTCGAATGAAGGAAAGTATCCATCACCATCATTTACAGCAGGGGTGCTCACACTTCTATGGAATAAGATCTACTTTTCCATCATGTTATTGCAGCAAGATTTACCATACACAATATATAAATGTATCACAATACCAAAATTTCAGTAGTCTTTAATGAAATGTGATGATTTTTGATACCAGCTTCAATACCACAACAAATAATAGCCTAACAAACTAATTTGTTAATTATAAAATAATTCAAGTTCTCAAGATATTATTCAAGAGTAGTAAACCGTCAGTAATAAAATAACAAAAAAAAAGCAATGAAAAGAAAATAATAATAATAAAAAACACTATAGAAAAAAAACAATTAAGAAAAGAGTGCTTTTAACAGCTTTAAAAAAATTAACAGTATCAAGTATTCAATTAAACATTCAGAATGAATTTGACATAAAACTACTACTGGTTTTCCCTTTTATACTAGAGTTATACAAGTAAAGTTACCCAGCCAAGAGCAGAGAGTGGTTTTGTCATTTTCTTGTTATTGTTGTTTGATTAAAATTAAGGATACACTAGACAGCGGCAGGTCTATTAGGTTACAATTAAACTTACAAGTCGTACATTTCGATACAAATCAGCTTTTCCCCCAATGTTTACGTTCACTTTAAACATAACTCTTTGTGTTTACACGAACACCTCACCAAGACGGGCATTTTGGCGGAATTTTGAATAGAATTTGACCATTTAGGCACAAGCGTTCTCTGAGCGCTTACGCGTGTAAAGCGCGCCGCACACACACAAGCCGCCTGTCAGTCAAATAGCGCGCTGCTGTTTTGCTGCTCTACTGATCTTTAAACCCAAATAATTGAGCCATTGTTTCTCTTTTTACTAACCAGGTCTTCTTCTGCAGTGTGAACCAGCGCTCTGTCTCCATCCATGTTGCAGAATAACTTGTGAGCGAGTGGGGGCGGGGTTGCGTGCAGACACAGAGGGAGAGTGGGGGCGGGGTTGCACGGAGAGTGTGAGAAACAAGGCATGGCTTTACGGAAGAAACGTATTATGTAACGCAACGTCAAACTATATCGATATAAACGGTATTGTCTCATCCTATATCTCATTTGAAAATATATCGATATACTTTCCAACCCTAGTTGGTAAAAAGTCGATATACCGCTCAGCCCTAGTTGCAGTACAGGCTGTGTCCACCGAGTTAAAAGAATAAACTTAATTGAAAACTCGTTTACATCCCTCTTACTCAAGTTATTTGAAATAATATAAAAGGATGGCACTTGAATAGTCCATCAACAAAGGCCAAATAGTGTTTATTTTGAGTCTATCATGTATAAATCATGTTAAAGTGAACCCTGCTGATAAGTTTCTTGGTCTAACATCACTATTATGGGAACTTTTTTAATGTGACAGTGTTTAATTGATGTATTTATTTTTCATTACAGCAACAGCTTGCACAACTACAAAAAGAGAAGTCAGAAATACTGAAGAATTTAGCCCTGTATTACTTCACCTTCGTGGATGTTATGGAATTTAAGGTATGAATTGAATCCCTCTCTGTGAATCTCATTCTTTAAGCATGAGCAAAACAAATACTTAAAAAAAAATCCATTCTTATGTGAATTGCCGCATTTAAAGGTTTTACGAATAATTCACACAATCATTCTGCTCATGTTTTATGAATGAGGCCCTGTGTTTGTGCATTTTTTTTGTGTTCATTTAATTGATATGGAGTTTTGGTGAATGACAATGCTTTTTTTTTTTCTTTGTCTACAGGACCATGTTAGTGAACTGCTGAACACTATTGATGTTTGCCAAGTTTTCTTTGATATTGTGAGTTGAATTTATTTAAATTATTGGATCATTTTCTTGAAAATGGTGATTTATTTCTAATAACATGGCAAGTGTATAACAAACTGTCTTTTTTTTTACCATGATGCAGACCGTAAATTTTGACCTCACAAAGAACTACCTGGACTTGGTGGTGACTTACACTACTCTGATGATGCTGCTTTCTCGAATCGAAGAGCGCAAAGCGATAATTGGCCTTTATAACTATGCACATGAAATGACGCACGGTTCAAGGTAATACAACTGCAGCATCTTACAGAGTCGTCCCGTGACATAACATTTTTGGAAGTGACAACCGCATTGAATTCCCTACATTATTGTTTGACATGTGAACAGAACACATGAGTCACTTCCGATGAGAAGATGGTTTATATAGCGAAAACCATAGCAAAGTTTTGCCGTCTTGTGGCTGTAAACAAGAAACGTGAATGCCAGTCTCTTCAATGACAAGCGCTGTATAGAGTTTCTAAATCAGGTCTAAAGTGCACAACTCGAGGTTTTTTTTATTTCTTTAATTTAATGGAAAGATCTTTTTTTTCAATGTTTCGTCAGCTGAATGCTCAATACCAATTTTAACAACAGTACAACCCGCTGAAAAGATTAAGGTGCTCTTCTGTCCTGAGTATGGTTAGGTAACCATGCTGAGAAATTCAAGCCGGGAACGGTTTTTAATTGAACCGTACTGAACTGTGCTCAAGTGGAAATGCTACTGAAACCATTACTAACTGTGTTTAGAACCGTTCAGCCCGATGATGGAAAATTGCTTGCGTGTATCCCTCACAGCCTCATTTTCATTCCCGTCATAAGTTAAATATGGCACTATTCTGAATAAGGTCTATGAAATGCAGTTGTCACTACCTGATTTTTTTTCAGGAGTCAATTTAGTTGTCACTCCAGTAAATAAACGAACAAGCAGTGCATATGTGATTAATAAGAGAACTGAGGTCATGATATCTTTGTTGTTTTTGTGGCCAGTGATCGAGAATACCCCAGGCTTGGACAGATGATTGTGGATTATGAGAACCCGCTGAAAAAGTTGATGGAGGAGTTTGTCCCTCATGGAAAAGTAAAATCTGCATGCTGCAATAAGATTGAAAAATCATATTACTCATGTGGCGACATGGTTTAATCTAAGTTTTCTGCTGTTTGTTATCTTTCTTTTTGACAGTCGCTGTCAGATGCACTGGTCTCTCTGCAGATAGTGTACCCCCGCCGGAATCTGTCTGCTGATCAGTGGAGGAACGCTCAGCTGCTCAGTTTGATTAGCGCTCCCAGTACAATGCTCAACCCTGCTCAGTCCGACACGGTCAGGCTTCACTGCAGTCATTAACTATTTTTTTAAACAATGTTTTAAAACCTATTGAATTGTCTTGCGGTATACTGCCCGCAGCCTACAAGTTCAATGGCATGTTGCCATTTTTCAATTTTGTTAAGATTGCAAGCAATTATTGAGGAAAATGGTAAATATTGTCACAGAAAAAGAAAAGAGAAAGAAAATTAGCCCTATAACGCCGCCTGTATCGTAAACATAATAAATTTTTTTTATGAAAATCCTGTTGTATGCAATGAAATAGATATCTGCTGCCATCTGGTGGACGTTTCCGTGCATTTCTGGAGTACAAGTTTTTTTGTTTCATTTTTTCAAAAATGTCCGTCTTTGAATTGCAAAGCACTCGTCTTTTTGAAGTGAAATCTTTGCTGATTTTGATACAGTGAAAGTGACAATAACAATTATATTGTTACTGATATTTTAAAATGTGTTTTTGCTCAATATAAGCAACTTGTGCTTGGTTAAAATTTTGTACATTATATTATTGAAAAAGCACATTGAAATCCATGTATCAGATATGATACAAAAGGCTTTTGAGGTATATCTCTCAATCGCCATTACATTACATTCATGCCCACCACAAAAAAAATCACAGAGCTTTAAAAATTCTGGCTTGTGATTTTTATAAGATCTATTTGAAGTTTGAACTAATATTTATGTATTTGTACAGATGCAGCCTGCTCTGTCATTATAAAGATATCATTGTTTTACATTAAGAGCTATTATGATGTCATCTTAATATAACCTCCTGAAACCCAGCAAAAAAGTTTTACAATTTATATATATATATATATATATATATATATATATATATATATATATATATATATATATATATATATATATATATATATATATATATATATATATATATATATATATATTATAATAATTTCATTTATATAGTATTTGATGTGCTAAATTGTAATATCATACATTTCTATACATTTTATTGACCAAGAGGAGGAAGCTGTCATGGCCAAACTCTCAAACATTTGGTATCTCTGAAAAGCCCAGGGAGTCCTCTGATAATACAAAAAAATCGGACTATTATTTCATATTTCAGGCTTAATAGGGTTAAGAGCAGTTAATGGTTTTCTCTTTTTCTTTTCAATATTGTTGTGTGATTTTTAATATTATAAACATAGACAACGGAAGGTCTGTTAGCTGCATTTACGCTGTAAGACTCTGATCCCATATTTTAATACAAATTCGATTTTTCTGTCCCCCTTCTTTGCATTTAGACAAACCGACTGTGTTTCCATTAATATCTCACCAAGACATGAATTTTGACCAATCTTGCACACAGTCGCAATAAGAAGTCTCTTCACAGAGCATGTGCACTGTTAGTCAGATGCATGGTCACATGGTTATTAATATTAAACTTTTTTCATTGAATTTACAGCAAAAAAAATAACTATGTAAAATTACTCCTATTGTGATGTAGTGATATTTTGGTCATACCACCCACTCCATATTCCTTATTGGCAGGTGCATGTGAACGTGTGTTTGATAAAATGTAACCTGATGATCTATGTGTTTCAGATGCCCTGTGAATACCTGTCTCTTGATACCATGGAGAAATGGATCGTCTGTAAGTGTGTTATTAAAGATGACATGAAATCCAAATGTACCTTATTTTCTTTCTTACTATCCCTGACTGACCATTGCACGTTATTAAAAAAAAATTATTTTCTTAATCTTTCATCTTAATAATTATTTACTTTGAATCAATCTGGGGGAAAAAATAATATATATGAGTATCAAAAGTGGATAAGGATTATCAGAACCAGATGGAATTTGCTGATGTTTTCCTCTATTTTCTCGGCTAATTTTGAGGGGAAATCTGCTAAATGGATTTAAATACAATGTGGCAAATAAATCTGAGGGAGCTACACGCTTATTGGTAGCTGAAAGCATAATCAAATTAGATTTTGTATGTAATAAATAAAGTAGGGATGTGCACAAGCAATCGATTAATCGAGTACTCTTTCAGCTTTAAATAATCGACAAGTACACTACTCGATTATTGCAATTTGATTTTCTTCTGTGCTTTTGCCTGCATTGGGCAACAATGAAACTGTTACTCTCATCAAAATCCTGCCGTAACGAGTCAATGAAGTGGTTGGCCTGTGGATGCATGATGTTGTTAAAGTAATAGTTTAAAAAATAACAAATGTAAAACTGTTTAAAGTGATTGTATTGCTTCAGAACACTTAAAAAAATACATTTGTGTTGGTGCAAATGTTTATGCATAGTGCTAATTTTTTCAAAAGAAAGACTGGTTCGAAAGGTTGAAGATTGAACTCGCATTTAAAATTTCAAGTAATCAATTACTTTTTTCTTTTTTTTGTGATAGAGTACTCAACCACAAAATTAGTCCAAATGCCCAGCCCTGAAATAAAGTAGATGTTTGTGAATGTTCAGCCTTCCAGTCCTGTGGAAATTTGCTGCACTTTCTGTGGAGTTCTGCAGGCGCAGATGCTGTGTGGACCTAGTTTCTAGGAACAATAGATTCAGAGGCAAAAGAGGTTTTAGGAGTATGTAACTATGTCTCTCTCCTTCCTCTGTGGTGTTGTAGTCGGGTTCATCTTGTGTCATGCGGCTCTGAACAGTGACCCTGCGGCCCTCAGTCTGTGGAAGTTGGCCCTTCAGAGCAGCTCTTGTCTCTGTCTGTTCAGAGACGAGGTATTCCACAGCCACAAAGCTGCTGAGGATCTCTTTGTAAACATTCGCGGGTCAGTGGTTTATTCTCGCGCACACATTCTTTAATGTAGATTTTTAAAATTCTTGCAGTAATTATCGCAATGTGTTTTCATTATCATAAATATATTAATTATCATAATCGGGGTCACACAAAAAAAGGTTTACATATACATATATAGTATAATGTTGTTTTTTTTTTCTTCTTTTTTTTATTGTGATCTTAAATTTTATAGTTACAACAAGCGTGTCAACGACATCCGTGAATGCAAAGAATCTGCTCTGTCACACGCGTAAGTAACCTCTTTGTATGTCTGAACATTTATTAAAGCGTCTATTACTCTATAAATTATTCATATTTCTTTATCAATTCGTCCAGGGGCTCCATGCACCGAGAACGGCGCAAGTTCTTGCGATCTGCCCTAAAAGAGCTGGCCACAGTGCTGGCTGACCAGCCTGGCTTACTGGGTCCCAAGGCTCTGTTTGTGTTTATGGCTCTCTCCTTCGCCCGCGATGAGATAATCTGGTTGCTCAGACACGCTGACAACATCCAGAAGAAAAGCACAGATGACTTCATTGACAAGTAAATCTAGTTTTTTGAAAGCTTCTTGCAACAAAAGCTTTAGTTTGATTTATTTTAGTTCTACTCATGTGTTTTCCATTTGAAAGAAAAAAAACAGGTTGTTTTTGTTTCTCTACCTTTAAGACTTCTATATGTAAATTATCTGTTGTTATTGGCTTACCTGTGTGCAAATTAAATGAGTAGCAATGCGTACTAATAGTTGAGGGTTGTAGGATTGCTGTCAGGTCCAATATTAGAGTAAATTAGAGTAGGTCTACATTGTCATGGAATACCTGTAAATGTCAGAAAACTTTTAAATTGTGATTTTCTGCCCTGGAAAAGCAATGGGAATTAATATCCTAAAACATCAAGAACATTTAAGAAGTGACTATCAGTTTTTCTAGTTAATTGATCTGCTCTAAAATATTTTATTGACAAGTAATTGCTCTTTGTGAGTGCAGTCTCTAGAAATCCATTTTTAATGATCCTTATTAGTACTGTATATTAATAAGACACAACTGGAAAAGACATGGAATTTCATTGGTCAAAAGGTGTGGGAACCTTTTCCATGTGTTTTCCATGATATGTCCCATTTTTAAACCAACAATCGAAGTGTGTTATCTAGCTTTGTTTGTTTCCATAGCATTTATACCCACAGAAACAAACACTTTTAATTGACAGGAGCCCCTACCCATGTACTTAGTCTTGAAGTTTGGATTTCGCTGTTTCCACTAATAGATCTTTGAAGTCAGCTTATGGTTTGGGTGACCAGGTTTAATTACTAGAGGGAAAATATCCATGTTTTTTAATTCATGCTTGTTTTCTCAGGCACATTGCAGAGCTGATCTTCTACATGGAGGAGTTGAGGGCACATGTGAGGAAGTATGGCCCTGTGATGCAGAGGTACTATGTGCAGTACCTGTCCGGCTTTGATGCTGTGGTTCTCAATGAGCTAGTACAGGTGAGACCGTCCACACTGGAGCTCCAACTGTCCTTCCAACCACCACAACAAACCTACACCGCAGCCTTCCCACGGTCATGGAAATATATCAGGGAATTTTAAAATTGTTATTTCCAGGCCTTGTGAAGTCATGGAAATTAGTTATGCTCAGCTCTAAAATATTCGTCGGCTAAAATTTATCGAATTGAAAATGCTGTTTTGTTGAGAAAAAAAAAAAACAGTAATTGTTTAACACCTGAAAAAATCATGGAAATTTGTTGGTCAGAAGGAGTAGAGAACTCGCAGTGACACCAGCTGCAATAAAGAACAGACAAAGATCGGTTACATGTCCTTTTGATTAGTTGTTATTATTTGTAGTGCTGTTATGAGACAGAGTCAGACTTGACTGTGTCACTTGGTGTTTTTCTAAAAATAAATGTGTGCTGTTGTGTGGTTCAGACACAAGCATTAGTCACATAATGAATCATTGACCATGTCTCACAGAGGGCGTTTAGAATAACATGAGGTGGCATGAATGAACTTCACCACTAGATGGAGAACTAGTATTATTATTATTATTCAGATCTGTGACCCTGAATCAGGCTGAGAGTGAGGCTTGTTCGTCATGGTGTTTTATTTTCAAGATGGACCACGTTGTTTCACAGGAATGTTAAAATCATCATGTCTTTCTCCTTTGTAGAACCTTTCTGTCTGCCCAGAGGACGAGTCCATTATTATGTCATCCTTCGTGAACACTATGACCTCTCTCAGTATTAAACAAGGTAGTGAACCTCTCTTCTTTTTTTAAAGTACTTGACACTTTACTCATCCTCAAATGTGCCTTAAGGATGGCATAACATTTATTTTCTGTAGTATAGATACCACCGTAACTCCCATTCCTACCTCCAGTTTAATGTTTTTCTTATCATTTTGTGATATACCGATGCGGTTAGTCTTTTCCTGTTGCTTAAACACTATCACATAATAACTGTGTGTTTGTGTTGCAGTGGAAGATGGTGAGGTGTTTGATTTCAGAGGCATGAGGCTGGACTGGTTTAGACTGCAGGTAAGATGAGCCGAGCCATTTGAATGGGGCTTGGTCAATATGTGGTGTTTGCTTCCTCTGATCCTAATCTAACATAATTAACAGCTCTTATCTCTGCGTCCCTCTAACTAATTAGCAGATGCAGGACTGTAACTACTGTAGACTTTAAGGGGGACCCCCTCAATTATTCAGACCAGTGGGCAATCAAAATGGGTTTTTCAATGGTTAATCCCTGAATTCTTACATTTGCTCCCCATAAATTCTGAATATGTGGTTACATCCTTGGCATAAAGCAACTGAAGCAAAAATAAAAAAAAATAAAAATCTGGATGCGAAGCTTTACACTGACAACTGTTTGTCTTACAGAAATGAGTTTTTCCTCTGTTATTCAGTGGAAAGCATCATTTTTGCATGCTCTATGGAAAATGACTTGATTCTGAAGATTTGGAACATGTCCATCTTCTGAAAATTACTTGGAAAATAACCACAATGCATGCTGTTCTTTTGAAGCTCTGATTGTTCAAGAGAAACTTGCGCCTTTCATCCAGTCTCAAATAAATCAGACTTCATCTCTGTGGAAGATGGAATTTATTTATTTTTTTCCAAGCAACTGTGTGGGTGGGAATAGAATCAGAGATGGAGAGACAAGGATGTTCACGTGTTTTTAAGGATCTGTATGAGTGTGTGTTGACCCCAGAAGCCCAACAGTCTGGAGTAGAGACCTGCGCGGGACGGATTTTTCTGACCCGTTCTTGCGAGATTCTGTCCCGCTCCCACAAAAAATATATCTTATCTTCTCCCGCTCCTGCCCGCAACTTTCACATTTTGTCCCGCCCGCAAAAGCCTGCAGGTAAAGGTATGCGTGGATTTGCTTCTGCCTGCTCCTTTGATATCAGACAGTTTTTTTAGAAAGCAAACACAAACACCACAGACATCGTCAGCTGAAAAAGAGGATGAAGCATCAGTAAAAACTTCCTCAGGCTTGAGGCAGCTGCAGTCCGCACCTGAATGTTCATCTGACCCAGGTAGACTACTTGGGTTTAGTCCATAGCAGTTATTTAGGCTGAAGACAGTACCAACTGCAAAGATCTAAAACTACAGCTAACTTTGTGAATGAATTAAGTTATATGTATTGTATTTTTTCATGTCTTCCGTTAAAGTAGCTCTTTTAACATAGGTTGTTAGCTGATATTATCAATATTATTCTCAGTTAAATATAACTGTAGGTCTGCTCGTCTGCAACGTGTTAACATTGACAAAAAGCAACTTAGTTTAGTCAAGTGTATAAGTCAAGCCCCAGATGCTGTTTTGGATATTTCTTTTAAACTTAAATAATAATTGAAAGAGAATTGGAATGTATTTGTGAGCTTATTTGTAGTACATCAAGATTACATAAATGTATGTATTTATATTAACCATGTTGTATTTTGAAGATTAAAATAAGGTTTGTATTAAGTGAGGTTGCACTTTATTTTAGGTGTCTTTAAATACTATGTGCTTACATTAAAATTTCTGTCTCCAATGTCTTAAATATGGAGCGCGCCAGAAAGAGTTACAAATGAGCCACCGTCCTGCGCCTGTAAATCGTTTTTTATTTTTTATTTTTTATTTTAGTTGTTGGTGCTCTTGTGCAATAGATGAATAACAATTTATTTATTTTTAGATATTTTATTTTGTAGATATTTCTATTTTGCGGGTGTCCCACGAATAATTTAATTCTCCCACAACCGCCTCACCAAGCAAAACTTGTCCTGCGCCGCACTCTGTTGCATCGGGTCCCTCAGTAGTCCCGCGGGAGTGCAGGCCTCTAGTCTGGAGTCCATTTTTTGGGATGGTCCAGCATGTACAATAATGGGTTTACTCTGTGTTGACCAGCCTAGTCCCAGAGCAGAGAATCCAATGACCTCATTCTTAAAGGAATAGTTCACCCTAAAATATAGATTCTTCATAATTTACTTACCATCTTGTCATTCCAAACTCATAAGTCTTTCTTTCTTGTGCAGAACACAAATCATTCAATTCACCTATTCAACACAATGGCCGTGGATAGTGCCTCACTATAAATCTTAAAAAAGGACCCGAAGTTGTCATAAAAGTAGTCAGTGTGATTCACACGTCATATTCCAAGTCTTCTGAAGGCAAAGATTTTACGGTTTTAGTGAGAAACAACCTGAAATGTAAGTTATTTTTTAAGTCACTCTTAAATTTCAGTGAAAATCTTGATGTCTGTTGCACTGTGAACTAACTTCTCTCATAGTGCTCATGAATGCGGAACGGATATTATGGTTATAACTTGAGAGAAGCATTTGTTTTCACATGCAAGTTGTCATGTGTACATGCAATGGATGACAAGATTTACACTGAAAAATGACTTAAATTTTGGGTTGTTTCTCACCAAAACCTTTCGTATGCCCTTTTGCAAGAGTTGAAATATGATGCATGAGTCATATGGACTACTTTAATGGTACTTTTGGGTATTTTTTAAGCTTTAAAGTTATTCACTATCCACTGCCATTGTATTGAAAATACGAACCACGATACTCATTAAAAGATCTCCTTTTGCGTTTCTCATAAGAAAGAAAAAAGTCATAAGGGTTTGGAACAGCATGAGTTCGAGTAATTGACAATTTTAAATTTGGTTGAACTGTTCCTTTAATCCTGGGACATTCCTTTTAAAAGCAGACCTAAGCCTGTTCAGCAAGCTCCTGCCAGTGGAATGTGAATATTTCTCAGAGCTGAACAACTATTTTCTCTGTTCTAGTCTTTTCTCAATCTCCATTGCTCTTTTCGCAGTGAGAGTTCTCTATTTCACACAGCTACAAAAACAAATTAGCCCAGATAACTCCAGCTTTATACACTGTGCGGCCTTGAGTTCAGACTGCTCTCAGTTTGCCAGGATAAAGCAAAGTCAAGGATTTAAACAGTCAGCCATAGAGCAACTGTGGGTGGGTGATACAGTCAGTGAATGTGGGTGAATCTGACCAAAACATATCCAGGTCACATTTTACATTCTGTATTTTTGTTTCATCAACGCTGTCATGTGTAAAATACTGTAAAGCGTTCCTGCCTACTGATAGCTTAATAAGTGAATCTACCGCTTTATAAACGTTTTTACAGAATCTGTCCTGGCTGAGACATTTCTACCATCACACGATATAAAATTACACCACCTGGTCCTAATATCAATGGGTAGTCAGCAACTATTCACTTCATTTGCGAAGAAGAATTGTCTGGTCATTTACATACAGAAGTTTTAAATGTACAGTACCAAAAAAGTTTAAAAGTTTTTGTGCAAGAAACCAAGGCAAATAATAAAGTACCACAAATGTGTAGAAAATGTCCCCTTTTGGCTCTGGAATCAGTCAGTCATTTTTCAGGTTTGACAGCAGCATGTTGCTCTCAAGAGCCACACTGACTCTGCTGTCTGAGCAGGGATGCCTTCTTTTCTCCCTCAATTCAGCATGCTTTCTTCTTGTTAAATGGACCTGTTGTTGATATAGCAGTATTTAACAGCTAACGGTTCACTCAGTTCATGTCTGTTTCTCTGCTTCTGGCCTCAGTGTTTCCAAATGTGCGGTCCTATTTGTATCGCTATGGCCGATTAAACTACCAGCAGCAGTCTGCAAATGTAGATCTATAAATAAGCCCTGTTTTTCAATACTTCTGCTCTGCTGTGGACTTCAATGCTGTATGATGTTTATTGTCGAATGTGGACTCCATAGCCTCAAGCTTTGTGAGTTTAGCACCTGCTGAATGTCCTGTGGCATCATCCTGGCATGCCGCACTCTTTGAATTGGCTGAGCTTGAGATAATGGAAGCCAGTGCAGGGTGTGCGGAATATATGTTTTGGTTGTGTTTTTCTCACACTTGTGTAGTGAAGGAACTTCAGCTTCTTCACACTGGCTGGCACAGCTGTTTTACTGCTCTCCTTAAAAAGACGGAATAAACATGTTTTTGGACTTAAAGACCAAAGAGGATCTGTTTTGCATACAGTCTTCATTTGATCATGTATGCTAGGGAGCAAATTATGTTGGTTAGACATTTGTCTGGTTCAACAGTATTGAGTTAAGAAAAATATTTCCCAGAAAGCCTCCTCAGAAGTTAATGATATGGTAAAACATTAAACCACACTGAGATCAGACTCTGCCATTGGTCCAGTTTCCAATCTGATTCGTTACTCTTCATTTGCTTGAGGGTTCAGTCATGGAAATCAAGACCACCAAGATTAGCCTTTGAGGGAAGATTGCTACAAGTTGTCAGGATATATCTGTGCCACTTGTGTCATCTAAAAGGATTTCCGAAAACTATCCCCATCTGTCACTGGTCGTACAAACAAATAGTCCCTCCCCAAACTCAAGCCATTGGTTTAGAGTTGTTACCTCAAACAAACAGAGCAATGTTTTGATAGCACCACAGTGTTTATACTTTTCAGGAGGAATCAGCCTATGGCTGGCTTTCACATGGGTCATGATACTAATACTGATGTCTATCTCCGTTTTCAGGCTTACACCAGCGTGTCCAAGGCCTCACTCGGACTGGCAGATCACAGGGAGCTGGGCAAGATGATGAACACCATCATCTTCCACACAAAGATGGTGGACTCTCTGGTGGAGATGCTTGTGGAAACTTCAGATCTGTCCATTTTCTGGTAAGTGTTTCCTACAGAACTGTTTTTGTAGGAATCTCCCCACCCCACACAATTGGTCTTAATTGGTATTAACTGCAAACTAAACGAAACAATACTGAAATTTGAAGCATGTTTTGATGTTTTTATTTTTTTATTATTTGAATACAATGTGGAGAAAAAAAAAAATCAGAAAGTGTAACTATAACAAGGTTAACGGCAGTTGTTATATGAACAACCAGTCAGTAATTATACCGATTTAAGTCTCACAATCCACATTTCATAATGTGATTCATAGACAGTTAAGTACAGATAATGCAGTTACCGTTCCTGGCTTATTTCGAGTTGGACATGAATAAAAGTTATGAAGACCTGCAGTTCAGTAAGTTAGTCAGATATTAATTCTTTAACCAATCTGACAGTTTCAGAGAATGATTCGTTAGAATGATTCAAACCGATAGCTTGGGAGTTTGAGTCTTTTTGACCAATTCAGTTCTGGCTCATAAGAGTAATTTGTTGTGTAATGATTCACTTGTTTTCTTGATGCATCGATTACTAATTCTGCCAATTTATTTGCAGATTTTTGTATAGTTAGTGTTGGTCAATAATTAGTATACTAAAACAAAATCACACGAGCAAAGAGTACTGTATGGCCCTACATCAGCACGGCTGTGATTCGGCCGAAGGTGATCAAAGCCGTGCTGATTTAGGGCCATATAGCGCGATTGCGAGTGTGATATTACTTTTATACAACAGTTCAAAGAACAAGTAAATAGAAAAATGAGGAAAAACTAAGGACTGTCACAAAAAACACATTTGTGCATGGAACTACTTTCTTACGCCACGGATCAGGATCTGCAGTTGCTAGTTCAAAATATGTGCTCAAGCCTCCATTACTAATTCAAAAACGTCACTTTAGAACTAGTAACGATGGCTTGGGCTGTTTCTAACAAGTCGTTGGAGAAACAAGGATGTGTGTCTGTGTGTTTGAGAGAGAGAGAGCGATTGAGCTTTGTGCGATTACCTGCGTCTGTCGCGACTCCTAAGCAGTAGTGTAGTGTTAGTCAGCTTGCTGTATTTAGTACCATTATGGTCAAATACATCCTATTTACTCTGTGTAAAATAGCCGTCCGAGCGAGGGTCCTCCCTGAGTATTTTCCAATAGCCAGTGTGCAAGAGTCATTCACTATAAAAAACGTTCTCTCCTCCACCATGTTGAATATTTATATCTCCGTCCAACACGGAAACTCCTGTAAAAGGTAAGCGCCTTGAGAATGTTTTTGATTACTCCGTCTGGTGTTTCTCTCAGCTGTGGTAAGTCTAAATGCTGAAGCTGTTAGTTTAACTGTAGTTCCCAGCTGTAATGTAGTAGTGGTCCTAGTCATCATGGAGTTAGAGACAATACCGATGACTTCAAAGAAACCGCTCACTGACTCAATGCCCGTCAAACTTAACTGGCTCATAACACATAAAATAGTTTTTTGTCACCACCTGCTGGCAAAACTCTTTAATGTCACAGGGAAAAATGAAATGACACACATCTAGCTCTGTTACACATCTGCGCTGCTCTTACACGTTAATTTAGAACGCCACAAACAGTGAAGCGTACGAGTGCTGATGGTGTAAGACATCAGTACTCATGAAATGTCTCTCATCCAATCAGATTCGAGGACTGGAACTAACTGTTGTATAAAATATTTTAGAATATAAAAATATTAAACTAGTTACTTTATTTAAAGGAGATATGTGCTGCGTCGTTCTTTAGCAGCTCTGATTAGATATGACTGTACCAGATGGAGAAGTGAACTGGCTGCTCATTTTGCTCTCTCCCTCTGATAGCTTTTACAGCCGAGCCTTTGAGAAGATGTTCCAGCAGTGTCTTGAGCTGCCCTCCCAGTCACGATACTCCATCTCCTTCCCTCTGCTCTGTACCCACTTTATGAGCTGCACTCATGAGCTCTGCCCTGAAGAGGTGAGTCATACTGACCTCAAATCAGTACAACAGACCCACCAAGCATGAATGTCAGTTTCACTGCAGGTTGCCTGATCTGAGAACAGTGTGGCTGTCATTTCTATTCATGACACTTTTTGTAAATGGAAGTTAGAAGAGTTTTCTGAAGTTGAAATGACTTGAATTATTTGTTATATACTATGAGTCTGTACTAGGGCTGGATGATATAGCACAAAATTTCTATCAAGATAATTTTTTTTAGCCTTTATATATATTAACATTATGCATTTGCTTTGAAATGGCTTTCTTTTTTTTTTTTTTCAATCAGAGGAACCCTCATTTCAACTTAACCATTGTAGCTAATTTGATTTAAAAAAATGTAATGTAAAAACTAAAACACAGTACAAATCCTCGAGATGAACGCAAGGGAGAATATATAGTTATTTAGTTATAAGTTATTTTCATTTAAATGCACCGATACAACAATAGTAATAGTAAAACTATATGTAGTAACAGCCATATTTGCCTGCTTAAGTTTTTAACAAAACATTTTGGTGTGACACCGAGATTTCCTTTCCTGCATTTTTGAGTGATGATGCAAATGTATCGATTCAAATCGTTTTCAAGTTTGAGTATTTCTGTAACTGCTGATCTCCTGGGATTTTCACTCACAACAGTCTCTAGAATTTACTCAGAATGATGCCAAAAACAAAAAACATCCAGTGAGGGGCAGTTCTGCGGATGGAAACGCCTTGTTGATGAGAGAGGTCAGCAGAGATTGGCCAGACTGGTTCGAACTGACAAAGTCTACGGTAACTCAGATAACCCCTCTGTACAATTGTTGTGAGAAGAATATCATCTTACAATGCTATTCTGAGATGCGGGTTGACACTGTTTTGGCGGCACGAGGGGGACCTACACAATATTAGGCAGGTGGTTTTAATGTTGTGGCTGATCAGTGTATATAGTGTGTGTGTGTGTGTGTATGTATGTATGTATGTGCAAGGAGCACAATACGACGATACTTGAACAAAAATGAGCTGCATGGTCGAGTTGCCAGAAAGAAGCCAATGCCACAAAAAAGCCCAGTTACAATATGCCGATAACACCTTGAAACGCCTCACAGCTTCTGGCACACTGTAATTTGGAGTGATGAGACCAAAATAGAGCTTTATGGTCACAACCATAAGTGCTATGTTTGGAGAGGGGTCAACAAGTATTGTGCTCCTTGAAACAACCACACCGCCTTTTTCCAGAGCAGCCTGTATTTCTCCTGAGGTTACCTGTGGGTTTTTCTTTGTATCCAGAACAATTCTTCTGGCAGTTGTGGCTGAAATCTTTCTTGGTCTACCTGACCTTGGCTTGGTATCAAGAGATCCCCGAATTTTACACTTCTTAATAAGTGATTGAACAGTACTGACTGGCATTTTCAAGGCTTTGGATATCTTTTTATATCCTTTTCCATCTTTATAAAGTTCCATTACCTTATTACACAGGTCTTTTGACAGTTCTTTTCTGCTCCCCATGGCTCAGTATCTAGCCTGCTCAGTGCATCCAGAGAGCTAACAAACTCATTGACTATTTATATACAGACACTAATTGCAATTTAAAAAGCCACAGATGTGGGAAATTAACCTTTAATTGCCATTTAAACCTGTGTGTGTCACCTTGTGTGTCTGTAACAAGGCCAAACATTCAAGGGTATGTAAACTTTTGATCAGGGCCATTTGGGTGATTTCTGTTACCATTATGATTTAAAAAGGAGCCAAACAACTATGTGATAATAAATGGCTTCATATGATCACTATCCTTAAATAAAGTACTTTTTTTTTTTTTGTTGCATGATCAGTCATATTTTCAAAATCAATGCCAAAATTGCACAATTTCTGCCAGGGAATGCAAACTTTTGAGCACAACTGTATATATAATATATATATATATACACACACACACACACACACACACACACACACACATACATATATATATATATATATATATATATATATATATATATATATATATATATGCCTTTTACCTTGTCCTAAAACCTCCGGTTTAATTTCTGGTTATGTTTTTGGAAAAAAGTTTTATGTGAATGTCCCCCAATGAATACAACCAGTGTTACATTACTTTTGAGAAGAAGAGTTTCGGAAAGATCTTTTCTCTTCTCGGTTGGGTCCCGACACGGCTTAGCTGCGACCCATATGAGGGTTCAGGATGGAATCTTACTGTGAGTCCGGAAAGCTCCGTGAGTTTAACTAGAGCTGGAATGTCCCAACACGCAGCATTGAGCGCTGTGGTCCATGTATCAGGATGTGTGCGGAAAACCAAATGCTGAAAAGCATGATTTATTAAATCTGTAATTGAACCATACACCGGTGCAGCTACTCAGGCTCCCTGAGGGATTATGGGAGCCCCTCCGCACACACAAGGAGCACAACAGTTTCCTTTTCCCTCCTGCCGGAATATGGCAAGCACATTCACCGAGTGTTTGTTCCTGCCAAACATTGTGCCCTCCAATATCCCATTTAATTTGGTAAATAAACCCACATTTGCACTCCTAATTGGTGGACAAATGCCCCCAACACAAGCAGCACAATGAGAGTTCTCATGTCAGCCTGAACATTGAGCTGTCTGAGAGCACTTAGAGGAATAAAAAAGATTTATTGAGCTATAGAAGGTTTGGGTTTCCCTTATTTAAACATAAAACTCCCTCTCTCAGCAGGTCTCTGAAATGGTCTTCCTCCTATGTCCACTCCACACAGCTTTGGACAGCTGCAGGCTTTATTTATGTTGGAAAAGCACTAAAAGTTTCCAAGAATATTTCCATCCTCGCACAGAACACTTTTTACAGCGCTTTTGAGTAACAATAAATGATCCCGGAGCTTCATCAAAGGTTAGTCTCTGCATCATGTTGGATAGATGTGATAATTCCAACCTGTGCCATCTCAGAAGTTGCCCTCCGATGCCTGCAAGGATCCTTGTGTAATTGAGGCAGAATATTTGGCTTTTGCTCAATTCCATCTGCCATCAAAGCTTTAAATTACAGCTTTTGTCCATCTTGTTGTGCAAGAGTTGCATTAGTAATTTAGAGAGTATGCACTGTTTGCTTAAAGGAGGGAGTTGAGGCGACAAGACCAGCTGGGCCATAACAAAGAGCCTCACTTAGACATGGAGAACGGGAAACAAACAGCACCTCAGTGTAAGCCAAATTCACCTGAGCAGCTTACACCGGAGTAGACTCAGAAGAAAATGACAAGGGCCAGTTGGAATCACCAGCAGTTTTCTATGCAGTGTTTCCCAGTCAGGGCAGACTGTTGGTAAACAAAGTTGTGTTTACAAGGTTCCGGGCTGCTACAATAAGAAAGAACTTCTCTCAAAAGTCTCAAAACTAACGAACTTAAGTTGGTCAATTTTCGTGTCAGTCAGACTAATTTTCCTGTTTAATTGGATGGTTCTTGGCCAGTAAAAGGAGTAGTTCACCCAAAAATAAAAAAAATTCTCTCATCATTTACTCACCCTCATGCCATCCCAGTTGTGTATGACTTACTTTCTTCTGCTAAACACAAACGAAGATTTTTAGAAGAATATCTCAGCTCTGTAGGTCCATTCAGTGCAAGTCAGTAGAGTCCAAAACTTTCAAGCTCAAAAGTATAAAAAGGCAGCATAAAAGTAATCCATACTCTTCAGAAATCCATGTCTTCAGAAGCGGTATGATAGGTGTGGCTGAGAAACAGATAAATATTTAAGTGCTTAGACTTGCATTGTATGGGCCTACAGAGCTGAGATATTCTTCTAAAAATCTTTGTTTGTGTTCTGCGGAAGAAAGTCATACACATCTGGGATAGCATGAGAGTGAGTAAATGAGCGAATTTTCATTTTTAGGGGGACTATCCCTTTAACATCACAAATGGTCAATTGAAACAAAGGTAAAGTGTGTATTATACAGCACCTAGCAGAATTCCCAAAAAAAGAAATTACTGTTTGTTTTTTTTGTTTGTTTGTTTGTTTGTTTTTTTTACCTGGGTACAAACACTGCCCCCGTGTGCCATTTTTCCAACAAAAATCAGAGATTTTGTCCTAACCAGCTGTGACAAGTGGCAGAACCTTGTGTCAGGTAACCCCTCCCACAGTAAAATTTCATTTGTCCAAGTTTTATTCTACCGAAGATCACCTTTTGTGTTCCATGGAAGAAAGAAACTCATACAGGTTTGGAACCACATGATTTTTTTGGGTGAACTATCCCTTTAATACAAGGTTATAGTGTACACTGCAAATACATCCCTGATCCCCTTTGAAAGAAACTATCTAGCAGCTATCTATCTATCTAGCAGCTATTTAGCCCTGTCCACTTGTGATTTGACCATCCGAGATTTAATTGGAGGTTAATACCAGGCGTAATGGGGACCAGATTTTGCAAAGTAGACCAGACTTTATGGCAATAGCCTAAAGTCTGACTAAAACTAGAGTTAATCTAAGGGAATTCTTCTCTAATGTCTCCCATGTCTGTCTGTCCTTGCAGAGGCACCACATCGGCGACCGCAGCCTGTCCCTTTGCAACATGTTCTTGGATGAGATGGCCAAGCAAGCCCGCAACCTCATTACAGACATATGCACAGAGCAGTGCACCCTGAGCGACCAGGTCAGTGACGCACACACATATTGAATGCTGCCAAAACACTGAGAGGGACTCTTTGGGAGTTGTGGAATTTTCCATGTCATTTCAGGGATTTTAACAAATTCAGCCGGGTTTACCAAGAGTTGTGCAAATTCACCAAGAATGTTCAATTGCATTGCAAAATGATCACAATGAAATTAAACCTTGATTGACTCACCAAACAGAACTGGCAGCACTCATAACCAGACCGATTATAACACAGACTGCCAACTTTAATTAATAAACGACCGGCGCTTACTCCCATCTCCCTCTTCCTAGTAAAACCATCATCTTTTAAGCAAATAGGACAGAAGATCATAAGTCTTCTCACACCTGCTCTTTTCTACGTGGTTAAGGGTGCATTTGTTACACCAGCTCTTCATTTATTTATTACAGTGATTCTCAACAGGAAAAAACAATACTAAATGCAAAAAGAAAATAGTAAGGAGGAGAGAAAAGCTGCAAAGGTCATGTGTCCAGTCAAACTTTACAATATTTCAGCAGAAATGAATCTTTTACTTGGTTAAAGATAACCAAATTAAAGGAATAGATGACCGAAAAAGGAAAATTATCTCATCATTTACTCATGCCTCATGCCATCTAAGATGTGTATGACTTTTTTTTTCTGCAGATTACAAATTAAGATTTTTAGAAGAATAGCTCAGCTCTGCAGATCCATACAATGCAAGTAAATGGTGACCAAAACTTTGAAGCTCCAAAAATCACATAAAGGCAGCATAAATGTAATCCATAAGACTCCAGTGGTTTAATCCATGTCTTCTGAAGTGATCTAATTGGGTTTGTTAATTTGCACCCGCATTATTAAAAACCAGGAACAAAACAATGCATGATAAAACTGGATTACCCAGACTGCATTAAACATAGGTTCTTGAGATTAAGGGCATAGAACATGAATCCATGAAATTTCAAGACACGTTTAGAAACCAATTATAAACCAATGCAAATTTTAAGTGTTTGGTTTTAAGCTAATTTTTGTCTTTGTTTCTACTTTTGTACAATAAACAATTGTAGTACTGCGTTGTTGAGTCCTGAAGTAAAACCAGTTGAGAATCACTGGTTTAAGAGTCTTAAATGGGGGCTTTTCCTGTTTCCTGTTCCTCTGCACAGCTGCTGCCAAAACACTGTGCCAAAACCATCAGTCAGGCTGTGAACAAGAAGTCGAAAAAGCAGACGGGAAAGAAGGGCGAACCAGAGAGAGAGAAACCTGGTGTGGAAAGTATGAGGAAGAACAGGCTTCTTGTAACCAAGTAAGGACCACACTCACTCATTCTCTGTATCTCTTTTTCTCTCCCATCACACCAATGCACACATCTTAAACCCAGTGACCCACAGATACGTTAAACAAATCCTTGCTGTAGGCATTTACCGTATTATCCTCCCATACCGACACACACAAAAACATATCCTCCATGTAATATTAAAGGGATTTATCCTAAAGCCTAATATTGACACACAGCATCTCATGAGCAGTGGCAACAGTATGGGAGTGCTTTGGACCCATGCTGGTTAAACCGTGCCTGAAGTGTCTGAAGGAAATTAGTTTTTAATGTTGGATGATGTCGTCCATTTGTTACAGTCTGGACAAACTGCACACTGCTCTGTCAGAGCTCTGCTTCTCCATTAACTACGTACCCAACATGATGGTTTGGGAGCACACCTTTACTCCACGAGAGTACCTGACCTCCCACCTGGAGATCCGCTTCACCAAGTAAGTCTAAAATTTAAACGACACTCTTATCTGAACTTGGATTGGGTGGGATGACCAAAATCTTATATTGTGGTATGAGTAATTTAATAGCCTATCACTGTAATGATGTGTATTACGTTAAATGTAATTTTGGTGGAAGTTCTACAAAAAATGTTTTTTTATATTAAATAACCATGTGGTAATGCTTTTCTTTTTATATATATATATATATATATATATATATATATATATATATATATATATATATATATATAATCCAGTGAATATCATTTGATTATTTTATTTTGAACTTGGATGAAAACCAAAAGATCAAAATATTTCTAGCAAATAAATATGAAATCAGTATACAAACTGCTTCACATTATGTATTAATTGAGTTAACAACAAAAGACACAAAACAGTGAAACTAATATTTAGGGCTGTCAGTTGATTACAGTTTTTATCTAATTAATTACATGATATGCTGATTAATTTATAGAATTAATTGCATGTATAAATATTTGCTGAGAAAGCCCCCCAAATAGCAATAATTAAATATATAATGATTAAATAATTATAGTTATATTTAAAACATTATAAATAATTCAGATAATTAAAATGCATTACATTAATGTGGCAAATGAGTAAAGCATTGATAAGACAATACAAAAAGTGGCTTTAGAAAGCGATATTTTATTTACATATTTTGTCCCTTAACATAATCCTATCATTGGCCTGCAGTCCACACTAATCCATTTTGCAATTGAATTTGTCAGTCTGTCCAAGATAGATTTATTATAAGGGCTTGGCTAAGGACGCGTCAGTGTACACATTCGTCAGACGGATACTTTTAGAGCGTCTCACTTGTTTGTGTTGCATCATAAACACAGCATTTATAGGTCGCTGTGTCAAAAACGAAGTTTGAGACACATTAAAAAATGTCTCAAGAGCCCTGAATTCATAATTGCGCTCCGTCCAGCTGTGTTGAATGCAAGAATGCATTCTCATCTTGTGCTGACGCCAGTGGCCCTGTACCAAATGGCACCATAGGCCTTTGCAGTCCTCCTCTGAGTACAGACTTTGGTGGCGTAAGCAAGTGCACACCGATGGAGCGCTTGTCAGCAAGACCATGAGGGTGCACGAGTTATAAAAGCATGCATTTGGGACGGGCTTCAAGACTTCAGTCAGATGACACATTTTTTTTATTTGTTTTTTATACACATACAATTTTACAAATTATTATTTGTGAAAAATCATGACATTGTTAATGGAACAAACTTTAAACTCACTCTTGTATATTTGTTTTTACTAAATAATTCCAAGCAACACACTGACAATAAAGCATTACAATATTTAATCATGTACATCTGAAATACAAAGCATACATATAACAACAACAACCAAACCCCATCTTTTTAAATATTTAGAGAACAAAAAAACACACCTGGATGGTTGCATGCAGTTTTTTAAAACAGTCAAATGTATAGAAATCATCCAATCGATTGCAAAATTCATTATATTTATTCACACAGCCACACTTCTTATGGTGCATATATCATTGGTACAGTTGAAGTCTGAAGTTTACATACAACTTAGCCAAATACATTTAAACTCAGGTTTTCACAATTCCTGACATTTAATCATAGAAAACATTCCCTGTCTTAGGTCAGTTAGGATCACTACTTTATTTTAAGAATGTGAAATGTCAGAATAATAGTAGAGAGAATTATTTATTTTTAGCTTTTATTTTTTCATTACATTCCCAGTGGGTCAGATGTTTACATACACTTTGTTAGTATTTGGTAGCATTGGCTTTAAATTGTTTAACTTGGGTCAAATATTTTGGGTAGCCTTCCACAAGCTTCTCACAATAAGTTGCTGGAATTTTGGCCCATGCCTCCAGACAGAACTGGTGTAACTGAGTCAGGTTTGTAGGCCTCCTTGCTCGCACACGCCTTTTCAGTTCTGCCCACAAATTTTCTATCGGATTGAGGTCAGGGCTTTGTGATGGCCACTCCAATACCTTGACTTTGTTGTCCTTAAGCCATTTTGCCACAACTTTGGAGGTATGCTTGGGGTCATTGTCCATTTTGAAGACCCATTTGCAACCAAGCTTTAACTTCCTGGTTATTTTGTGAAGTGCACCAGTCCCTCCTGCAGCAAAGCACTCCCACAACATGATGCTGCCACCCCCATGCTTCACAGTTGGGATGGTGTTCTTCGGCTTGCAAGCCTCACCCTTTTTCCTTCAAACATAACAATGGTCATTTTGGACAAACAGTTCAATTTTTGTTTCATCAGACCAGACATTTCTCCAGAAAGTAAGATCTTTATCCCCATGTGCACTTGTAAACTGTAGTCTGGCATTTTTATGGCGATTTTGGAGCAGTGGTTTCTTCCTTGCTGAGCAGCCTTTCAGGTTATGTCGATATAGGACTCATTTAACTGTAGATATAGATACTTGTCTACATGTTTCCTCCAGCATCTTTATAAGGTCCTTTGCTGTTGTTCTGGGATTGATTTGCAAATTACATTAATCTCTAGGAGACAGAATGCGTCTCCTTCCTGAGCGGTATGATGGTTATGTGGTCCCATGGTGTTTATACTTACATACTATTGTTTGTACAGATGAACGTGGTACCTTCAGGCATTTGTAAATTGCTCCCAAGGATGAACCAGACTTGTGGAGGTCTACAATTTTTTTTCTGAGGTCTTTGCCAATTTCTTTTGATTTTCCCATGATGTCAGTCAAAGAGGCACTAAGTTTGAAGGTAGGCCTTAAATGTAGTCACAGGTAAACCTCCAATTGATTCCAATTAGCCTGTCAGAAGCTAAATTAGGCTTGACATAATTTTCTGGAATTTTCCAAGCTGCTTAAAAGCACAGTTAACTTAGTGAATGTAAACTTCTGACCCACTGGAATTGTGATATAGTCAATTAAAAGTGTAACAATCTGTCTGTAAACAATTGCTGGAAAAATTACTTGTCATGCGCAAAGTAGATGTCCTAAACAACTTGCCAAAACTATAGTTTTCTAATATGAAATCTGTGGAGTGGTTAAAAAATGAGTTTTAATTACTTCAGCCTAAGTGTATGTAAACGTCTGACTTCAACTGTAGACCGAAACGTTGATATTTAAATAAATATAATGAATCTTGCAAGCTACAGCTATGTACAGGAAGGACCATACTCTCTCGTCTTAATATTTTAGACTATAATACTACAATCCTCTTTAAAACAACAATAGCAAAGATTTAGTTTTACATTACTTTCATTTATAAATGCAAAACTTACCAAGAAAAGCTATTCAATAGAAAGTGAATATAAGTGATTATATCTCTGGTTAACTGAATTAAAAGTTTTTTTTAAAAGAATTAAAAAAAAAAAAGCAAATAAAAAAATTATTTATTTATTTATTTTTAGCAATTATTCTCATCACATTAAAAAGTGATACTATATACACAAGAAGAGCAAGTGATACCTCGTTGACAATCAGAAATCATTTATTGAAATCAATATAAAATCCGCACTTGACCAAAGGATTTGAGGATAAGCACCAGGGTAGCAGTTGGATAGTAGACCTCTAGGGAGTAAAGGAAGCACTCATGAGCGCTAAAATGTCAAATTGGATGACCTACGGTCTCGTGGACTTTGCTGGGACGCGCAAATGAAGGCCACGAGACTGCAAGTCCATATCAAGTGTGCCATTTGGGACAGGGCCAGTGTCAAGCAAGCCTAAGTTTAGTTTGTTCTCTGTACAGCTGCGCATTGCCTATACAGCTAGAGTTTAGTTTACTGCCCCCTGCTGCTGAAAACAGGTGGTACTTCAAGCTTTAATTGCTCCGATGGTAGGAAAATTCCATTTCCATATTACGGTCCGGGGACATGATTAATTGCATTCATTTTTTAAATGCATTATTTTTTAATATAATTAATTGCATTGAAATAATGCTTAAAATCGACAGCTCTAATATTATAAAATTATCATTTAGGTGCATTTGAAGCTGTTTTAAAATAGCTGATATACACAGAACTTAGACACATTTTTGCAAAGACTTTAAATCAAATGGTGTCAAGTTGATTTGCAGGGGATGTACAAAGTGTGCTCCCCTCAAGTTCACACAGGTGACCTAGCAGAGAAATCAAGGATGTTTTACATCACTTAAACTACAGACATATTTCACTAACATTTGACAACAAGTGTCCAGAAACTTTTTTTGTCTTAAGGTTGAACAGCATATGTTTGATTTATCTTTTTTTTTTTTTTTTTTTTTTGCAAAATATTTTGCTTGGAAAATGTACTTGTGCTATCTATCTTAAAATGAAATGCAATGTGGTTTGATACATTTTTACCTGATGCAGTGGCATGCATTTTTAAGTGTAGCTTAAGTGTCCAAATACTTTCCGGGGCCAATGTATTTACATTTCTTCATGTTCTGTCTGTTACATTACCCACAGTTCTCCTTTCCTGATGAGGTCCATCTGCACTCTTCCAAACTACCATCAATCATATTGATTTGCCTCATAGGGGAGAGTTATTGTTGCGTTTTATGTCAGGGAAAATTGTCGTCCAGCTCTCCCTTATTAATTAAGCTGAGAACTCAATGGCATAAAGGGCCTCTTGGGTTTATTGTTCGATTTGTGTAAACTATTGTGCTAGTGGAGAGAGTTTGGGTTTAGAATGATTTTTGACACTGTTCCAGAACAGCGCTTGTCCAACTAAATAAACACGGGGCAGAGGAAAAGCAGGTATTTTCCACTGCGGGATTCAAAACTCTGACGTGGATGCATTGGCTGGCCCCTCTCTCCCAGGCTGTGAACCCCTCATATGGCTGTGCTTCTCAGCAATAAGAGGCCTTATTAACCGATCTAACCATGCAGTTCATGTGCTGGTATTACCTGCTTCCATTTGATGGGTGTAGAAGCAGTCTATTATTTGTTAAAAGCCTTATTTAAAAATATTTTGTATCTGTTGATGGCAGCCACCTTCGCTCTCCTGGCCTGGAAAAGTCCTGGAAATTTTTATTGGTCAATATTTTACTCCCCGCCCATTACATCTGTTACATCGGCAGTACAGAAATGTTGTGTCAGAGGCACGTATTAGATTTGGATGAACTTTTTCCTTTAGAAAAACGTACACTGATGAATTGTCCACATTACAACCAGGGAAATGTATTAAGAGGGTAAACAGTGTGAATTTAAAAATATTTATGTTGTAAATTTGTCTTAATCCCAGTAGTCTTCCAGTATGTCTGATCATGTCTGTTACTGTTACTCAGGTCCATAGTCGGGATGACCATGTACAACCAGGCCACACAGGAGATCGCCAAACCGTCAGAGCTGCTGACCAGTGTGCGGGCCTACATGACAGTGCTGCAATCCATTGAGAATTATGTGCAGATTGACATCACCAGAGTGTTCAACAACGTGCTGCTGCAGCAGACCCAACACCTGGACAGCCATGGAGAACCAACGATCACCAGCCTCTACACCAACTGGTGAGATTTTAAATATTCATACCAGAAAGGCTGAATCAGAAAATTGCAGAAATTATACAAAATTGCAAGCTACCGCAAATAATGTGGAGATTGGTTGAATTTGCATACATTTTTGCGAACGCTAGCTTTGACTTAGAAAAAGTTATCTTAGAAGGTATCTACCTTTTGGAACAGTCTTTGTGTTGGGAGCGCAGCTGTGATGCCTTAAATACTGCCTACATAGGCCACTCGCTAGATTTTGAAACAGAGCCTATTTTAAATGTTTGCTTCTTTGTGCAGGTATCTGGAGACTCTACTGCGGCAGGTTAGCAATGGTCACATTGCGTACTTTGCTGCTATGAAGGCCTTTGTCAACTTGCCCACTGAAAATGAGCTCACCTTCAATGCCGAAGAGTATTCCGACATATCTGGTGAGGACAGCATTTAATTTATTTTTATTTTATTTTTTGATTATGAAAGCTTTTTCATACCAGTCTAAGTTTTATTTTTGTTTAGAAACATTTCACAGGGAAGTCTGAGAGTTAAGCTATTGCTTTCTTTAGCTGGACATGATAGCTAAATGAAATTGTCTTGATCCCCCCCCAGAAATGTGTTCCTTGTCTGAGCTGCTAGGTCCGTACGGGATGAAGTTCCTCAGTGAGAGCCTCATGTGGCACATCTCTTCACAGGTGGCTGAACTTAAGGTGAGGTATTCTACACTGATCTGGGATTTAATGACCCCATCAAATGGACTGCGGTTTCTTACGTGGACATATTTCCTGTTAAAACAGAAAGTTGTGGCAGTACATATCAAAGGGCCCATCCCTTATTTTTTAAATAGCCAGTAACCTTTAGTTTGTTAGTCATGAACCACAATCTTCTGCTTCTGCTTACTTGTCAAAGGCAGGTGGGATGCTCTTGAGAATTCTCATTCTAAAGAGAATTTTATTGGAAAAAAATTGTGATATGCCTGTGAGTGCAAGATAAGTCATCAATATTTTTGATCCCTTTTCCTGGATGAGATGGAGATTTTTTCTGCATTAAAGAGTACGTTAAAGGCCCCTGCATAATCATGGTGAAGTGCTTCTTCGTTACTTGCTCATAGCCAAAAAAAAAAAATCTAAACATCTGAGCAAAGGTAAACTGCGAACATTCAGATACCAGCCACGCTGCTGGGGGAGGCAGTTAAAGGGGCATTTAAATATGAGGACACTCAAGACTACTTATAAAACCTAACTAATGTGACATTAAAATGTGTTATCAATGACTTCATTCCTCATTCTATTAGAAGAAATCACATGTGATCAGTAAAATAAGCTGTTTTAACTACTCTATGATTATTTAAAGTAATATACTGTATATGTAGTAGATAATTTAGCATTTATGGTGCTAATGCAATAACACTATACATGGCCATAATACTTACACTCTGATATTGTAATTTATGATGACACTGATACTACTGCAAATAGTTGTGTATAAAAGAGTGTTAATGGGTAGAATACAGACAAAACATTATGATAGGCATATCTTACTCTTGGCGAATGTGTGAATGGCTTTCGCTACAGACAGCACAAGAGTGAATGGGCACTTTTAAAGTGTTTGTGTAGATGTGATTCCTTTTGTAAACTTAATAAAAAAATCAAATGACATGTTCTTGGAAAGTGTCTCTATGCGAACGATCGTACAGATGTAGGTAAGTTTGCACCAGCTCGCTAATAACTCTGCACGCCGGTGTATTAATGTTGACTGATCTTAACTGACTAAACGCGAATTAGCCGTTGGCCTCAAAGTAGGTGGAGCTCCAGGTCACACATAACGATGACGGGGACCAATGGCAGTAAGGTGTTTGGCAGCTGGTATGAAATGTTCCTGAAAGAGCTTGAGAGCTTTTATAAACTACTGAAAAGAACTCAAAAACACCTTTCTTTGGCCAGATTTTGTCCTAAATGACGTCACCACCGTTAGTTCTTCAGTTTAGTAGGAAGTGTGCAGGGACCTTAATATATACAGTAGATGGCCTCAAATCTAATAGATACCGTAGTGACTAAAAGTCAATCAGAAATTTGATTTCATGGGTTCGTTAACTTGGTAAAAAAGAATTAAATGGAGCAGAGAGTATTATGCTCTTATATGTGATTCAATCTACAATCAAATTAGTCAAAATATTTAATAAACAAACACGCAAGCAGTGTGGGATGATTATAGTTTGTGAATGATGGGATTTCTTCGGAATCTGCACAGATTCCATGTCGGCTGTTTACCGGGAACATGAGTTGAGGTAGCATTTTCCCATCATTTTGGATAACAATTAGGTAACAACAAATGAGAAGTGTCATTGATTAATGGTAACAATACTCAAATAATAGTTTGATTACATTGAAGGCAAAACCTTATTTACTAAGTATGAATGGTTGCCTGTTTGCTTTGCCTGGTGCAATGATTTAGGCTTGGACTGTTTTTTATTTTTTCTATTTTTTGTGGAGATAATGCATGTGAATGAAAAGCCCTTTATTCGTTCATGCATATTTCATAAGTATTTTATTTAATGGCACAAGTTTATTAATGCATGATGTGTTTGTAATTGAATTGGCCCACTATATTATGAAAGTTTTTTTTTTTACCAACCGATGTGTGTGAACATAGCCTTGGCATATATCAGCAATGTTCTATCATGCAAACCTCTCTCCCTCAGCTGAAAGTAATTTAGGGGAAGAAAGAACCAAGTTTCCTATCTGACCCACAATCAGCTGTGGAGTAAAAGTGTTTTATGTTGCATTTCTATTCTGCACCATGTTCACCCAAAGACTTAACGTGGAACATGTTTTCTCAAAAGTGCTCAAATTACACAAATCATTCATAGACATGCAAACTTGAGCACTTGTGTTTCTTCCCAGTAGTTCTCATTGAAATGACCCTATTTCGGGTGATTTCATGGGCTTAATCGTCTACCGTTATAGACTGTTCAATTTAGGTGTTAGAAGAATGTTCCGGGTTTAATAAAAGTGAAGCTTTATCAACAGCATTTATGGCAAAATATTGAAAATCCCAGATAATAATTTTTTTTTGTTTTTTTTGTTTGTTTTTAAGCAAGACTTGGTTATCGTAACACTCACAATTGAAGCACATTGAGTCTGGCAATAATTATTACAATGCACACTTTCAATAGTATAGTCACAAGAGTTAAAGGTATAGTTCACCCAAAAATGAAAATTCTCTCATCATTTACTCACCCTTAGACCATCCCAGATGTGAATTACTTTCTTTCGTCTGCAGAACATAAAGACTTTTTGAAGAATATTTCAGCTCTGAAGGTCCATACAATGCATGTAAATGGCGGCCAGAACTTTGAAGCTCCAAAAATCACAAAGTCAGCATAAAAGTAATCCAAACGACTCAAGTGGTTGAATCCATATCTTCAAATGTGATATGATAGGTGTGAGTGAGAAACAGATCAATATTTAAGTCCTTTATTTCTATAAATCTCCACTTTCACATTCTTCTTTTGTTTTTGGCGATCCACATTCAGATGATTCAGATTCTTTATTGTCATTGTAACAAAATTACAACGAAATTCTGTATGGCTCAGTCCAGACAGCAGCTTATAAAACACAATGAAAGTAATAAAAATCAATCATTTAAAATCCATTGATATATAAACAAGATAGAAGTTAGGATAAAAGTCAAGATAAGAGACTGTTGTAATCATTAAAGTGCATAAGTAAATAAATTAATTAATCAAGTCAATTAAGAAGGTGCACTAAAAGAATACTGGTAGCAGCGTGTATGTGATTTCCAGTGAGGGAAGTGCTCCAAC
The DNA here is from genome assembly GCF_019703515.2 of Myxocyprinus asiaticus. Lineage (NCBI taxonomy): Eukaryota > Metazoa > Chordata > Actinopteri > Cypriniformes > Catostomidae > Myxocyprinus > Myxocyprinus asiaticus. Next base: position 44,252,875 of record NC_059354.1, read on the forward strand.
AGTCTAGACACAATGATCCTGTATAGGGATAGTGGAGGCTACAGCTCTTGGAAAGAAGCTGTTCCTCAGTCTGTTTTTACGGGACTGTATTGTCCTGTATCGTCTGCCGGATGGTAGAGAGTCGAACAGTGAGTGTCCAGGGTGTTACAACGCTGGCAATGCTTCTAGCTTTCCTTTGCAGCCGACTGATGTAGACTTCACCCAGATTCAGGAGCTCAGATCTGATGACCCGCTGGGCTACTTTCACCACATGCTGTAGTTCTCTTCGGTTGGCAGCAGTGTAGCTGGCATACCACACTGTGGCGCAGTAGGGGAGTATACTCTCTGTGGTGCTACGGTAAAAATTCCTGAGTAATTGCTGAAGTAGTTGTGCCTTTTTCAGTTTACGTAGGAAGAATACTCTCTGTTGGGCCTTCTTCACCAGATAAGATGTGTGCTTTGACCAAGTCAGATCACATGAAATGTAGACTCCCAGGAACTTGAAGTGCTCTACTCTTTCCACTTCCTCACCATATATGTAGAGGGCAGCATGTTCTGTTTTCTTGAATCTTCTGAAGTCCACAATGATCTCTTTTGTTTTTGTGGTATTGAGGGTCAGGTTGTTGACCCGACACCATCGGGCAAGATGGCACACCTCCTCCCTCATTGTCTGATATCAGTTCCACCAAGGTGGTGTCATCTGCAAATTTAATTATGGTGTTGGAGGAGTGGGTGGGGGTACAGTCATGCATGAACAGGGCTACTGAGCTGGACTGAGGGCCGAGGTTGCTGATTTTTGTAACCAATTTATGTGGTATGATAGTATTGAAGGTGGAGCTAAAATCAATAAAAAGCATCCTTACGTGTGTTCTGGTGCTCCAGATGTGTCAGGGCTTTATGCAGTGCAGTTGAAACTGCATCCTTCGTTGATCTATTGGCTCGGAAGGCAAACTGATGATGGTCAAGGTCGGGGGGATGACTGCCTTAATGTGTGCCAATATCAACCTTTTGAAGCACTTCATGATAATGGGGGTTAAAGCAATCGGCCTGTAGTCATTCAGACATTTTGCTGTTGATTTCTTTGGAACTGGGATGATGGTAGATCATTTAAAACAGGTAGGGACGGTAGCCTGTTGAAGTGAGTTTTTGAATATGTTGGTAAATACATCCACCAGCTGTTCTGCACACTCCTTAAAAACCCTTCCCTGCACTCCGTCCGGTCCAGCTGCTTTCTTGATGTCAATTTTGCGCATGGTGGACCTTACTTGATGGTGGTGTAGAATGAGTGCTTGCTTATTCTGTGGTGGTGCAGTAAAGGTGGTAGGGCTATTGTTTTCACCATCAAAATGTGCAAAGAACTGGTTGAGGACATCAGGGAAAGCAGTGTCAATGTTGGACATAGGGCTGTTGTCACAATTGTAGTCAGTAATAGCCTTAATCCCTTTCCACATGCTGTGGGAGTCGTTGTTGATAAAATGCTCCTCAATGCACTGTTTATACTTGCGCTTTGCATCCCTGATGCCCTTCCTCAGTTTACCCCTTGCATTTTTGTAGGCCTCTGTGTCACCAGATTTAAAAGCAGTATCCCGAGCCTTGAGGAGAGTTTTTACCTCGTTGTTGAACCAGGGCTTCTGGTTGGAAAACACTTTGACGGTCCTTCTTGTAGCCACGTTGTCTGTTCAAAATGTTATATATGACAGGACAGATGAAGCGTGTTCCACTAGATTAGGTCCCTGTGCAAAGATGTCCCATTTGGTGTTTTCAAAACAATCTTGCAATGCTGGAATGCTGTCCTCCCTCCATACTTTCACAGCCTTTACCTCTGGCTTAATTCTACTGATCAGTGGTTAACATGATGGTATGAGAAACACTGAAAGGTGGTCTGATAGTCCAAGGTGCGGAGATGGTGAGGCTTTGTATGCATTTGGAATGTTGGTGTAGACTTGGTCTAATATATTTCCCCCTCTTGTGGCAAAGTGTACATTATTATAAAACTTTGGTAAAACTGACTTAAGGTTTGCATGGTTAAGGTCCCCTGTTGCTATGATAGCAGCTTCAGGATGTGCAGTCAGTTGTTGATTGATAATGTCCTGCAGCCTCTTCAGCGCTAGATTAGTTTTAGCTTGCATATACAGCCGTAATGATTACAGATGTAAATTCTCTTGGCAGGATGGTCTACATTTCTTCATGCATATCGCCACCTACTGGATGGGGCTGGTCAAAGGTGGAAATTTTTATTAAAAAAAGGACTTAAATATGGATCTTTTTCTCACCCACACCAATTATATCGCTTCTGAAGACATGGATTTTACCACTTGATTCATATGGATTACTTTTATGCTGCCTTTATATGCTTTTTGGAACTTCAATGTTCTGGCCGCCATTCACTTGCATTGTGTGGACCTACAGAGCTGAGATACTCTTCTAAAAATCTTCATTTGTGTACTGCAGAAGAAATAAAGTCATACACATCTGGGATGGCATTAGGATGAGTAAATGATAAGAGAATTTTCATTCTTGGGTGAACGATTCCTTTAAACATTATTCTTGATGGTATGAGACTAGTGTAATAGAATCACTTACTGACCTTTTCTGTATATCCAATCTTTCAAGTTCAAAATCATGACCACATAACACTGACATTTTAACCATTTTCACATCACCGCTTCCCTGCTCATACACCCTATCATCTCTTGTCATCTTTACAGAAACTTGTGGTGGACAACGTGGAGGTTCTGACCCAGATGAGAACCAGCTTTGACAAGCCGGATCATATGGCAGCGCTCTTTAAGCGACTCACATGTGGGTACCCATCTTGGGGCTTTTGCCCCCTATCATTTGACTTACAGCCAGGTATCCTATGCTCATAAAAAACATCCTGTGAATTAATGCAGTTTTAGAAGTCATGGACATTTCTTTAGTAAATATATATTTTTCTAATTTTCATCTGCCTAAAAAATTCTTCTCAGCTTGATATTGTTCTTGTGTATAGTAAAACTTGCTCATAAGCCATAATGATTTGTGAGCAAATCGTTCTTTTAAATGAGTGAACAGGTCAGAAAGTTGTCTGAATGAGTTGTCTGAATTGGACTGAATGATTCATTAGTGAATAGTCTGAATCAAAAAAAAAAATGTTTTTAATTTTTAATGCAGTATAATCACAAATGACTGAAGTCTTTGATCTTAGATGCACAAAGTTATATTAAAAATGTTAATGGGTCAGAAATTAGAAACACAATGAATAATAAAAATAAATACCAATTTAAATCAAAGTAATAATTTTTATATTTTTGGATTGGTATTTTAAATTTTCAAAACCAAGTACCTCCTTGGGGCAACTTCAGTGGTATGCATACCACAGTTCAAGATCTACAGTATTAGACAATAGCCGTTTGTAATCTCATGGAATGAGCTGTAATAACACTCAACCCCCTTCCCCTCCCTAATGGCAGACTGGACCCTCTGCACAGAGCTATTTGTGGTATTTGTAATGGCTTGCCCTCATACAGCCGTATTACTGTGCTAAAATGTGAACAGGAATTTGAAATCCTATCCCAGGAATGTGGCCTGTATGCACTCCACCTGCAGATCTATTTTTAGTGGTTCTGAAGGAAGAAACGGGGCTATTTTTGGAGGTTATTAATATGACTTATCTTCTATTTCTGTAGCGGTTGACAGTGTGCTAAAGCGGATGACCATCATCGGCGTGATTTTGTCGTTCCGCTCTCTGGCTCAGGAAGCTCTTCGAGATGTATGTTTGTTACCCACACGTCTTACTTCTCCCATAACTCACCCCATACTCACCTTCTGTGCATGGACAGCATGTTGGCTTATTAGAAGGATGCTATACATCTCATAGCTGACATAGTAAATGAATAGTTCACCCAAAAATGAACATTTTGTTCATCCATGAAACGCAAAGGGAGATGTTAGACAGAATGTCCGAGCCACTCTTTTTCCATACAAGTAGATGGTGATTTATACTGCCAAACTCCAAAAAGGACTTTAAAAGCATTCAAATTTACTCATTCTAAGTCTTCTAAAGCCATATGATAGCTTTGTGTGAGAAACAGACTATTTAAGTCATGATTCACTGATAATCTTCCTTCCTGCTGCAGCAATCAAATCTCATTCGCTTAAATTCATATTTCGCACGAGGATGCGTCACACCAGGTTTGACGTCAGTGATGCCGAACGACATTGTTCCAATCACAACGTGACAGGTTCGAATATGCAGAAGAGCGAATTCAGATTTAAGAGCTTAACATTATCAGTGAATAATGACATAAATTTAAGTCTTTTAGTCACAGAAATCTATCGCATGGCTTAAGAAGATTTGGAATGTAGTATACAAGTCATATGGACTACTTTTATAATCCTTTATGGTGCCTTTTTGTCCTTTTTTGAGCTTGACGATATAAATCACCATCCACTTTCAGTCTATGGAAAGAGCAGCTCAGACTTTCTGTCTAACATCTCCTTTTGTGTTTCACTGAAGATAGAAAAAAATGACGTGAGGATGACAAATCGATTACTATTTGTCAGTATTATTACTATTAAGTCTGAAAGCGCTGTAGCCCAAATGAGCTCTAACCACAGATGTGCCCTTCTCTTCAGGTACTGTCATGCCATATTCCCTTCCTGGTGAGCTCTGTGGAAGACTTCAAAGACCACATCCCTCGTGAAACTGACATGAAGGTAGGTTTTGTTCAGACTTGCTGGTAATAGTAATGCCATGTCACTGGACCTGAAACGGACAAACTTTTTTCACGTATTTCTCAGGTTGCCATGAACGTGTACGAGCTGTCTTCCGCTGCAGGCCTGCCCTGTGAGATCGACCCTGCTCTGGTCGTGGCTCTGTCTTCGCAGAAGTCTGGTAAGTTATTTCAGATAATATACAGTAATTGTCACTAGGACTGTGTGTAGGGAGTAACAACTGGACCCTACCACAAATAAAGTGGAGCAAAAAGAGATTTTCTTCCAGCAAATATTCAAAAGGAATTGCAAATTGTATTAGAAATTAGGTTTGCAATTTGTGGATGCAAATCGTCTCTGTGCATTTGGAAAATGTTTGCCAAAATTCTAATGATAATGAAAAATTGATTTACAATTCAATTCAAATTATTCAAATATTACACTGTTATAGATCTAGTCTTATTGCATTATGTTGATGTGTCATTGCCATTACTATTTGAGCTTTGCTGCAAATAGATGATTTACAATTGCATTAGAATTGTTTGACAATGTGTCCACAAATAGAAAACTAAATTAGATTTCAGAAAATTGTCTGAAATAAATGTCCATATTTAGCCTTGATATCAAAGCAGCAGCAATATCAGAGATAAAATGCTTAACATCTTGCATTTCAAATTACAATATGTGTCAAAATCCACCATTTCGACCCTGATGAGCAACAGTTAAATCCCTGTTGGCATCGAAATAATATACCAGTACTCATTCTTGCCCAATCAGTGGAAAATAAAATGCGCTAACTGGATGTTCTGTGGAAAATTTGAGTTGGTCTCTGAAGAACATGTAGATATGCATCAGGAGTCTTTGCTCTAGATTGGAGCAACCAAATTGGGAATGCTGCTTTCATCTGCGTTTGCCGTAAAATAGGCGTTCACTAAAGTGTGACGTTGGTGTTTACAAACTCAGAAGAACTGTAGAACAGCAATTCTTTTTCCAAAACGTTCTTTGCTGCTCAGATTTTCACTTTTAAATATCCAAAGACAGGAAAGACCATCTTATGCCAAATGATTGACCAGAAAATCTCTCTTGGATGCAAGCTAGTTTGCTATAAATAAAAAAAAAAAAGTATGTTTCGGTTGTGGTTTGAAAAGTTAAATTGCATCACATGGTTTGTATCAAATGTAATCTAGTATTAGGACGCTCGCTCGCTCACTCACTCACTCACTCTCACACCCGTGTCTTATTATTTCTGTTTGGGAATGATTTTACAATTCAAAGTCCCATGTGATTAGGCATATCATAAACACAATCTCTAGAGTAAAAAAAAAAAAAAAATTAAAATCTCAGATCTGCATTTTTGTGTCTCATGTGCACTGATTTCCAGTGTTAGGTGACTGAAAGTAGTGATGCTACAAAACAATTTTTGCTACTAAACAATTTTCAGAACAGCTACTTTTTCCTATGAGTAGCAGTGTATTGCAACAAAATGCTGCGTCACTGGTTTTTCTTCACATTGTATTATGCGCACAGCTTTATTGCTGAGTAAACTGAGGCAATAATCAAATGTGCTCTCTTCTGAAGTTTTTGACTCATTTTGGTGAATCAGTTCTTTAGTACGGTTCGTTTCAATAAATTGGTTCAAAAATAGATTTATCGAGTCCCTGCACTGCATTGTACAGCTCATTATTATAAATGTAAGTGTTTTTACTAGGGCTTGGTATTGATACAGATTATTTGATTACGATTCACAAGCTCTCGATTTCAACTCTATATTGATTAATATGGGAAAATTTCAGTTATAATGTCCATTTTGCATACATATGAAAAATATTCTCTCCCACCTAATGCTGTTAATTATACAGGGGACCTTCTAACTAGGTACATTATGGAAATATTATCATTTTGGTCACATTTTAGCTTTTTAAAATTTGCAGATCCATGTATTCCATTAATAAATATATTATATTGCATATATTATACTGTGTTACATGTTTATTGTTTAATGCATAATTTATACTGTTTACAAGTATTTACATTGATTTGTTTAACACTGTGCTAATAATCAGTAATGTCTCTTTAAGAAAACCGGCAGGTCTGTAAAGAGTCTGTAAATGAGCACATATTAACGAGAGAGGACTCGAAAGGCTTCTTTACCTCGTCCGTGCTATTCGTGATTTCGAATTGAATGTTTGTTTCATTGTTTTTAATCAACAATTAAATGTAAAGAACAGAAAAGATATTAAAATAGACATGATTTAATGACAAATGGATTGCGTGGTTCTCGTCTTTGGACACACATTGCACAGAATGCGTCAAATAAAACTTTTAACTCTCCACACGCAGTGAAAGGATGCTGAACTTCTTCGCCAATATACTACTCAATGACTGGTGAGTGACATCTCAACATTTATTAGCCAGTGGCTAATCACAGACATTTTTGTTGCATAGCGCGAAATTTGATCTCATATGCGAGTGATTTACTGGCAGTGTAGAGAGTTGCACATTTAGTAAAAGATCGATCTTGGGATTTAAGAATTGATATCGCGATGCGTCGGAAAGTCGTCGATTAAAGTATTTAATCACAATTAATCGCATGATTTTTCATAGTTAATTCTGATTAATCGCAGATTTCGAAAGTAATTTGACACTAAATGTACTTTTTAAAATGTGTCAAAATGCATTTAGTTGCTTCTTAGAATAAAAGAGAAGAGAACAATATGAAAGAAAAGAAAACAATATGTAGCTAATGTTGTATGAACATTTTTCCAAACAAAGTATTCCACAATATAAAGACAGAAATGAACTCAAATTGCACCAATTCAAGGAACATTAAACGTTTTCCAAAGTCTAAGTGGGAGGTTGAATAATTAAAATATGTAGTCCACGTAGTTTGCGTATTCATTGCAATAGGCATTAAATCTCTTAAACTCTCATTAATAATAATCGTGGCTTTTCACGTTGCTACACAAATCATGAAGTCGCATTCGCATTATTCGCTTTGCACTTGCCATGAAAAGTGCTTGCAGGGAACGTCTTGTTTTGTATTTAGCGCTGGCACTGCAGATGTAAATGATACTTCATCCAAATTGTCTGGTTAGACGGAAGCCCAACACAGCGCAGGGGAAATGCTGATGCTTCACTCCAGTCACACTACGACTGCTTTGTGATACTCTTAACGAAAGTCAACGTTAGGTGCAGACGTGGACTTTCCGCTTGTCTAGAAATATTGGGCTACGCACGGACTGTGTACATGATGAAATTTACTTCGTGCTCACTGTGCGTTAGACTTAGCAGCACGCAGGCAACCGAAGTATAATTTAGTCTTTAGGGAGCATTCACACAGGGTGCATTTTCTTTTTTTTTGTAGTCTAGTTGATGTTTCTAAAATGTTAGCTTGACTAATGGTGAACTACTTCAAATTTCGAGAATCTTGTAGCTTGGGAAACTACTGTTTCAGAGCAGCTTCCCCAACACTGCTCTTTCCATATCCATTATCCATTCAAATAATAAGATTCCTGAGAAGAGCCTTAAATATATCTCCTGCCTCATAACTCATATTTCTCCAGAACTGAGCAATGCTGTCCGGTGAACACCTTTCACTTTCTCAGAGCAGCTCTCAGACCCTCCAGGGCCTCTTGGCCAGCACTGATGTTTTTGTTCTATTCCCCTGATGGTTCAATCCAAACCACTTCTAAATAGCGAGTCAACTCAATATAGACTTAATTGAATCACTTCCAAATGCTGTTGCATTAATAACACAAATAAGACTTAATTTTTGGACATTAGTGCTGTTTTTCTTGGCCCTTCGTGCAGATTTTCGGACACTGTCCAGAGAGAGAAAAATGCAATCCTTGCAATTTTCTTGCCTTGCACAATGGCTACTTGAGTGTTTACCGTGGTACCAAAAGCAAAAATCATGCACCTAATTCTCTATGTTTGTAACAGAGAATATCAGCCCAGAGGAAGAGTACAAGATCGCCTGCCTGTTGATGGTCTTTGTGGCCGTTGCCATGCCAACCCTGGCCAGCAATGTGATGTCACAGTACAGTCCTGCAATAGAAGGTACCAATTTTTACATTTCAGACTCGCACTGAACCACTGCGAATGAAATCCGATTATATCTGTGCTATTTGAACTGCAGACCGCTGGAATGACGAAACCACATTTAATGCGTATGACATTATCATGTGTTGGTTAACTCTCTATAAATCTTTTAAGGTCACTGCAACAACATTCACTGTCTGGCCAAAGCGGTAAACCAGATTGCTGCAGCGCTCTTCACTATCCACAAGGGCAGCATAGAGGATCGGCTGAAAGAGTTCCTCGCAGTAAGTTAGAATGCTTGTCGTAATCATCCCAATTCATGGATTAAAAGAATAAATCACCCAAAATTTTTAATTCTGTCGTGACTCAATACCCTAATGGGGATTGGAGCTCTCAAGCTCAAGAACACAAAGTACCATAAAAGTATCATGAAAGTGGTCCATACTTCTCGTACACTATATTCCAAGTCTTCTGAAGTAATACAATAGCTTTGAGTGAGAGAAACAGATCAAAATTTCTATAATTATTCACTGAAAATTGACAGAATTTTCAGTTTTGGGTGAAATATTCTTTAAATGTTTTTTATTTCTCGTATTTAAAGGATGCACTTGAATATTTGCTTTTACCATACGCTGTACAATTTACAGCAACATATCAATAAGAAACACTGTATTTATGCAACTCTGCAATGAAAGTTCTACAGTGTAACTTTGCTGCTTATTAAAATCCTGTAATTCTCTCTTCCTCAGCTTGCCTCCTCCAGTCTGCTGAAGATTGGACAGGAGACAGATAAAACCACTACACGGAACAGAGAGTCTGTTTACCTGCTTCTGGACATGGTGAGTGAATCCACACTGCTGTTACAAGACTAAACAAAGTGTTTAATATTTTTTCCATATTTCCACATCTCTCTTTAGTACATAAATTAGCAGTAGAATTATGGTCAGAAATTGAGTTTTGAAATTGTGTTTTCCAAGCCTGGAAAAGTAATGGAAATTAATAAAACCTTAAAAGTAATGGAAATGTATCTAGTCAATGTATATTGTTCTTGTTATGTTCTGCTGTAGTCTAATATATTTTTAATATCTTTTGTTGAGCATGTGTTGAGTTAAATTGTTTACTTCCAATCCATAGTAATGATCGATTTGTGAGCAGATTCTTGTTTTTAGTCTTTTTTTTTTTTCAATTAGTCAAACGTGTTCAGAAAAATCGTTCTGAATGATTCATTAGTGAATCAGTTTGAATCAAAATTATTTTTCAAACATCCTTATCCAGTAACCACAAATAACTAGAAATGGTAATAAAGGGATAGTTCACCCAAAAATGGAAATTTTCTCATAATTTACTCACCCTCATGCCATCCCAGATGTGTGTGACTTTCGTTCTTCTGCAGAACACATATGAAGGTTTTTAGAAGAATATTTCAGCTCTGTAGGTCCATACAATGTCAGTGAATGGTGGCCAGAAATCTATAGGTCCAAATATCACATAAAGGCATCATAAAAGTAATTCATACGACTCCAGTGGTTTAATCAATGTCTTCTGAAGCGATCCAATCAGTTTTGGGTGAGAACAAACCAAAATATAACTAATTTTTCACTGTACATCTTGCCATTGCAGTTTCTTGGCACGATCATTATTTCAATGTCGATTACACTTCCTAGCGCTTGACGCTTGCACAGAGCGCTAGATGGCGCTATAGGTAGTGTAATCAAGCATGAAATCACGATCGCCAAGGAGAATGCTGCCAAGATTTAAAGTGAAAAAGGAACTACATTGCAGCTCTTTTGAACTGTAAGCTGTTCAGGCTGAACGCGTTCTTGCGCTAAAAAAGCAGAATGATAGAACAGAATGAGGGTGTCTTGAGACGCGTTTTTAAAAGTTGAAGTCTTTTTTAACTTGATACGGTCCACCTGCGCGAGACGCTGAGAAAAAACAGTGATGCAACAATCAAAGACTTCCAGCTAATGCATGTTTATATGGAAAAACAATTGGGAAAACAGCACAAATGGACACAGAAACGCGTTTGTGTAAACAGCCTCTAAAGCGTGTGGGAGATTGGTCTGGGAGATTTTTTACTCTTTAAAGCCTAATCTGCAAAATGTGTTGAATTTAGGCGTAATAGAACGTGAGAAGAGTGTTTATCAGACTTTTTCTAAATGTTTCAAAATTTGTGTATTTAAATACTAGATCGTTCAAGAATCACCATTCCTCACCATGGATCTCTTGGAATCCTGCTTCCCGTACGTTCTGCTCCGGAACGCCTACCATGCTGTGTACAAGCAGTCTGTGTCCACTTCTACATAAGATTTCCTCTGCGTACTACACTCAAGGGGCAGAGACTTGAGCCCTCATTCCATACTACTCTGTAGGATTCTCCAACATTTTAGTCTTACCAGTATGAGACTTTTAAAAGGATCAAAACTTTTATGACACTGAGGGGAAAAAAGGAATTAAAAAAAATTGGCTTATTGACCACTTACAATAATCAAGTTTTATCCCAGGGACTAGTGACACTAAATAGCATTTTTGACCTTTTCTTTTGGTTGTGTTTTAATTTGCAATGGTTAAAAATGGGATCAAACACATCAAATAGTGAAATGTGTGTGTTGGGATTTGGGGGGGAGGGCTATGGTGAATTATAAAAACTCTACATCATTCTAAATGCTTGTTAAGATGTCAGATGCTTCTATGAAACAGTGATTCTTCTTTTGATGTTGTTCTAGATCTAATCCGTGTGGGTTACTGCGTGCTCTTTTTCTTTCTTTCTCTCCCTGTGAATTTGCATTTGTTTTCATTACACTTTTGTGTTACTTTGACATATTTGCCAAATCAATGGATACAACAGCATCTCATTTGGATTGAAACAGCAGAATTGTGCATAACTGCGTGTTCAAAAAGCAACCCAGTGTTGTTTGTACAAAGCATAGTATAATTTTTTAACTAACTTTCATGATGCCTTGTGGCATTGACACTCCATTGTACCTATCTGTGAGCTATAATAAACATTCTTACATATTTATTGAATGTTTTTCAATTGTTTTTACCCCTCCTGTAACCAGTTTCATATGTTTTGATTTTTTTTTTTTTTTTTTTAATGACAGTGTATCTTCCATAACATGAATAAACATCAGGTCATATGCAGTTTGACTGGTCCAGTTTATGCTGTTCAGTGTTGTAAAAATAATAAATGCTTAGATAATTATTACAGTCCCTTCTTTACATAACAACAGGGTTCCTGTGGCCATGGAAAACCTGGAAATACCAGGAAATGTTAAGGTTTTCATGGAAAAAAAAGTTAAAATGTCAAGTCATTTTTATTTGTATAGCGCTTTTCACAACACACATTGTTTCAAAACAGCTTTACAGAAAATTAACTGAAAATGAAACTGTAATAGCTGTAAAGTCTTCATTGTCATCATTGTGTAGTTTGATTAAATATGATTGTAAATTGTCTATAAAGATAAATAATTAAATAATATTTGTATTTAGAACCCCATTGAGCAAGCTGAAGGCAACTGTGGTAAGGAACACAAAACTCCATAAGATGGTGGTTAATGGAATAAAATAACCTTGGGAGAAACCAGGCTCACTGTGGGGGCCAGTTTCCCCCTGGCTAACCAGCATGAATATAATGCCAATATTAGTTATTTATGTGCAGTGCAGGCCATGGTTTTAAAATTAGTAAACTAAGTAAGTGTTAAGGGCCAGTGTTTAAACAAAGATTTTGTATGAACTATAAGATTAATGTCTAATGTCTTCAAAGTTCTGCCTGGATTAACTGCAGAAGTTCACATAGATGCATTGTCCTTTGTTAGTTGGCCGATGAAGGCTTTTGTTGGCAAATAATTGAAAGTCTAAGTATTCCATTTTAAGAGTATTGTCCATCATTAGACCAAGGTGATGCAGGCAGAGATCGGTGAAGTGCATTGCAGTTCAACCAGCAGTGCATTTCGGTGAGGTCTATCCTAGTCCAAGGTTCAGGCAGTGGCATATGAAGTATTCGATGTCTTATGGCTGGAGTTGGCATCAGTTCATTCCCTGAAGTCAATCGTAATAGACTGAAGTGATGTCTGGTTGGCACCGGCTGCATTTAGTCATTATCACTCAGAGACGCATAGCAGTGGAGTCCGACACCAAGCAGGAACAGAGGTGGATCTGGCCGGCTCTGGTAACCTCAGGATATGAATCCCAAAAAAATTAATATTAGCGTGGATGCCATAAAATGTTTTGAAGAGTTATAGAGCATGATAAATGTTTCTGGTTCCGGCAGACCTAACTATAGCAGCCTAATTGTGAGTTGGATAAATTAGGTGTATGCCTGGCTAAATAGATGAGTCTTTAGTCTAGACTTAAACTGAGTGAGTGTGTCTGCATCCCGAACAGTGTTAGGAAGACTATTCCATAGTTTAGGAGGCAAATAGGGAAATGATCGACCTCCTTTTGTGGATTTTGATATTCTAGGAACTACTAACAGGCCAGAATTTTGCGATCGTAATGAACGTGATGGAATATAGCATGGTAGAAGGTCACTTAAATACTGCAGAGTTAGATCAGTCAAAGCTTTGTATGTAGTTAACAAAATTTTTAAAGTAATACAGAATTTAACAAGTAGCCAATGTAATGCTGATAAAATGGGGCTAATATGATCATATTTCTTGGTTCTAGTCAGCACTCTGGCTGCTGTATTTTGAACCATTTGAAGTTTATTTATTGAGCTTGCAGGACCTCCTAGTAATGCATTATAATAATCTAGTCTTGAGGTCATGAACGCATTAATTAGTTTTTCGGCATCAGCAACAGAGAGCATGTGTCGTAACTTAGCAATATTTCTGAGGTGGAAGAATGCTGTTCTACAAACACTGGAAATTTGATTTTAAAAGGACAGATTGGTTTCAAATATAACACCTAATTCTTCGCTCAAGAAGACAATGTAACAGTCCATCGAGAGTCATATTATATTTTAGCGGTTTTTGGTCCAATAATTAGTACCTCTGTTTTGTTGGAATTGAGTCGAAGGAAATTTCTGGCCATCCAATCTTTGATTTCATTGATGCAAAATTTGTCAGGTTTTGAAGAAATATAAAGTTTCGTCGGCATAAGAGTGGAAACTTATTCCATGATTCCTGATATCTACCAGGGTAAGCATATATAAGGAGAAAAGCAGAGGCCCTAAAACTGATCTCTGTGGCACTCCATACTTAACTTTTGTTTGATCTGACAATTCCTCTTTGTAACAGTTGAAGGACGGGCAAGGAGGAGGCAGGAACCGGCTGACCAGTCAACATAAAGTTTAATGGTAAAACTCAACATAAAACAAACATAAACACACGGCCACGTGCGTCTCTCTCTCGAACTAGCATCTCCGGCTCCCCTATATCTCACTCTCCCGCTGATCAGCTGTTTCAGCGCCGGCCATGCACCCTCACGGCCCAGCCACGCCCTCCTCCTCATCACACTCCTTTACACAGACAAAGTGGTAGCGGTCTGCTAAATAGGACCTAAACCATGCTAATGCAAGTCCACAAATGCCAACATAATTCTCCAGCCTATTCAAGCGAATGTCGTGATCTGTCATGTTGAAGGATGCACAAAGATCTAAAAGCACTAGTAGAGAAATGCAGCCGCAGAGCAAGTCATTTGTAACTCTGATAAGTGCAGTTTGTGTACTGTGATGGGGCCTAAATCCTGACTGAAATTGTTCATATATACTATTTATCTGTAGAAATGAACATAGTTGTGAGGACACTACCTTTTCTAGTATTTTCGACATAAACAGGAGATTTGAAATCAGTCTGTAATTAGTCAATTCTCCAGGGTCAAGCTGTGGCTTCTTAATAAGTGGTTTGATAACTGCCATTTTAAAGTTTCTTGGGACATGTCCTAAGGATAGCGAGGAGTTAATAATATTAAGAAGAGGTTCTGAGATTACAACGAATATCTCTTTTAAGAGCTTAGTTGGTATTGGATCTAACATACATGTTGTGGCTTTTGATGTTTCTATAAGTTTTGTTAGCTCTTCATGACCAATGACTGCGAAGGATTGAAGTTGCTCGTGAGGAAAATTATGAGACACTGTTTTCTGAGGCATAATTCCAATTTTATTTCTGATTATTTCAATTTTATCAGTAAAGAAATTCATGAAGTCATTATTATTGTGCTGCGATGGAATATCTGGTTCAGTCGATGCTTTATTCCTTACCAATTTAGCCACAGTACTGAATAAACACCTAGGACTGTTGTGGTTATTTTTTATGAGTTTGCTAAAATGTGCTGACCTGGCAGCTTTTAGTGCCTGTCTGTAGCTTCAGACACTATCCTTCCATGCACCACGAAATACCTCTGATTTTGTATTCTTCCACTTGCGCTCCATTTTCCGAGCTGCTCTCTTGAGAGCATGAGTGTGATCATTGTACCATGGTGAGGGGCTTTTTGCTTTAAAAATATCCTTATTTTTTCTAGTGATTCTCTTATCTAAAATATTTTATCGGCAAGATATTGCTATTATGTAGAGTAAAACTTATTCGCAAGCTATAGTGATGCCTGATTTTGTGAGCAACTTCACAAATTGGTCTAAATGATTCATTATCATCTGAATCATCTGAATTTTGATTATTTATTTATTTTTCCTTCATGTAATAACAAAGGACTGGAAGGTTCATGGAAATTTGTTGCTTAGAAAGAGTGGGATCCCTGTTAAAGGTTGCATCAGTGATTTTTGCATTATGGAGAGACATGAAAGATGAGTTCTAAAAACTGTATTTTTACTATTCTGTCCAAGCTGACACGAGCACTACTCAAACACTTTGATCTGAAGTTGAAGATCTAAATCTTCTAAACACCTCCAAAGCACAGCTGTGCAGATGCCACTTTTATGGAGCAAAAGTAAAACTGTTTTCAACTTGTTTTTAACTTCTGTTTGCTCTCCCTTTTTGTTTTCACATTTTAGTTGGGATCAATAGTCATTATCGCATAATAAGCTCCAATGTGAAGTATTACATGGGACATTAAACATTGACATTAAATATTGATTTAATTTAGTTCAATGTATTTATTAAGTTGGAACTTGATTTATTAGTGTGAGAAGAGACCATGAATATATAGGAAATTGTTTGTCTAGGACATCGATTAATTGTACACTTTAGCGGTCATTATACAAAAATATCTGACCTCAGAATGCCACGATTGACCATGCTGAAAAATGCAGTAAAGAAATTGACATACTGTATGTATATATTTTCATGTTTGTCTTTACCAGGTGTCACGTGAAGAGATGGTACACAAGTAAAAAAAAATTATGTTGAATTAAAAACAAAGAGGCAGTATTCAACTTAAAAGTTTTATCTGTTACAACAACAATCTTACAGGGATAGTTCATCCAAAATTGCAAATTCTCTCATCATTTACTCACCCTCATGCTATCCCAGATGTTTTTGACTTTCTTTCTTCTGCAGAACACAAACAAAGATTTTTAGAAGAACATTTCTGTTCTGTAAATCCATGCAGTGCAAGTGAACTTTGAAGCTCCAAAAAGCACAAAGGCAGCATAAAAGTAATCCATCCAAGTGGTTAAATCCATGTCTTCAGAAGCAATATGATAATTGTGAATGTAAAACAGATCAATATTTAAGTCATTTTTTACTATAAATCCACACTTTCACCAGCCCTCCTATGTGCATTCACAAGAGGTGTTCTTCTGTTTTTTAGCGATTCACATTCTTCAAGCATATCACCACCTAATGGGCAGGGAAGGATACAGAAAAAAAGGAAGGGATAAAGCAAAGGAAAATAATAAATAAATCATATTTGCACAACAGCCCAGTAGGTGGCGAAATGCACGAAGAATGCAAATCCATATAAAACAGGAGAATAGGAGGGCTGGTGTAAGTGTAGATTTGTAGTAAAAAAAAAAACAACAAAAAAAAAGGACTTAAATATTGATCTGTTTCTCACCCACACCTATCATATCTCTTGTGAAGACAAGGATTTAACCACTGGAGTCGTATGGATTACTTTTATGCTGCCTTTATGTGCTTTTTGGAGCTTCAAAGTTCTTGCATTGTGAGGACCTACAGAGCTGAGATATAAAAATCTTTGTGTCCTGCAGAAGAAAATCATGCACATCTAGGATGGCATGAGGGTGAGTAAATGATGACAGAATTTTCATTTTTGGGTGAACTATCCCTTTAACAGATATACAGTAAGCATGGATTTTGCTGTAATGTTATCAAGGTGTCATTCCCATTCAAAATAAAATGTCTTCGTATTGGGTGTTCCAAACTAACACACATATTGGCTTTAATCGCTTTAGAGAACCCACTTCACTTTTGTAGTGCTCAGTCGGCACTACAAAATAAATACACATTAAGCCTTTGCAGTTAATTACTCAATACTACTTACAAAGTAACAAGAGCATGTAAAGAGTGACCCTTCTATTATTTTTGGTTTTACCTCGCTTTGTATTAGGCCTACCCTAATCAACACAGCTCAGCTGCTTAGAGTGTCTGTTTTTAAATTAACACTCCCTGTAGGTCTGCAAAACTATTTATATACTATTTGACTTATTCAAACATAGCTTTTGTCTTAAAGTCATTTATGGCAGCAGTAAGTTAGTCAACAGTCTAGCGCCTACAGGAGCGTGTGTTTGAGAGCGCAACAGGAGACGGGAGTGATGTATGAGGAGGAGGTGGGCTGGGGACATAAAGCAGCGTGTCCCGGGTCCACAGCCCACCTCCACCTCCTTATTCTCTTCCTCCTCCTTCACTTCGCCGCCTCAAGCTGCTTTCTTTCAGCCGGAGGAGAGAACACTTCCAACGCGCTTCTGGAGCGAGGAACCCAACGACTCCTTTTGTGCGTCACCATTTCCATGAGATACCCTCTTCCTTCGCTTTCCTCCTCATTTTTATAGAGCATTTTAAAAGATGCGTTCTTTTTCTTCGAGTGTATGACGCAAGACTTCGGTATGGTGAAACTGTTTTGAGGAACTTTCTTGGCACCGGCGGGGACCACTGAGGTTTTGCGCGCAAGAGTAGATCTCCAAATGAATTATAAATAGTTTGTTTATCGCATACTGCTCTCAGATTTGTGCATTTATACCAAACGGAGATGTTTTCTTACGAGTTCTTTATCTACGTCTTGGCCATCGCCTGTCTCTTGGAGATCCCCAGGGGCAGCAAGGCGGCGTCCTGCGAGCCCATCCGCATCCCCATGTGCCAGTCCATGCCGTGGAACATGACCAAGATGCCCAACCACCTCCATCACAGCACGCAGGCCAACGCCGTGCTCGCCATCGAGCAGTTCGAGGGGCTCCTGGGCACCCAGTGCAGCCCAGACCTGTTGTTCTTTCTCTGCGCCATGTATGCGCCCATCTGCACCATCGACTTCCAGCACGACCCCATCAAGCCGTGCAAGTCTGTATGCGAGCGGGCCAAGTGCGGCTGCGAACCGGTCATGAAGAGGTACAACCATACGTGGCCGGAAAGCCTGGCCTGCGAGGAGCTGCCCGTGTATGACCGAGGAGTGTGCATCTCACCTGAGGCTATAGTCAAGGCGGAGGGGCCAGGTTTTATTTATTTATTTATTTATTTATTACATTGAACATGTAATCTATGCACGTATATAAGTGCAGAGTTATTACTATAGTGGATAATTTTAATTTTTATATAATATATAATATGTGTAGCATGGACACTATTATGAAATGTGACACATTACTATTTTTATTTTTATTCTACTTATTATTATTATTATTATTATAGTACATGTAAACAGGATTTATAGAAGAACAGAGTATATTACTATAGTGATTAATTGTAATAATTACAATATTTAATATGTGTAATGTGCACACTATAATGTTGTGTTATACATTATTATTATTCTTACTACTATAGTACATGTAAACTGGATTTTTAAGTACAAAGTATATTATTATTATTATAGTGATTAATTTTAATATTTACAATATTTAATTTGTGTAATGTGGACACTAAAGTGTTATTTATTATTATTATTATTATTATAGCACATGTAAATTACATTTATATAAGTACAGAGTATATTATTATAGTGATTAATTTTAATATTTACAATATTTAATATGTGTAATATGGACACTATAATATAGTGTTACTCATTATTATTATTATTGACATTCTGTGTAAATAATCCTTGTATATGTCTCTCCTAAAGATAATCCTTACCATCAGGACCCTTCCAAATGTAACCCTGGTAAGATCATTCTTGAAATGTTGATTTTACGTCTGTTTTAACATTTATCCTGGTCTACTTTGAAGACCTGTCTGCTGATTTAAACAGGTTTATTTCAGTATCTGGGCTAAAAGGTTTATTTCAGTATCTAGGCTAAACCGTTTAGATCAAGCAGGTTGAACATTAATTTTAGTTCTGGTTTTCATACAGAGGGAAATCCAGACTTCCCAATGGATTCACACAATGGCAACTGCAAAGAAGCTATTGGTACTATTTATGTATAATTATTATAATTTAAATGTATATTTATTATGTTCATTATTTCTATTTATGTTTTACAAAAAGACTTAATATTTCATTAATATTCTGTGGATAAATATTGTGAAATAGGCCTAGATTATATGCAAATAAGTTGCTACATTACCTGACAAATAAAGTACTGTACAGTATGTTATTGCTGCTTGGATACAAAAATGTACAATATAAATTTACCTAAAATTTCTGAAAGTAAATACCTTTACCTTTTCAGATCGATGCAAATGCAAGTCTGTGAGACTTGGTCAAAAGACATACTTAAAGAACAATTACAATTACGGTAAGTCATGAATGGTATTGTGCAAATACAATGTGTGAAGTTCTTAACTGTCTCAAAAGACTGCTTTGCTTGGTTCATATTTCTAACACATTCACGTTCATTTCAAAGCATCAAAAAGTTAAACCGTAACTTGTTTTGCAGTATTAATAACTAGACACACTTCCGATGTTTCTCTTCACAGTCATCCGGGCAAAGGTGAAAGAGATAAAGACTCGGAATCATGATCTGAGCGCCATTGTCGAGGTCAAGGACGTTCTGAAGTCTTCTCTGGTCAACATCCCTCGAGACATCGTCACCCTTTATTACAACTCTGGCTGTCCATGTCCTCCCCTGGCAGCCAATGAGGAATACATTATCATGGGTTATGAGAATGAGGAACGGTCCAGGTGATGCATTTCATTTCATAATGGTGATATTTATGGATTATACTGCAGTTCTCATAAGTCTAATTCTCTCCCATAGACTGTTGCTCATTGATGGATCGATTGCACAGAACTGGAAGGACAAATTGGGACGCAAAGTGAAGGTATGAATCTCTAGACTAGAATGATTCCACCTTGAAAAAGAACATTCCCCACATTTACAGTGACCCCAAAAAGTATTTGGACACTTAAACCACATTTAAAATGTATGAATATCATTGCATTAAAAAAAAACAAAAAAAAAAAAAACATTCAAAGCAACTGGCATCTACAGTACAAAGAGTGTGCTTGTATGCCACTATTGATATTTTGTTATAGCCTACTTTTAAATGTAAGTATTTAGGGGGCCGGTGTATATGTAGCACCATTGCTATCATGTAGCACATTTCTGTGTCCTATGGCCTGTCCTGCTGACAAAAAATATAACACTGTAGATCAGTGGTTCTCAATTGGTTTTGCCTCAGGACCCCGATTTTACATTGAACATTAAGTGGCGACTCAACACATAAACACTTTGCAGTTTTTTTGCATACAGTTTGATGGACGCATGATCTTTGAGGTCAACAACAAAAGATTTGGGAAGTGTTTTCTCTCTTTTAAAAGTTAACAAGCCTATTTATTCTGATACTTTATTTCAACTAAGCATTTACTATTTGCATTTAGCAATGAGAAGACCTGCGACCCACCAGTTGAGAACCACTCCAGTAGACCCTTTGAATAAGTACTGTATACAGAATATAAACATATGGAGAGAGGCCCTTTTTGCAGAGGGTAGTGTGCCATTAACCTGACTAATTTTTTTATGTATGCCAGCGTTGGGACCAGCTTTTGCGCAAACAGACCAGAGCAAACTCAGGCAGGAGCAACACGAGACGGAGTCGCCACTAATTTTCCTCCCAAAAAAATCACACACAGACAAACCAAAGGACGAGAGGAGGTTCATAAAACTGAAAAATTGCACTAGTGTACTTTTTTTTTTTAGGCTGAGACTGTTTTTTTAATTGTTGCTTTTTATATTTGCCTAAAACATGTTGCCTTTGCACAAACAAAATGTTCATTTGACATTGCTTTGTATACTTGTTTGGGAAGGGTGTCGAACATCGGGCAGTGTTTGCCGATGAAAATGGGAATGTATGGGGAAGGGATATTTTTCTAGCGCCGTTGAGGTGGAGAACCTCAAAAATGCCAGCATGCTTTGACATGTTGCAATGCTCCATTAAGCTCTGTGCATACAATGGACACAAAACACTCATCACAAGCTGAAGCTGCGCTGAATTTTCCCTTTCGGAGGATTAAACATTCTTCAGAGAAAGAACAATGCAGTGTGGGGAAGAGAATCCTTTGGCAAAAATCTCAGAGACATCGAGATCCAAGACTAGGAGCGTAACATTATCGTGGATGACGAAATTAAGCTGTTGGGCTTGCTGAATGATGTTCATTAGAAGAAAAAATTACATTTTACATGATATTTCTGTAGTTCTCTCTTATATTTAGATGTGCATTAGATATGCTTGATCCTAAATGTCATTCCTATAGGAAGAAGTTGCATATAAACCCATGCAATGTTGAATTATTGAAACAGCTATTATTGTAAAAACACATTTTCAGTGGGTCTGGTTTCACATACTGTACACAACTCACTAAAAAATCTAACTTGAGTCCATTATACAGTCTAATACTCCATTTACAGCCCTTATTAAACACTTCTGACTGGTGACATGACCATGTTATGTTTTTATGCATTGTTAATGACATCAATTTCGCAAATGGACATTTTGTCCATTTGCAGTCACAGGCAGTCACAGGCACAAAAACACTAAGTATGTCTGACTAAGTACAGGCACTTTATACATTTATAGTTAACTCTTTGGTGTTTGGGGTGTCTGAATGCAAATGTATCACCCACCGTCATTTAAATGAGATTGTATGACAATCAAGTTTGTACTAGTTCTTTAAATTGCTCAGTTCCAATAACCTTTTTTATACAACCTAGTCTCATAGAATCACGTTACTATACCTGAATTTTTGCAAAATGTTTTTTAAGTGGCTCGTTGTACGTGTCACGGCAGTTCCCTGGTAAAATATACAGGCACTGCAACAACGGTTACCTTAATTCGCTTTCACAAAATCACAATTAAAACGGCAGATTATTATTTCACAAAAAGTTATGTTTTGCTTTGTTCCTTACACAATGCTATCTTACAGCTTGGTCTC
Organism: Myxocyprinus asiaticus; assembly: GCF_019703515.2. Taxonomy (NCBI): domain Eukaryota; kingdom Metazoa; phylum Chordata; class Actinopteri; order Cypriniformes; family Catostomidae; genus Myxocyprinus; species Myxocyprinus asiaticus. Next base: position 44,275,030 of record NC_059354.1, read on the forward strand.
ATGAATATTACCTGACAGTGGCAACATTTTTGCGAAACAAAATTACATGCCTTATTACACGTTTGGCTGCAGTTTCCCAGTGAAATGTCCAGCGGGGGGCACCAAAAGCGAGTGAAATGGTGTTGTAATCAGACAAGGTTTTTAAGGTGAATTTTAGATGGTTTTAATGAGTATAATGGACCTTCCTAACCTAATTCTTACCCTAAACCTAATTAACAGTGATCTAAATAAAATGACTGGTAGACACAAAACATACATACTTACACTAAACCTAAACCTAACAGATAGCGTCCAAAAGCAGAATGAGAAATGAAAAGTACATTTTCTGAAGCAACAACGTCATCTGATGTCACTTTTATATCAGCTTACATGCTTGACTGGTCTCAAACCGCTGGCTTCTGAGTCCATAGTCCAACACTCTATCAGGTGAGCTACTGCGGAAGCTAATCACATTGGAATAAAGTGTGTGAATGTAGGTGAGTCTGTAACACAAGTGTTAAAATGTGTTATTTTTCAAATAATGCGTTATAGTAAAAGTGTTTCAATATCATAGCATAGCAGTGTGTAATAGTACAAAAAAAGTGTTTATAAAGCCATAATCAGCCGTTTTAGTCGTGATTTGTGTGAAAGTGAATAAAACGCACAGCTGTAGCACCTCTAGTGTTAATTTCACCAGGAAACTGCGACAAAATGTAGAATTCGGCATGTAAAAGTCAGTTTGCAAAAATAGAGTTATTATATTGTACTGTACTGTGGAGCTCCAGGTCACACCTACCGATGACATGGACCAGTGAAAGTAAGAAGGTGTTTAGCAGCCAATAAGAACAGTAAGCTGTTACGAACCACCGAAACGAATACAAAAACACCTTCTTTTTGGCCAGATTTTGTTCTAAATGACGTCACACACATTCGTTCTTCGATTTCATAGGAAGTATACCAAGGCCTTTAGGCGATACATATATTTTAACGTTTGCATTACCAACTACATTTATAAGCTTATTAGAATGTGATGTTGCACGGTAGCTCAATGCATAGAGTGTTACAATTGCAATGCAAAGGACCAGCGTATGAGTCCCGAAGATCACGCGGGTCAACACTTGAACTGAAAGTGTAATAGAAGCATTACAAAGTAACATAGTTGCTTCAGCATTTGTGTTTTCCGTGTCTTATTTGCATTTATGGCACTATCGGTTAGGTTTAGTTTAAGGTTTAGGGTAGTGAGATAGGCTAGATTGATTTAAAACTCTATGAAGCATTAACCTTAAAAACCTAATTTTAGGTGAACTTGCTTTTTGCACCACAGTGGACATTTCACTTCAGAACTGTTGCTATATGTACTGTATATTGAACCACATAATGTCCATTTGCAAAAATGTCACCACAGTCATATCATTTTAGAGATCAGGCTGATGATAGTGATTAAAAGACATAACAAAATTGTCATTTACAACATAGAGCTGCAGTTCTATTTCACAGCAGAAACGCTGTCAGTGTGAAAAGCACTGTTATTTCCATTACACTACAGCTACGCTTACAGACTGCTTATGCATGTGGTGTGAAACAGGTCTAATTCACTGCATGAGTTTGTAACGTCAGAGAGCAAACCTGGAACCAGTCCAAACAAGCTTGCTGTTGAAGTGTTTTGCAAAACCATTCCTGCTCTCAGGGAAAGAGTGAGTCTCTGTTTATGCTTCTCAGTACTGTGGGTCATTGTAGGGCCTGGTACTACAGTAATCTACAGTAATAGAGCTATACATATTGGCTTTAATTAAACAACCTACTCTTGGGAGTTATTGCAATGACAGCTGCCGACAGCTGCAACAGTGAGCATCTATAGTGCCCACAAACACCACTCCAACACATGGAATAATTTTATAACTTTCTTTTGGCACTTTAATGAGCATTTTGTGCATTCCTTTACATTTCTGAATTTGTGAGTAAAACACAGTATATACAGTATGCTATCCAATGAGTGCTGACATTGTTCCATGGAATAGCAATATGATCACATGGGAAATCAATGTTACTTGTTAATGTTCAAGTACTCTGAAATCGACCTCACTCTGCCAAATTAAGCGGCATGCCCTATCAGATATTTTTTGATCAGTTCAAACACGATCACCTTTTAATTAAGCACTATTGATAGTGTTCTGGTCCCATGGAAGTAATTGCGGTCACATAAACAATGAAAAGTGTGATTTGGAGGTTGCATTTTTCCTCTAAGAATACATTTGTACTCCATTGAAGAGGTTGTGCTGTAGGGTTAAAAAAAATATGCATTCCGGTTGACTGTATTACATATACAGCTACAAATACAAATTGCTTTAGAAATTGCTTTTGGCGCCACTCTGTGACTGGAGCTCACATGTGCCCATACAATTAACAACACTTCCAGCCTATGCCACTGGGGTTGTCCTGAAAATATATGCTGCCTATCAGAATGTGCTACCAATGCAATAATCACATGGATTTAGGGTTGGGGTTAGGGTTAGGGCTTAGTACAGCCTTATGCCATATCACACTATCTGATAGCTATGCTGGTAGCACATCCTGATAGGTATTATCCGGCTGACAAGATGTGCTACCTAGGTTTTTATCACCTTTAATGCACAGGTTCTCCTGTGCCTCGATATGTGCTACCCAAGTTTAGGCTTTACATATCACTGTTTTTACTGCTGGTTGCACATTCTGAGCAGGTAGGATTGTTCGAATTTCAGTAAGAACAGACCTATTTCAGCGAAAGAACTTTCAAGTTAATTGTTTAAATTCAACATGAAATCAAATTTGATGCAATTTACATTCTTAATGCACGTTGCCAGTCTTATTCTGCATTCATTGGTGCATGTTATTTTAAAGCAAATAAATAAATACAAATAAATTGTTTGTGATATTTAATCAAAATATTACACATTGCTCCGCCTCTGAAATTACTTTTCATTTTGACTGACATCAGGGTTTTTTTTACACTTTAATCCGCCTCCCTCCAATCACCCGTCTGCATTCTGGTCAGTACAACCCACTTTTCCAGATCTAATCAATTCCTGATGGATAAAATCAAGTCATTGAATATCCTGTTTCATTTGGAGATTCATTGCCCATCTATATACAAGTGTAGCATAAGCTGTCCAAGAGTGCTGACCCATGTTATGTCATGCTATCAGTTCCACCAGATTTAGTTTAACCGCTTGGCCAAAGAAAAATTACTTTGGGAACAATGTATGGACATGAAGGGTCGGCCTTATCACAGGCAGAGGGTTTATGGGAAAATGAATGCCGAATGTGTTATTTTATGCAACATAAATTGACTAGCCTGTTTGGCTTGTGGATCTTATGGTAAGAGCCACCTTACCATCAGGCTAGGAAGGAAGAAATGCCCCCACAATCCATATGTCCTGCTGCCCTCATATTTTAACTCATTGAAATTATGTGACATGTGGGAACCATCAAACAACATAGCGGCAATGTAAATCTCCTGGTTCCTTTCCTCTAACGCGAGCTGCCAGGAGGGGGTGAGGGGGTCACCTCTCTGCTCGTTCAGCATCTGGCCCAATGTCAATCCAATGGCCAGACTCCCCAAAACATCACTGACTTCACAAAACTGGACAGTAATGACAACCAGAGGAGCACTTCAGTGAGGCCTATCTACAGCTTCTCCATATAAAATTTAGCTTAAGCACCATCAACGGATTGGGTTTCATCCATTATGCATGAGAAGAAAGAGAATGGCAGATGATACACTGATATATTCACTTGATGACAGCCCTAGACTGTAAAAAGTAAAAAATAAATTAAAAAAAAAGTGTGGAGGTAGCAGCCCTAGGTTTTTGAGCCAATCAGTAATTTGATGTTAGATGTTTTATTTTATTTTTTTATAGAATTTCTTGGTAAAGAATGGCACAGCTAACACTGCACAGGTCTGGTACATTAAATGTTTCTGCTCAGGTGATGCTCAAGAAACATGATCAAACGGGAGTCGGCATGTTTATTGGACACATTATGCTTACTGATTGTACTCACTGACAAGCGCCATCTCCCATCCGACATTATTGGTTCAAGTGTGTTTAACTTCCCTGGGTTCAGATCCCACCTTGAAACCAGGAAGTGATCATGTTCACATTATCAGTGACAAGCACGACCTAAAAGTTTGCATTTTTCCCCCTAACATTACATTTTTACTCCACTGATGTTTAGGTTTGGGGTTTTGGTTGGGGTTATGGTCTATCAAATATGCATTCCTCTTCACTGTATTACATTCTGTATTGCTCAAAACAGCTCGTTTCACAACTTGCTTTTGGCCTCCCTCTGTAGACATTTCACCCTTAAAATGGAGCTTACACATGCCCATATGCCCAACAGCACTTACCACTTTAGCCACTGGGGGCAGTGTTTTGAATTTCGGTAAGCACAGACCGATTTTTAGCTGAAGGAAGTCAACATGCTGTTTCAGATTTAACTGTAAGATCAGTATGGCTCAAGAGTGTGCCCAATAGAAATAGGTTGTGCTCAGCAAAAACTAATACTAATATAACTAATATATATATATATATATATATATATATATATATATATATATATATATATATATATATATATATATATATATTATATTATATTATATTAGTTACTAATAACTAATATAATTATGATATGGAGCATTGCTGAGCAGGACATCTTTTTTGTACCTCTCTTAAAACTGATCTACCTCAAATCTGACGTGGGCAGTATTTTCCAGAACTGCTGACAATAAGAATTACCCTGGACTCTTCAACAGGACCTCCTTGCACTTCTGAATGGTGAGAAAGTATCAAAGAATTACTGACCTCTATATATTACACCATAAAAAACTGCTGACAAGAGAAACTGTCCTTTTGGGTCTCTTTCCCTTTTTAGACATTTCCTGTCTCTGTAGGTTCTACGGTCATGAATATGAGCAGTGATCAGAAACACATGTTGAAATGTGTGTGAAAAATCTGGGAAATGTTTCAAATTTGAGGTGTTCAGTGGAGTCCAAGTTGCAATTACATGGTGATAATATTTCAAGGTTACAGTCAAGCATATGTAACAATCATTTAGCAATTTCAATAGAGTTTCCTTCTCCAGTTAATCTTTGTTTTTTGTCAGTGTGATAAGTTATTGGCATATTATCTAGCTCAATAAATATCTTTCCTTTACAATAAACAAAATTAAATAATTGACAGACATTTTGTTAATTTCATAATAGGTCATAATTTTATTTTTTACCTATTTTAAAGGTGAGGTGTGTGAGTTTTTCAATGTTAAAATTAGAGCTGTCAATAGAATGCAATTATTTACATGATGAATTATTCATATTAATTGCAATACTGTATGTTAGAATTTAAATATGGGTTCAAATAGTATCTGCCACTATTTGCACCAGGGTGCAAATAGCATCTGCCATAATTATATGTAATTACATTATTGTGGCAGAGAATAAAGCATTAATTAGAGTAGTAGACAATACAAAAAGTGGCTTTAGATGTCTGTATATAGTTTGTTTAATGTCCATAGCTTTAAACATACCCTTCATTGTCCTACTCTCGACAGAAATCCATTTTCAATTCAGTTTGTCAATCTTTCACCAAATGTTTTTGTATGTATGTGCATCAGACGGACACTCTTGGAGTGAAATGAGGTATATACTGTGCACTTACACTATGCACTTGGTTATCTAGTGTATGAATTTTCAAAGTGTAGTATGGTCTCAAATGGAACATAATTTATTTTATTTAAACTACATGGAAGCGTTCTCCATTTTTCAGATGACGGAAGTGACGTTTCAAACGTGTGCGATGTGTTGCAACCTCAGTCCTACATTTATATCTCAAAAACTTTTGTGCTTCACTGTCAAACATTTTTTTTTCAGCTAATATAAAAATCTAGAGTACCTGCAAATTCAGTACTCATTATTTTCACATGCAAATGAGCTTTTCAGCAAACTCTTCATTGTCGCCAAATGTTTGCTGCAGGTTCACCTCTACCGGTAAAGAGTTGCAAACTTCTGGCAAACATTTGCGGCGCATAGCGAGCTCATTTGCATATGAAAATAATGAGTGGCAAATTTGCCAGAACTCTGGATTTTTTGTGAGGGTGTGCATCCCAAATCATACACTTCTTTATTGTCCTACGCCATTTTGTGGCGTAAGTAGTGCAAGTAGCACATTTACACTGAAAATGCAACAAAAACATATACTATGAGTACCCGTATGATGTAGTTCTTCAACCAAAAAAACAAAAAAACAAAGTGTGGAATGTTGGAGATTTCATGCTCTAAAATGTGGCGACTTGCCCTATGTATCAGAAGGGGCAGAGTTACGGGGTCACGATGCCAAAACAAATACAATTAACGGTGAGTGTGGCAAATAGCAAAATCTGTGAAGAAAGCACATACAAATGTGAGTTGAAGGCTTTACCATCATCACACGCTGTGTGAATATGTACATTATTTGAGCTCCAAGTGTTTAACTGAGGATAGCTAACATGCTAAAGATAGCAGCAATGCATCGCATGCATTTGAAACGTCACTTCTGTCAGCTGAAAAACAGCGAGTGCCTCCGTGTAGTAAAAAAACATTAGTGTTCCAATTGGGACAAAACTATACTTTGAAAATTCATACACTACATGGCTGAGTGCATATTGTATCGTGTAAGTGCATAGTGTGAAGCATGTCACTTGGGACACAACTCTAGGTTTCTTCAGGTTTCTGTTTCTTAAGTGTTGACATGGAAACAAATATTCCAAGAGATGCTAATTAAGTTTAGCACGCAAAGGAAAGGAATTGACACAGCAAAGCCAAGAGTCAGTTAGCAGTAACTTTTCTCAAACAAGGCAACAGTTATGCTTACACATAATTTGGGCTTTTACAGGGGAAGAAACTCTTATTATTTATTTAACACATTCTGTGAGTTAATATGGGTATCAGGTAGCCTGTCGTTTCCCTCTAGATAAATTATACCTAGTCAAAAATCTGCAAGTTTTCCTTCTAGAATTCCTCTCATAATTTGGAGCCAACAAATAATGGGAATTTTCTTGTAGAATTCCAAATTAGCAAAAAACATAAACTAGATCTAAACTAAATTTTTCAGAATTTTTAAACTACTGCTCCTCCAGTGATTTCCAAGGAAGAGTTCACCAGATAATGAAAATTCTCTCATCACTTACACCCTCATGCCATCCCAGATGTGTTTGACTTTCCTTCTTCTGCTGAACACAAAGTTTTTTTTTTTTAAGAATGTCTCAGCCCTGTAGGTCCATACAATGCAAGTGAATGGTGGCCAGAACTTTGAGGCTCCAAAAAGCACATAAAGGCAGCATAAAAGTAATCTAAAAGACTCCCATGGTTAAATCCATGTATTCAGAAGTTATATAATAAATGTGGGTGATAAACAGATCAATATTTAAGTCCTTTTTATTATAAATCTCCACTTTCACATCCACTTTCTTCTTTTTTTGTTTTTTGCCAAATCGAATTCTGCTTGATCACTACCTACTGGTCGGGGCTGGTCAAAGGTGGAGATTTATAGTTAAAAAGGGCTTAAATATTGATCTGTTTCTCACCCACAGCTATCACATCTCTTCTGAAGACATAGATTTAGTTAAAGTCGGGCCTGACTGTGCCTCCCCTGGCTATTTGTCTGTCTCGTCTGAGTGTCATGTCTGTGTGTGCCATGTCTGTGTATGTCGGTGTTTGCCCTCATGTGTTTCAGGTGCTGCTGGTGGGTGATTGCCGTTTCCGTGGGAACGCTTACCACAAGCTCATCAGCGCTCAGACGGCACCTGTCCCTCGTTATTTACCTCCTTATTTTAACCTCCCTCGTGTTTCTTGTCTTTGCATAATTCTTTTGTTTGTGTGTGCTGCCGGTCTGTTCCCTCTGTTTATTGATCTGCTACGAGATTGTTTGGTCGGTTCTAGTATTATTACTAGTTCTGTTTTTGGTTCCCCTTTTTCTCCATCGAGAATTTAATAAAGCTCATTTTTGTTTTACATCTCTGCATTTGGGTCCTTCATTTCTGCAACATTACTGTAACAGGAGAATTCAGCCCCAGTGGAGATGGATTTAAAAAAAAAAAAATCTGGTTCTCCTGCACGCCAGCGTGCGGCGCATCTCAAGAGGCTGTACGGGCTATGGCAGGAGGACAAGTCCATGTGGGGGTATGCATTAGAATTTTTGGCTATATCCTCGGGTCTGGAATACAATCAGGCCTGCCTTATTGAGCTTTTTAGGGCATGTCTGACTGTGCCCATTAAATCATGTGTCCCAGATCAGGGTGAGGGTGGGAGTCTTCTCGAGATGAGGAGGAGGAGAAGGAAGAAGCCCAGCCCATTGACCGAGCCTCCCGCTGCCAACTGGCGGGAGGTGGTGGCCGTTCCCACTGTCAACCACCAGGAGGCGGCGGCCAATCCCACTGCAGTGCTTCCGACCATCCGGAGGAGGGGAAGGAAGCCAAGTAAGTCGTCCGAGCCCCAATCACTGTCAGCGTCCACTGCCATTGAGGCCAGTTCCCAGTAGTCATTGAGCCTGTCCTGTTCTCTGTGGCATTCGACGAGCCTGTTCTTTTCCCTATGGCTATCGACGAGCCTGTCCTGTTCCCTGTGGCCATCGACAAACCTGTCCAGTCGCTAGTGGCTGCCAACCAGCCCTTTGCTCAGTCCATTTACCAGTACCCATCCGACATCAGCGGCCAGTCAGACCCCTGTTCAGCAGCCATAGACGTCCAGTCTGACCTCTGCCCAGCGGTCGTCTAAGTCCAGTCTGACCACTGCCCAGCGGTCGCCCCGTCCAGTCAGACCCCTTTCCAGCAACCTCCGCTGAGCCTGACACCTACCCTGTGCCCACCACCATGCCTGACCCCTACCCAGAGCCCACCACCGCTCCTGACCCTGTCCATGATCCCCCGTCTGTCCAGCCCACAGTGCCGTTTCCTAGTCAGCCTTGTCCTCCATGGCCATTCATGCCCTTTCTGCCAGTGCCTTTCTCGCTTCTGCGATCATCCTCTCCCAGATCCCTTCACTCCCCGACAATGACCCTTGCCTCAGTCCCATCCCAGGCTTGTCCAACCTCAACCCCTTTCCCCATTCTGGCCTCATCCCTGTCCTCCAAGGCAACTAGACCCAGTCCCCTTCCTGAATCCTCTTCCAAGGCCACCGGACCCAGTCCCCTCCCTGAAGCCTCCTCCCAGGCTGCCGGACCCACTCCCTTCTTTAAACCTCATGACACTCATGCTCCATGTCTTGTTTTTCTTCCCTCCCTCCCTGGTCGGTCCCTCTTGTGTTGGTGTGTCTGTTGTGGATGCCAGGGGGCGTCTGTCAGGAGAGGGGTACTGTCACAGTCAGGCCTGACTGTGCCTCCCCTGACTGTTTGTCTGTCTCGTCTGAGTGTCGTGTCTGTGTGTGCCATGTCTGTGTGTTTTGGTGTTTGCCCTCATGTGTTTCAGGTGCTGCCAGTGGGTGATTGGCTTTTCCGAGTGTACGCTGCACGCTCAGCTCATCGATGATCTGTGTTTCCATGGGAACGCTGATTACCTAGCTCATCAGTGGACCAACATCACTTGTCCCTTGTTATTTACCTGCTTATTTTAACCCCACTTGTGTTTCTTGTCTTTGCTGAATTCTTTTCAAATTGTTTGTCTGCGTGTTTGATCTGCTACCTAGATTGTTCGTTTGGTTCTAGTATTATTACTAGTTCTGTTTTTGGTTCCCATTTTTCTCCATCGAGAGAGCTTTTGTTTGTATTTTGCCTTTGTTTAGTAAAGCAAATTTTTTAGTGTTGGGTTCGAGTCCACCTTAGTCGAGTCCGAGACAAGTTCAAGTCTTTAAACAGTCAAGTCCGTGTTGAGTCCAAGTCCAAAAGGGGCCGAGTCGGATTCAAGACCGAGTCCATAACAGGCCGAGTCCGAGTCAAGTCCTAATGAATCTGTTCATGAATCTGAATTAAAATTGTAACTGTAAACTCAACAACAGCTTATTTAAACTCCTACAACTAAGAAAAACAGTTTGTCAATATAAATGTAACAAAAACACCTCTGTTGCATTTCATATATACATTTTATGGTTAGTATACTGCTGAACAAACTTCAAAGTGGTTTCAAAATGAAAGCATATGCTTTAGGTTTATGAAGACAAAACTGAAAGTTAAAGCTGGGTTAGTCATTATAACCAAGGTTACTATGTTTTGAATTTTAATTTAGTTTTTATTTGTACTTTTCAGTTCGTCAAGTCAATATAATTTAGTTTTATTTAAAATTATCCCTGTTTAAAGAAATAATAGTCTATACTGAGATTTCTTTCTGAATCTTTTTTTCTCTTTCTGCCAACTGATTTGGGAAAATACAGTACATACAAATGAGTCAACACAGTAGTAATTAGCACTCGCTGAGAAGTTACGTCTCACGATTTCACTGCAAATGCTACATCCAAAAACACTGGAAAAGCCCACTGATAATATTAGGTCCATGTCGTCACGGACATGATTTTCTAGTTAATTTGAGGGAAACCACACAATGCAGGGCAGTTCTGCATGCTGCTTGTGTACCTAAATCCCTGATGCATCCATGTGCTTCTCGCAGCAGCTGCCGCAGAAGATAAAAATAATAATTTATATTTGCTTGAGCGGCAGCCATGTTGGTCTGCAATCAGTCTGAAATCTTTAAATACCAATCAAAGAAAATTTCATTGAGCTCTGAATAATAATTTTGAGTCATAAATTTAACAGAATTGTCCTTCAAAATTGTCAGAGATGTAGGTTAAAAAAAGACATGCATAAGTTACCTGGTGGTTTACAATTAAAAATAAAATAAACATTTGAAATAAAAACATCATAACCAACTAAATTAATCTCGTAACATGAAGTTTAGCTTCATACACAAACTCTGTCATCGAATAATAAATTTATTTTATAGTCTATAATTAAATCATAAACAAAACATTTCACTGCCCCAAATATCCTAATACTTTATTGTGCATTGCTGAATGTTGTGAAATGCTGTAAAAGAACGTATTTTAAGCAGCTCGTCTATTTTTATGTATTTTCATTTCGACATGCTGTTTTTAGTAAACTGTGAGAAACATGATGTGGGTGACTTGACTCAATGAAGTTCTTGATTTTAAGTTTTTAACCACAATGAAACCGCAATGTGAGCACCGAAACTGCCTTGTTTAGTTTCTATTACATTAGATACATACCCGTCTTTATGTTTTCATTGTGCCAGCAACCTTGGTAGTTGATGTTATACAGTAGTCTCTGTAGTAATATTCAAGTATATTGGTTGACTGATGAGTGTGCCTGTGCACGCGTGTATATGTGTGTGCATGTTTGCTTAAACAGTGAAAGCAACTCTGGCTACGTCTATGACTTCAGGGGCTAATACAGCTGCATGCAGACAGAGATGTGTTCATTAATTTCTGTTTTGTTATTTATTTAATTATTTATTTTATTGGTCACGTGATGCCATGCAAGAAGCAGACGTGTGAGCAACGAGCTCTGTGCACTTTGCTAAATTTGAATTATTTTCATGTTATAATCTGGTGAAATTTGATACACCCAGTTACACATTTGCTCTTTGAGGCAAAACATGGCAAAGAAGTCAAAATCCTCGGGCTCTGGAGACATTAAAAGACACTTACGTGTTCAGGATGAAAGCCCCGACAGGCCTACAGACCGGGGACTCGATTTGGATGGCGCGGCGGGAGAGGAGATCCAGCGTCAGTTGTCCAACATGTCGGTGATGCTGACAAAGGTTCTTGCTGACTTGGAGGATCTTGCCAATACGATATGTTAATCGATTACGGCGATGGAAATAAAATTCTCTGAGTTAGTTACAAGAGTGACTGATGTTGAGAGACGAATCGATTGTCTGGAGTCTTCGGAGAGGGAATTAACCGCTAATCTGCCGTGACCAAAGTTGATTTGGAACATCTCCTTGAAAAGCTTGAAGATCTTGAGAATAGAAGCCGCAGGAATAACGTTCAAATTGTTGGAATTCCTGAGCATGAGGAGGGCAGAGATATAGTGAAATTCCTAGATGAGCTTTTCCCGAGTCTGCTCGACCTAACAGGCCACAAGCTGGAAATCGAGCAAGCTCACAGAGTCCCGGCTTGCAGATCTGCTGAGGGAGACAGGCCCCGATCAATTCTGGCCAAATTTCGGAGATCATCCAATAAAGATCTTGTGTTGCGCCAGGTGAGGAGCAAAGGGAAGCTTTCTTGGAAGAACCATAATATTTTCTTGTTCCCGGACTTTGTGAGTTCAACAAGAGAGAAACACGATCGGTTCAAGGAATGTAAGAAACTCTTACATCAGCGAAAGATCACTTTTCCTCTGATGTTTCCGGCCAAACTGAGAATAGAAACAAAGGACGGTTGCAAAGTATTTACATGTCCCAATCAGGCAATGTCTTTTATAGAATCAATGAGTGAGTAAACCATTGGGTGTTTCTCATGTGAGTGGGTCGACTCGCTGTACTTACTCTGGCTTTTGAGGAAGCTGGGCATCATTTTGGTTTCTTTTTTCTTTTGAGTTTGTTTTGTGAATAACACTTTTCCTTAAAGAAACTTTTTCATTGATGGAAGATTACTTTTGCCTTGAAGTTCCTGGACAGTTTGAGAATGGACACTACGGATGACTGCAAAATATCTACGTGCTCACATAAAGGATGTCTTTTATAAAGTTGACGGATTGAGTAAGTCATGGTATATACTTTTATGCGGCCTCTGAGTGAATTGACTCTTGACCATCCGAGGAACCGGGATGCCGGTTTTGTTTCTTTTTGTATTGGTTCCACCTAGTGGCTGGAGCTTGTTCTATTGAATAACATTCCTTTGGAACAGCTGTGGATTAATCTGTTCGTTCTCCGTGCTTATTCTTCCTGCTGGCTGGAGTTTGTTTAGTTGAGTATTTTTACGGGAAATTAGAATGATTACGTCATCTGCTGAACTCATAACAGCCGGATCACTGAACATTCGTTTGTCTGTCCGAGGAATCTGAACAGTTTTATATCAGCTGGAATTTGTTTTGTGGAAGATCACACCTTTGAGACAGTTCTGTGAATGAATCTACACGTTCTTTGTGTTCATTCTTCCTATTGGCTGGGGTTTATTTTACAAAGTATTTTCTGTTATGTAATTTTGCCTCACAAGTCACAAATTTGTGAGGCAAAATTGAGCAATCCGATGGCAAAGTTGTCGTAGGGGCTCGTGGGCATTCATGGACCTTTTGAGTTTAGAGGGATTGTCGCCGGTTGGCACCTTCGTGCCTGGGGTTAATGCGCACATTTTTCTTTTTTCTGTTTGTTTTGTTCGGGGGGAAGTTCAGGGTTTGATTGTTGCAGTAATGGGGAATGTGGTATGTATAATTTTGTTTTTGACACACAATTTATTTTTTCTACTATATCAAAATGTCAAATGTTAATATGAGTGGATTGTCTCTCTCCACATGGAATGTGAATGGGTTGGGGCACCCCATAATAAGAAGGAAGGTTATTACTTTTCTTAAGCGTAAGAAATATGATATAGTGTTTCTTCAAGAAACACATATTTCCCCGCAGGAAGCTGAAAAATGTGGGAAGATATGGGGTGGACATGTTTTCTTTAGTGCTGGCTCAAGTAAGAGCAAGGGAGTTATTATATTGATTAATAAATATCTACAATTCAAATGTCTCAAACAGACTAAAGATAAATTAGGGAGAGTCATTATTGTTTTAGATGAAATTCAGGGGCAAAGGTTGATTTTGGCTAATATTTTCGCACCTAACGCTGATGATCAGGACTTTTTTATAGATCTTGAAGGAATGTTGCAAGCCGCTGGCACCCCTCATGATATAATTTTGGGACGAGACTTTAATCTTTTGATGTACTCAGTCCTTGATCATAGTGAAGCAAAAGTGTGTAAGCCCCCTAGAGCAACATTGACGCTTCACAGGATGTGTCAAAATCTTGGTCTTACAGATATTTGGAGACTTTTGAACCCATCTGGTAGAGACTATAAATTTTTTTCATCAGTCCATAAGATTTATTCTAGAATAGATTTTTTTATATCCAAATACCTCATTTCATCTGTTGTTGATTGCTCAATTGTCACAGATCACACCCTGGTGAGTTTAGAGATGTTGCCACATATAGAGAAAAATAAATCATATTGTTGGTGCCTTAATGTGTCCCTTTTGCAAAATCCTGATTTCCAACAAATGCTAAAGGCTGAAATCAGTGTCTATATGGAGACTAACTGGTCCTCAGTATCCTCTGTGGGCATGCTTGGGAGGCACTTAAGGCGGTTCTTAGGGGTCGGATCATATAGTATGCCTCATTCACCAAAAAATCCAAAGCACAAGAACTTGTGGAGTTGGAATGAAATATCAAAAGTGCCGAGGTAGAGCTGAAGCACCGTATATCATCTGATGGCCTCAGAGAATTGACTCGATTGAAATATAGATATAATACTATTTTATCGCGGAAAGTGGAGTTTTGGTTATTCAAGGCAAGACAGTCATACTTTGAGTCAGGGGACAAAGCAGGAAAACTTTTGGCTAGATATATAAAGCAGAGAGAGTCTTTTTCTGCCATTCCCTCAGTGAAATCTGCTGGTGGTGAACTATTTACCTAAGCCATTGATATTAATAATGCTTTTAAAGAATTATACTTTGATCTGTATAGTTCCACATCTTCGTCTACTACTAATCTTCCTAAACTGACGACTGAGCAAAGGAGTTCTCTTTATTCTGAGATAAACTTGGAGGAGCTTGATGAGGTAATTAAGGCCTTGCCTACAGGCAAGGCTCCGGGGCCTGACGGATTTGCCGCTGAATTTTTCAAATCTTATGCTACAGAACTGGCTCCACTTTTGTTCGAAGTTTATACGGAATCATTAAAGAATGGAAAGCTTCCGCCAACCATGACACAAGCCCGGATCAGTCTGATTCTTAAAAAGGACAAAGATCCAAGCGAGTGTAAAAGTTACCATCCAATTTCCCTGATCCAGTTAGACGTAAAAATTTGGTCAAAAATTCTGGCTAATCGATTAAGTAAAGTTATGACATCACTAGATCAGGTGGGGTTTATTCGGGGCCGTAGCCCCTCTGATAACATTAGGCGTCTCATCAATATCATGTGGTCAGTAGCGAATGATCAGACTTGACGCCAAAAAGGCATTTGATATGGTAGAATGAGATTATCTTTTTAAGATTTTGGAAATGTATGGGTTCAGGAATACTTTTATTGGTTGGATTAAGCTACTTTATAGACACACTGTAGTGGTGGTACAAACAAACAGATTAATTTCAGATTTTTTTACTCTGGATAGGGGCACCCGGCAGGGTTGCCCTCTTTCCCCATCATTGTTCTGTCTTGCCCTGGAACCATTAGCAGCCACGATAAGAAAGGAGGATGATTTTCCAGGTGTGATTGCGGGAGGTGTGGCACATAAGCTTCTGCTTTACGCAGATTATATTTTATTATTTGTCTCTGACCCTACTAGATCTATGCCTTGCCTCCACAGAATTATTAATTCCTTTTCCAAGTTCTCAGGATACAAAGTCAATTGGTCTAAATCCGAAGCTTTGGCTTTGACAGGGTACTGTCCAGTAACGGCTTTTCAGCCGGGCGCCTTCCAGTGGCCCAAACAGGGAATTAAGTATTTGGGAATTTTATTCCCAGTAAATTTGTCTGATTTAGTCAGAGTTAATTTTGATCCCTTAATAAAGAGGTTTTGGAATTGTATTCCAAAATTCAACTACCTGCTACAGTATCTCCGTGTAGATGTCACCCTCTCTTATTTCAAGCAATATGATAGCATAGCGAAATCCTTTATTTGGAATGGTAAGCGTCCCAAGTTAAATTTCAATAAGTTACATAGGCCGATTGACAATGGTGGGTTAGGCCTACCCAAGATTTTGTTTTATTATTATGCATTTGGTCTTAGACATTTGGCTCATTGGTCGCTTCCACCTGAGAGAGCCCCTCCCTGGTTTTGTATTGAAAAGGAAGTTCTTGCCCCTATCTTGCCACTGCAAAGCCTTTCGATCAAACTAGCCAGAGATGTTAAGTCGCACCCCGTTATTTTGCATTTGCACTCGATATGGACAAAAGTGTCCAGAGTGTTTAGTTCGGATATTTAGTTAAACATTGCCTCAAGCATATGGCTGAATCCTAAACTATGTATTAATAAGTCCCCTTTCTGTTGGTCAGATTGGATTGTGAGGGGGATTAATGCACATGGTGACCTATATGAGGGTGGAGTATTGAGACCTTTTGAAAATTTGGTTCAACATTTTGGCATTCCCAGATCTCGGTTTTATAAGTATTTACAGCTTTGCCACCTACTCTGCACTGTTTTTGGGAGAGGCACACACCCCTAAAGTGGTAGATACTCTGGGAGTGGTGATTGCTGCTTTTGGGAAGGGTCATGAGGCATCAGTGTATTACATTAGCAGACCTGCTAATTCAGTGTCTGGGGGACGGAACTTTGAATTCTCTTAAAAGATTATGGGAGAAAGATCTAAACTTGACATTGGAGGAGGGGGTGTGAGTTAGCATCCTAAAAAACATCAAGTCTGCATCTAGAGATGCAAGGGTGTGTCTGATGCAATTTAAGATTTTGCGTCGATTTTATTGGACCCCCTCTAGATTGTATAGGCTTGGTCTTAAAGACAGTCCCACCTGCTGGTGATGCCAATCAGAAGATGGGGACACAACCCATGTTTTTTGGGGATGTGTTGGGATCCAGGAGTTTTGGTTGAGGGTTCAGAGCTTTGTGTGTGATGTATTGGACACTCAATTTTCGTTTTGCCCCAGAATGTGTATTTTGTGTGATGGGGCGGTCCTGAATATAGATGATAAATATATAAAAAGCTGAGTCCTAACCAGTGTGATGATTGGCAGACAGGTAATTCTCAGGGGATGGAAGTCAACTGATGCGCCCTCATTTCATGAGTGGTCTACCGAGATGGGCAGGGTAGCAGCATTTGAGGAGATGGCATGTAGAAGGTTAGGCAACCTGGATTTGTACATCAGGAAATGGGGCAGCTATTTAGCCTTTTTGGAAGGCTCCCAGGGAGGGTCAGTGGAGAGAGACTAGTGTTTTTGTGTTTTTTTTAATTTATTTATTTTTTTATTTAATTTTTTTTATGTTTCTAAACATTTTCTGCTGTTTTATTGTCTATATGTGTGTCTTTGTCAGTTGGCTTTTGACCACTGGGGTGCTCGTTTGTGTCAGGTGGGGGTGGGGGGGTTAATGTTCGGGGGGAAATGTTGTGATTTCATGTGGTTTGATTCTGCATTTGATTTGCTGCATGGAATCAATAAAAAAGTTTAATAACAAAAAAAATTATTTATTTCATTGCATCACAAATGTCATGGACTCCCGAGTCCCAAAGGCTCGAGTCCGAGTCAAGTCCAAGTAAAAATGCATCCAAGTCCATTAAAATTGGACTCGTTACTCGGACTTGAATCCGAGTCCAAACTCGAGTATCCCAACTCTATAATTTTTGTTTTCCATCTCTACATTTGGGTCCTTCATCTCTGCAACATTACTGTGACAGATTTAACCACTGGAGTCTTATGAATTGCTTTTATGCTGCCTTTATTTTTTGGCACCCATTCACTTGCATTGTATGTACCTGCAGACCTGAGATATACTTCTAAAAAATTTCATTTGTGTACTGGTGAAGAAAGAAAGTCATAAATATCTGGGATGGCATGAGGGTGAGTATATGATGAGAGAATTTTCTCTTTTGGGTAAACTATTCCTTTAACTGTCCAGTTGAAAGACATTACTCCAATACAATATAAGAAGAGTTCTGATGAAGCAGAGGACTCTAACAATCTGCATTTTCTGTGCATATTTGTTTTTTTAAAGAAAAATCTACAGAATTTTGCTAAATGGCATGAAATCAAATTTTTACTTAAGTGGCGTTTAGTCCTGTCTCTTAACTTTGAGGCCATTTATACACTAGTGTACTTCTAAAAGTTGACAAAATTAAGTTTTAGCAGATATACTCATTGAAAATGTGCAGTTGTTCTCTTCCAGGAAAACTGACCAAATATATTGATGACTCAACCTGCACTCAGAGGCATATCCAATACACATTTTTGTCTAATAAAAAGGCTCTCTGGAATGAGAATGCCCATCCCTCTCATTTCACCTGCCATCAAATAGCAACAGCATATGTGTAAGTATCATGATTCATGGCTGTGACATAAATTAAACCCTATTGGCTATTTAGTGGATAGCTCTCTCAAGATTTTATTGACTTCTTTGGTTAACACAGGAAAGAAAACTGCACTCGTCTAACCATTTCATGGGGTCTTTAAACATAGTCAAATGTTTTAAACAGAGCTGAGAGAACTACACTCTTATTGGTCGCTGAAAGCACAATCATCTTAGCTGTAAAGGAGCAAGGCGTGTAGAACTTTGATGAGTATTGCAATTCTGCTTTTCTGCAAAGTTCTGCAGGTGCAGATTCCATGTGGAACTGCAGATAACTAACTGTAAGCACTTTCATATGTGCTTGGAGCTCTGCTGTGTGATGTAACTCTCACCGCCTGCGGTCTGAACACCGAAGCCTTGTTACGGGAACATGAATATTGCACAAAGCAGCACAGAGCAACTCTGAGCAATACTGGCAAAAATGTAGCATCAGAAATCTGCATAACCACATGCAGCAACACTTACTGAATGTTACAGTTTATAATATGCTAACACAGGGCTGTGCATATAGCAATGTGTCTCGTTCGCAGGTGCAGAGTGCTACATGATGAAGGGATGCCCTGACAGTACAGCTCCAGTTATAAAATGCTTTACAGATGTTTGATGAAGTCTGCCTCGTTGCTGCTGTTGCAGAACACTTAAACAGCTGTACACCCTACATTTATATACCTGTTTCTTTGCCCTCTGAAAAATAATGCTGCCCTTTAATGAGGCAAAAGACAAGTGGAAGTTTTCTGAACCCGGTGAACACGTCTGAGAGACAAAAATGTGAACAGGTGTGTCCAACAGAGCGATCTACTAGTTAGTCTTCATCCAGAAATGAATACTGTGTCATCATTTACTCAACCTCATGTTGTTTTAAACCTGTATGACTTTCTTTCTCTCGCTGAACACAAAGAAGAAATTTTCAAGAATCCCAGAGCCTCAGGGCCTGGGTAGCTCAGCAAGTATTGATGCTAACTACCACCCCTGGAGTCGTGAGTTCAAATCCAGGGTGTGCTGAGTGACTCCAGCCAGGTCTCCTAAGCAACCAACTGGCCCGGTTGCTAGGGAGGGTAGAGGCACATGGGGTAACCTCCTCACTCCAAAAAAAAAACTTTCACTATCATCAGTTTTACTCAATCCTTGCATGTTCATGAGTTGATTCAGCTAAAAAGAAGTGTCTTGTCAGCTTTACTTATTCCATGTGCTTTGGGACAACATGTTATTTTTTTTTTTTTTTTTAAAAAACAAGGAGAGTGAATGTTACAATAAGGTGAGTAAATGTTACAATAAGGTGTTATTTTGTGTGTCTTTGTGCAAGATTAATATAAAAGGGGAGAATTGTTAATTGTTAATTGTTAATGTTTTGTTATTTTGAGATTTAGAATAATTTCTGTTATGTTGTAGATTGGGGGAGAACCATCAAGGTGAAGAGTAAACTTGAGCCTAGTTTGAGGAACAATACATTTTGAGTATTCTACAAATCGTTTAATCCATTAGACAATTGCTGTGCTAACTATAACATAGTAATCAAGTTGGATTCTGTAGTGCTTACCACAAGCATGTGTTTAGCATGCTAACATTTCATGTTTTAGCTAGCATTTCACTAAAATAATTTAATTTGTGTTATTTTGACTGTTAAATTTTGTTGGGTTTACTTGATTCCGTTAAGTTAAGAAAACTCATTTCAAACGTGTGAAACCACTGTCCATGATTGAATCATGTTCAGCCAAAGAGTTATTTTTTAAGTGTAGGCAGATGTGCAATTGAGATTTAACCAAATGTTATAGTATATAAATATACATATGAATAACGCCCAAAAAGCTATTGTATGACTTCAGAAGACTTCTAATATAGCAAACAAGTTGTATGAACTTCTTGTATGATACTTTCATGGTGCATTTTTTCCCCTATTCACTTTCCTTATATGAAAATGCACACCTCGGACAGAAAGCAGGAAAGTTATACAGGTTTGGAATGACTTGAGGGTGAATAAATGACAACAGAATTTGTTGGGGTCGACTTATTCCTTTAGCGAGATCCAAGCCCTTGAAGTGCGGGATAAAGACAAACACTGAGGACTAGCCAGGTGAGAATGGGCTCTAACTCCCATTTCGAAGGGATTTGTCATGGTTCCTGCAGCTGTTTTCCTCTTTCTACCAGATTCATTTTGAGCAACACATTCTTCTAGACTCTCCCACAATTCCGTTCTTCAGAACTATGAGGCTTTGCCTTGTGTTTTTCTTGTTTACTTAGTGCTTAGCTTTGTATACTAAATAATTAATTATCTGAAAATAAGCTTCTTCCTCTCAGGGGAAAAGCCAACACTAATTGGTCAAGTACAACCTGCCGTGAGGTTTTGAGGACTGAGTATGCTTAAAGACAAACCCGTTATGATAAGATCTCTATGATAAGCAGCTACAAGCTGCTTTTGGATAGCCAATCAAAGAGGACAGACTTGGCGCAGAGCTGCTTACAAAACCCCAATTATCACATTTGCATTGTCTGGACAAATAGATGCTTTATCTGTTTGGTATCTTATTTACCCAACCATTAACACGTGCTTTTACACATCAAACTGGAGATTTGCATGATAGAAAGTTGATTGAACTAATTTTATTGGGCAGAAAATTCTGCATGTAGGTCAGTGACAAATAAGGATGTTTGAGAAGATGTAAAGGGATTTTTTTTACTTTGTTTTTTTTTTTTTGTTTAAAACTCATTTGCCATGTTCTATTAATAGTATCCTTACATATTACGGCAGGTTATTTCATACATTTAAAAAAATAAATAAATAAAAAAATGTCAAGTGGCATAAACAGTAATAAAATATCTTCCATATACCCTAATTACAGACAAAACATGGTGAAATTACATTTAAAGTTTTTAAATGTCAAAAATGCATGATATTTGTAAATAAATAAATAAATAAATAAATAAATGCCCTGGTGGTATAACTGTCTGGGGATTGTAATAAGAAAAACTTGGAAAAAATATTAAGTAGTTTGGCCTTTATTATTATTTCTTTAAATAATCAGTGGAGAAGCTTTTTTTTCCAAAATACTATTTATATGTCAGTATATATAACAGACATATACTGAATCTGCACCCGCAGATTCCACAGAAAACATGCTAAAATATATCAAATTTATAATGCTTTCAGCAGCCATTAAGACTTTTAAGTACTCTCAACTTATTTTAACTTTTTCAGTTTAAATTAGGACTATCAGTCGATTCAACTTTTTTATAGAATGAATTACATAATGTGCTGATTGATTAACTGAATTAACCGTATACCAATATTTATTGAGAAAGGCCCCCAAATAAAGGACATTTTGAATAATTAAAATAATAATACAGAGGTCTAATAAATATTTTAAGTTAGATAATTCAAATACATTATATTATATTATGTTTTTTTAAAGCATTTACACAAGTAAAGCATTTAGATGAAACAAAAAGTCTTTAAAAGTCAAAATACTTTTGTTTTATTTCCATATCATTGAATATAACTCTATTATTGGCCTACTTTCCTCTGCTCTATTTTTAATTGTTGCTCTAGGTAGGCCTACTCATGCATCAGACAGACACTTTTGGAGCAAATTTGAATTGTCCCGATGGTAGGAACATTGCTTATACTATGGAATTTCCGTACGTGATTAATTACGCTATTTTTTTACGTGTTATTTTTCTGCAAAATCAGCACAATAAAATAAAATAGAAAAGGCAGCAGATTTTGTTTTTTGATTAAATCACATTCTAGGCCTAGGAATGGCTATGTCTTAAAAGTAAACCTTCTGTTGCCCAAAGTCTCATTCGGTTACTAAGATTAGGTTTAGTTTTAGATTTAGTGGTAGGGTTAAGGTTAGGGCTAGATTTACGGGTAAGTGTAGGGTTTCTGTGGGACGCCAAATAAACACAATAAACACAGACAGTGTGCTTACCTAGCGACGACCAGGTAAAAGCAACATTCAGGAAGCCATTTTTATGTCATGTGAAAAGAAAACCAACAGAAAATATAACAGAAAGTATACTTGTAGACCACCATGGTTGAGTGTCAAGGTCATTAGGCCTAAGTTTGATATAAAAATAAAAGAAATTGGACCTTTCTGTGACATGGCAAGGTTGAGTTTACCAGAAGTTATCTGTCTAGACACAAACACACACACACACACAAAAATGTTACGTCATTATGTAGACTTTCCCCTTCCCAGTAGCTATTAGCATCTAAATGGATAGTCATCAGGGAGCTTAAAAGTCTTTTTAATTAAATTTTGCACCTGATGGAGAAAAATCATTAAGGCTGATGGAGAAAAGAGTCATGTGGTTCCAAGGACTGCAGCAAAATAAAAGACTGAATGAACAGACACAATTAAAATCACAAAAACTTATTATTTTGGTGTGCAGTTTAATAAAAAAAAAAAAAAGTATAAAACTTTAATCACAATATAAATTTCAAAACACATTTGTATGATTGTCCAAAAAAGTTTTTAAAAGCGTATAGTTGTTTTCCGTGAACTCTAACGTTCCTCTCATAAAAAAAACAAAAACAAAATGCAACAACTCGCTGACGCCATGCAGAACTGATGAAAAGTGCTGCCAGCAGAAAGAGCCTGTCCAGCGGTCCCAGGTGGGATTTTTCCACCTCGGAATGAAAGAAAATAAACTTGTAGCAATCCCGCATGGTCGCCCAGTTTCCCCAGGCATCACCAGGGCAACCACAGCTCTGGGAATGCTGCCTGACCTGGGCAGAACATTCACACGCATACGCACATGCACAAAACACACACACTTATCCCCCCTTATTCCGATGTTCTCTAATGGTCAAAATTACCCTTAACAATTTTCTTTGTGCACCAAAGAGAAACTTTTAAAGAGACAACAACTTGCACACCCTAAAGATCCAACCTGCCCTGGGATTAGGGATGGGAATACATTTTTTTTGAAAGATTCGGATTCCTCTTATCGATTCTTTTAGTACCTTTGAGAAATAAATATTTAGTAAAACAGAATTGTAAATGCACAATTGTTGTTACATTTAGGCTACTGCCGTCAGCAGTCTGTTGCCAAATAATGAGATAATTTCTGATTTCAACAGATACATTGTTTTTTTTAAATTTTTTTTTATTTATTGCATTTCTCAGCATTTAGTAGCTTCACAAACTGCATTTTTAGAGGAGGTATAAATGCAGTCCAATAACTGGCCAAGCTATAGGCATTCATTAAATAAAATACCACAGAAAAATCACGTGGTCGCATGCATTACATTTTTTTTTATTATCCCCTTTTCTCCCAATTTGGAATGCCCAATTCCCACTACTTAGTAGGTCCTCGTGGTGGCGCGGTTACTCAATCAATCCAGGTGGCGGAGGACAAGTCTCAGTTGCCTCCGCTTCTGAGACAGTCTGCGCATCTCATCACGTGGCTCGTTGTGCATGACACCGTGGAGACTCACAGCATGTGGAGGCTCATGCTACTCTCCGCAATCCACGCACAACTTACCACACGCCCCACTGAGAGTGAGAACCACTAAATGCGACCACAAGGAGGTTACCCCATGTGACTCTACCCTCACTAGCAACCGGGCCAATTTGGTTGCTTAGGAGACCTGACTGGAGTCACTCAGCACACCCTGGATTCAAACTGGTGACTCCAGGGGTGGTAGTCAGCTTCAATACTTGCTAAGCTACCCAGGAACCCTTGACAACTTATAATGTTGAGCTATGTTGTCATATGAGCAACCAGTAATTTGCTACCCTGATTTAATTCTCACAAGCCTTGTGCACATACACAACGTACAGTTCTTAGTTCCTCTTAATGCGTTAAAATCAATATCCCTAGTTTAAACACATTCCGCAGATTTTTCTGCAAAAAATGGGCCTGTCTAAAAGGTATTCCTCATGTTGTGAGGGTCTCATTCGTGGTTACTAAGGTTAGGGTTAGATTTAGTGGTAGGGTTACGGTTAGGGTTTCTGTGGAACACCTGATTCTCTGCATATCCTTGCGAAGGATCGCAATGTTCTAACACAGATATAAAAATAGCTTCATGAAAAGCTATCATGGCTATGGCAAAAATTGTTCCTTCGGGGGTACAACTGTTTGTTACTGGGGAAGTACCCTCAAAGGTAAACCCTCTGTACCTTCTTTATAACTTCAGGTACCAATATGTACCCATTAGGGACAGATAAGGTACAAATACATTTCGATTGACATGCAAAAGTTCAGAGTGGGTGTACCTTTGAGGGCACTTCCCCAGTGACAAGGTGTCGTATTCCTAAAATTAAAAATTTTTAATAAGTGTTTATCTGGACATTGTGTAATATTGAACAATCAACTGAATAAAATGAACAGAGACTGTTTCTTTGTGTTTTAGGTCTGAAGCCATTGATGTTACCTCACTGACTCCTAGTGGCCTCCTTCTAAAACGACACAGTCATGAGAATATTTACACACCCTCACAATACCGAAGATGACATTAAACCATGTTGGGAAAAATGGAAAGTGAAGAGGTTTATTCTACAATGGATCTCTCCAAACACATATGACTGCTGGGAAATAAAATACAAAATAGTGCAGAAAAAAATTAAATTAAACTACAGAGTTTACCAAGAATCCACTCTAACCAGTGTAGTTTTATGCTTTCTACAAAATACTCCATGATTTGGCAACTTTGACAGAATGAGAACTAGAATGTATTCTAGAAAAAGACAATAAAAGAGCCTTCTGAAGTTGAACAGAACTCTAAATTGCATTTTACTAAGAAAAATACAACAAAACTTTATGCAACTGGACAAATGCATCTATTGTTAGTTATAAATACAAGAAATAAAGATTCAGTCATTTTTAACAGCACATTCATATATTATGGACAGTCATAAATAAATTGCACTGTGGTGACCTTGTCTTGCATCAATAACACATTTGGAGGTGTTTGTTGAGTCCTGAAAATCCACTGTGATTTCCTCTTCGAACCCTCTTTGAAGCAGCTGAGGTGAAGTCACTCTCTCTACAGTCTGTTTGGCAGTAAACAAACTCAAACAAATCTTTCTCTCATCAAAGAGTCCTTCCTTTTGCGTGTGCGTTATCATTCCACAGGCAAGAGTTTCTGTGTATTGAAAGATGGTTGAAGTCTTACAGTTCATCCTGTAGGAAAGTAAAGGGAATAGATTTGACGTAAACATTAGTTTATTTATTCAGTTTGGAGTGTTCACACTAGTGCTGGACGACAAGTTTGATATTCACAAAATACTGATAAAGTTAACATTCTTCTGAAAAAAAATCAATATCTCCATTAAAAATGCTCTGCTACGGCACTTCCTGGATCTTTTGGCACCCCAGAAATGGGCGTTTTGTTTCAATTGAGCTGAAAATGCCCAAAAAGTGCTGTTTGTGGGGTTGAAATACCCAGTTTCCAAAAGATAATTGGTGATTTGGGCTTCTTTAAATTTCTACCAGGATCAGCGGATCAGGACAAACTCGGGATTTTTACTTACTGACTTATTTATGTCGGGTCATTTTCATTAATATCACGGATGCTCTAATAAGACCCAATTGAGTCACAGCTGGTGTTGGTAGATTTGAACTTTTCACCAAGGAATCACACACACATCACATTTCTCAGGCTTTAGAAGTGTTAAACATTTGAGAATGTGTATTCATCAACCTTTTACATGTCTGACATAGTTATACAGGAACACTGAACCAAGTTAAAACTAGTTTTGTCGATAGTTCAGAAAGAACCAACACATTTCTTCACCAGAAACCATAGATATCCATTTATAATTAACATTAACAAACATTACTACATGATATAATGCTTAAAATATTATTAAAACCTCAGCGTATGCATTTGTGGCATAATGTTGATTACCACAAAAATGAATTTTGACACGTCCCTACTTTTCTTAAAAAAAATACAAATAAAAATAAAAAAAAGATTAGAGGTTACGGTAGCCTAGTTTCCATCCACTTTTTGCGCTATTTTGTTATCGACAGTGAAAATGCGTAAAAAAAAAAGTTTGGGACATTTGCCATCTTCTGCCTGTTTCCATTGGAATGGCCTTTTATCGATAAAAATGGTGTACGTGATGACGTCATGCCTAAAAAACACTTTATCGCATACGTTTTGGTTTATCGCAAAAGAAATCTGCCCTTAAGCCGTTTCCATACAGAAATGTGTGTTTATCGCCTCCCAGATGTCCCAATTTTGATCAACATAAATTATTATTATTATTTTTTTTTTTTTGTATTATGGGCTAATTCCATGACTGCCATCTATTATTTTGAATGGTGTGGAAAAGCAACTTTGGCTACGGATGGCTACCGCGATTAAATTAATCACAAACAGTGGCCATTAATTTGTTCTCTGTGCACTTGTCGATGTGCATGATACGAGATATTTGTGTTGGCACTCCTGGAAGTGTCACGTTTGCAGCATCGGATCTGTGCAGGTATGCCGTTAAGATCAATCCATAATCACGTACAATAAATTGGCTTTCAAGGATGTATACCTTGTCGTCATGATTAACACAGGCTAACGATTGGGGTAAATTCTGTCATGTGACGCTATATTTTTGCATTAACGCCAATTTTCTCGACAAAAAGTGTTTCCAAGCCAGTTTTTCACGACATTTGAAGTATTGACATAGAGTTTATGCGCTAGAGTTAAACGGAAATATATAATGTCGACACTTGTGAAATTTTAGCGATAATTTGCATTTCCATCAGCTTTATTTTGATGCGCTACAACTATTTTCGCAAGAAATCCTTTGGTAAGTTTATTTCATTTCCTTGTATCAGTTTAAAAAGTCTGTTTCAGAGAATCAATTCAACGATTCTTTGCGCATCACTCAAACATGTTCACGAAAAGTCTCTACTTGGCATTTTTCATGTCTTGTTCATTAAAATGTAAAAATAGATGTAGGGAAATGCTTCTCTGTATTAATAAATACTATTCACCGCAAGTTTTCGGCATTCCAACAATCTTTTTCTATTTTTTACATGGCCTCTGAATAGCACTATGGATCATCACAGTACCACTTTTCAAACTCGCCATGAAGAGTTAGATGCATTATTTCATTTTAAAACTTTCCATGCCAAAAATTTAGACTTGAATTCAGACCTTGAGTACAGAACATAGCAAATTTATTCCTAAACCCATCCAAAATCCAAAAGCAGACAGTCTCTTACTTTGAGTTTGGAGGACTTTCCCTGTGTGGCTAGCTGCTGGAGTCGCTGTCGCACAATGTCTGCAATGACATTGGAGTCTCTGCTGTTAATGTGTTCTCCACCCTGATCTCGCTGAGGGTGAAGACAGATAGAAGATACCCATTAGAAAGGCAACCCGGAGAACATCCTGAATAAAATGTTTGACCGCATTTTGCTGTACTAGCCTTACCCGTGGAGTGCCCAGATGCGGGTAAAACCTGACACTTGGGTAAGCCTTGATGCCAGCACTCTGACAGGTCTGGTAGTGTGCCTGACAGTCCACTTTGCCAGCTCTCACAGTACCCTTCATCATCTGCAGGAGGCATGAACAGGTGACTGATTAGGGATGTGTAAAACTACGTACAGTGGCCTCAAAATCTATTTGGACATATTTGGATACTTGTTTGTTTTTAATGCCACGCCAGCTTCTGTGGCTTTTTGTTTTCAATTCTGAAATTAAGGTTACAATATAAAAACAGGAAAATTAACAAACCTATTTAAAATGTTTAAAGAAATAGTTATAATTCTGTTGTCATTAATTCACCCTTATTTCATCTCAAACTCGTATGACTTTCTATCTTGTGCGGAACACAAACTAAGATTTTCTGATGGAAATATGATGCGTTTTTGTCCATACAAAGCAAGTCAATGAGGTCAAATACTTCCAAGCTATGTATATGCAAAACTGCATGAAAGGTTAGAATACATGTGATTGGCTAAAGCACTGCATGAGCCCCCCCATTGGTCCTGCCAATAAAAATGCATTTCCAACTACATTTGCATTTCCTGAAGGAAGCGCTGTACAGTAATCATTGTCAGTTCAGATTTAGGAAAAGTCTTACCCTGGCAAGAACTTCAAACTCTGGGGCAAAGTGCTGGCAGGGGCCACACCATGGAGCATAGAAATCTAACACCCAGTGATCCTTTCCTCCCAAAACTTTTCTCTTAAAGTCTTCAGGTGACAGATCCACTGAGGCCCGAGGTAGAGAGCTACAGACAGAAGAGTCCATGCATTAGAGGTTAAAAAATGCAATTTAGAAGTGCTGTATCTTTCAAATACGCATAAGCATTATTGCAAGAGCAATAATAACTCCTAAAAACAGCACTAAAACACTCTCATCATTGTTGACTCAATCCATACTTAAAGCGATAGTTCACCCAAAAATGAAAATCCAGATGTGTATGACTTTCTGTTAAACACAAACAAAGATTTTTAGAAAATTATTTCAGCTCTGTTGTGAATGTTGTCTCATGTTAGTGAATGTTGGCCAGAACATTGCAATATCCAAAAAGCACAAAGGCAGCATAAAAATGATCCATACAACTCCAGTTGGTCATTTCTTCAGAAGAGATATGATAGGTGTGGGTAAGAAATAAATCAATATTTAAGTCCTTTATTACTATATATTTTCATCCCTGCCCAGTAGGTGGCAATATGCACGAAGAATGCGCATTCATCGAAATAAAAAAAGAAGAAGAATGTGGAAGTGAAAGTGAAAGTGCAGATTTATTGTAAAAAAAAAAAGTACTTAAAATATTGACCTGTTTCTCATCCACACCTATCATATTGCTTCTGAAGACATGGATTTAACCACTGGAGTCTTATGGAACTTCATAGTTCTGGCCATCATTCACTTGTATTGAATGGACAAACAGAGCTGAGATATTTCATATATTATCTTTATTTGTGTTCTGCTGAAGAAAGAAAGTCATACACATCTGGGATGGCAGGAGGGTGAGAAAATGAGAGAATTTTCATTTTTGGGTGAACTATTACTTTAATGAATAATAAACAGCACACATTGTGTGGTTTTGGGCGGTACCCAAGGTTGGGGAATATATACACATCTCAAATATTTACAATGATTTTGCCAGCAATGTAAAATTGAAGCAATATTGTGAATTATTTTGGGTTGATTTGGCCATAAAGTTTCTTAAAGACTTATTTTCACCAAACAACAACATTAGAGTAGGTTAATTCTATTTATTTCCTTGATTAAGTTCAAACTGTCCATTTTAATTAAATTATTCAAAACTGATTTGCTTGCAATGCATTTTTCCCATCATGTATTTTTAATGTGCATTCACGTTGTCTTTGTAAAAACATATGTAGGTAAATACTGGCATTCATTAACATGACTGAATAATATTGTTCCTGTGAAAAACATGCCTTGATTAGTATCAACTAAACAATTACAGTATTTTACTTCTTCCATTAGGCATTTTGAATTTTGTCCAACCCTAGCCCTAATATTTTGAATAACAGGAAGTGACGTTGATCCTGCTTACCTCAATGCCCAAGTCTTGAGTGAAAAGGCATCCCGATGCCATCCATTGTAACTTCTGTTCACAATGAGAGAGAAAAACAGAACTTGTTGAGCCTGTGTGCAATTGTGTACAAGGTACTGAACAAGACACTTCTTTAGCTCTCGAGGGAGACACGCACTGGTATTGGTCTCTGCGGTTGCTATTCTGAGGGAAGAGGCGTATCTCTGGATAAGCTTGCACATTCTCACCCTGACAAAATGAGTGGTGATGCTGGCAGTCGACTGTGCCCACATTTATAACCCCACTCAGCATCTAGAAACAGACACAGTGAGATCATACACAAATGCATTGACCAGTAATAACGGGTGATAAGTAATGGTGCTCAAATTGGTCATCTGTGGAATAAATGAGAGCAGATACCCGCGCCATTCTCCTCCACTCAGGCAGCAGCGCCTGGCATGGGCCACACCATGGGGCATAGAAATCAACCATCCATGTCTCTGTGGACTTTCGTCTCTTCACCATCTCCTGGAAAGACTCTGGGCTCAAAGTCACCACTACAGGATTCACCAGGTCCTGAAATTAATCAGAGGGACCATCATTTCAACCAAAACTGCCAAGTAGATTTGACATGTTTACCGTTAGAACTAAATAAAATAAAAATCTGTTTAAAATAATCAAGGACACTGCGTTTCACTAAATGAACATAATGAAAAAAAAAATATCTTTATATTTACCAACATATATTTTATAAAAAAAATTCATATATGAAAAAATGCAATGCATTTTGAGTGACGGCACGAGCAAATAGTTGAATTAGTTTAGAATCAATGCATTGAAATGTACATTTTGAACTGATTCAATAACTTTAATGCTGCTTTTTAAAGTTTAAATCAGAGACACTTTCAAAAAACATTTGTCCAAATGCTCTCATATTAGCTAGGTGCTAGAAAAAGAAGAATTGTGAAAATAGTGTAATGACACATACGCAACATCTTATTGAATTTTTGAGAGCGCGCTAATTCAAAGTGCAATTTTCGTGCCAGTACAAAGCACAAGTGGGTGTTGGTGAGAGTGTTTGCACTATCTGTGGGTGTATGCGCGCAAACTGTGGGTGTACTGTATGTTAATGAAGTGGCGCGAAGCGCAATTTGCTATTTTCCTGAGAAAAAGGTCATTGCGCTGACTTTTTAGTACAACAACTGTTTTCAGGTGGTAATAAAGTTAATGTCCAAACTCTGAAAATATAGTGGAATATCAAATTATATCTCTGACAATCACTGATGTAGCCGTTTTATGAAACTAAATTTTATGAGATTTGTGTAAAACCCTCTAGAGGTCATGGTTTATTTTTCATGTATTATTATTATTATTATTATTATTATGGTTAAATTTACAATTGTTTATTTATGATCTAATTTGTATTAATTTTTTCCCACCTGTTGTCGTAAAGTGATTTTTAAATCACTGCAAAGAGGCTGGTGGTAGAAGTTGGTTAGGGTAAAATGTTAAAATATTAAGGGAGGTGGTTTTATACGATTTTTGACCTTTTGTGACTTTATTATTTTGATTATATTTTCATTTAGTTTAAAGTGTAATTTGAATTTAGAAATATTTTTTTTAGTTTTAAAGGAAAATTGACTGGTAGAAGTGAAGTGGGTCCACAAAATCCACAGCCAATCGTGGACGGCCGATATAATCACTGTTAATATTAGCCATGATTTGTGTGTCACTTGGTCAATTTGATTAATAATACTTACATTCACTATTATTTAATGGAGCGTACATCCAAATCCTGACGAGAAACATATTTTCCATGTGTATAAAAGGAGCGTGTCACTAGAAATATGCCTAAAGAGTTGTAGTACGCACACATCCAAACATTAAGGCAGGTGCACTATCAAAAATGGACACTGCTGTAAATGCTTCCATGTAATTTAATAGAAAAGACAATGTTTCGACCTCTTTGTCACTGCCTGATGAAGACCCAAGCGGTCTAAATGTTGTCTTTTCTATGAAATTACATGGGAGCATTTATAGCAGTGTGCCATACTAGAAATATGCCTGACATTCCACAAGGATGCAGATAATACACAAAAGAGTCCATATTCCTATTCTTCTAATTCATGCATTCAGCCTATCAACACTACCAACTTCTTATGAATGTGCCGTCTTTGTTTACATCACTGGTGCTTGACAGGGAATGGACTACATAAAAAGATGCAGATGGTGCAATAACCTGAGAAGAACCTCCAAATTAAATTGCACTTAACACACCCCATTAGTGCTTTGTGCACGCAATTACGTCAAACCCACTTGCACCTAGATTTAGCGCACGCTTGCACAAAAATACCAAAACTTCATGGTCATGCCCACTGAATTTGCACACTTGACTTATCGCATTGTACTGCACTTAGTGCTCTTAAAATAGGGCCCATGGTTTCTGGCAAAGTTAAGTGCAAAAAAATAAATAAAAAAATAATAGCATAAAAATCAGTTATATTCACAATCTCAACTTTATATTACCAGCCAAGTCATTTTAAATATAGTCTAAGCATCAGACGGCACACCTACAACTGTAATTGCTCGCTTTATTTCTCATTTAGACAGCTCTTCCTGACTAAATGAAAAGAAGTGGTCCTTGGCCAGTGTAAGCTGCAATACTTTTGCCATTTTAGTCAAAAAGTTCTGGCTACACAAGACTATTATAAATTAGGGCTGTGAATTGATTACATTTTTTAAACCAAGTAATCGCGATTAATCACGATAAATTATTGTACTTTATAAATTAAAACAAACATTAAAATATAATCGCAAATATATTTACTTAAATTAATATTCTGGGTGTAATACTAGTTAAGCTCAACTGAAATCATTTGTGGCATAATAGATACTACATAAATGTTTTTGTATGCATTAAACAGTCAACTATTAAATCGCAGTAATTAACGTTTTAAATTTCCCAGCCCTATTATAAATATATTGAATATTCAATATATCACCCAGTTCCTATTGTGTAGGAATTGTAAATGAGAGCATGAATGTATGCAATTGTGATCTGTGTGTTCAGGCCTTTCTCTCACCTCTATAAACTCCAGGATGCCATCTGCAGAGTGATGGCCCTCATACTCATGGATACTGGACTTGTTGAAGATCACAGTTGTTGGATATGCATTAATGTTGTACTGAAGAAGGGAAAGAAGCAAGTGAGAAGGATATTCATATTCAAGTAAAATCTGACTATTATTATAAAAATGAAGAGGCCTATAATTATCCTACATGAGATCTAAACATTTCATAAGCAATATCAACACATATGTTGGCCCTGAAAATTACTTAGACCCTTAAAAATGTCAATGTTGCTGTATTAGATATCAAAATATCTAAGTGGCATCTATAAAAACAAATTATGCTATTGCTATTGTCGGAGCTAACTTTTCTGAGCCATTTTTGCAATTATTTTCAAAAGGTGTCAATGTGTTTTTAGTAGATACATACTTTTTGGGGCCAATGTAAGTCAGGGCAAGTTAAATTAATGCTGTGCTTTCCGGTGGATAGGTTTCAAAAGGTTTTATACAATTTATGGTAGATCAACAGATAAACAGTAAGACAGGAAGCTAAAGAGGACTTTAATACATATTACCGGTAACTACATGCTCTGTGTTACTGAAGAGAGGAAACCACATTAAAAAGCTAGAATTAGTCACTGCTGAGCGCATCAGCCAAACAGGTGTCATCAACTTCAAAACTACACATCATGCCAGATTCATTTACCATACTGCAGAGCCCCTCATGCACAGTACAGTCCAGAGTCCCAAATTTCAACTGTCCAAAGAGCTGGATGGAGGCTTTCCTTAGTTCAGGGAGAGCAGCTCGACATGGTGGACACCACTGCAGGACACAAACATTACCCATAATCAATCACCAATATGCTGTGTCTCTAAATTACAGTAGCTATTATTCCCAAATATACATAGAAACGATCACCCAAAAACATTTGCTATTGGAGCAAAGCAAGTCATATGGGCTTGGAACATTATGAGGATGAGTAAATAAATGACAGAATTTTCTTTTTTGGCTGAAATAACTCTTTTAACTTTTGAATTGCAAACTGTGGCAAAAATGTTCACTTTGATTGCATCTGCAGATTACTTCCCACCCTTATGAGCTTCATGAATCAACCATCGACAGGAAGATGCCATGGCAATGTGTGTACGTTCTAAGCAGATTTTTATTAGCGTTCAAATAGAGGCTTCCAGTAGAGGTTTAACAGAGTGATTTAGATGTAATGATAACTCACAGGTGCAAAGAAGTCAACCAGCCAGGGCTCTTTCTCACGATTGGGGAAGTTCTCAGGTCTCAGAGTGGTGACATGGGAATTCACACTATCTTTTGCAAAGGCCACAATGTTATACAGGGCATCCTTACCTGGGCAATTAAACACAGCGTAATTGGCATCAGAAATTGCGTTAACAATATAAACTACGACTGGGCAATATAGCTAGAACAATTATATTTCTATATTTTTCAGCCTTTTGATGGTATATTTCATGAAATGTACAGTATGTATTTGCCACAAAAAATACAATACAAATCTGAACACAGTTTTTATATTCTCTCTTATTTCTTCATTTTATATAGGAAACAAAATCATTGTGAATATATTGTAAATATTCAATATCACCCAGCCCAATCTTGAAAGAATTGGCTGTACTGAACAAAATTTTAAAATATGGATGAATGTTGTTTACAAGTTTTAGTGTTACTGGTTGAGCCAAAAACTGTTTTAAATCACTACAAGGTTATTTAGATGCACAATATCTAGTCTTACTATAACTTTTCTGAACTTACCATGGTGAATCTCAAAATCATGAATTCCAACCCCTTTAAAAACAGCCACACAGGGCTTCTGAATATACAGAGAAGCGCACAGCTCTGAATCTGAGATACAGTCCACCTTTCCCACCTGCGCAGACAAATGAACATGATGAATCCAAAACAAAAGCACCATTTAGCAGAAACTGCACGACTTAAAAGTAAAAGTTCATCGCAAATTAACAATTCTATCATCATTCACACACCATGTCGTTCCAAACCCCTATGACTGACATTCTACTGTGGAACACGAAGAGACGTTTTGAAGAATGTTCTCACTGCTCTTTTATAGGAGATCCCTTAAAGGGATAGTTCACCCAAAAATACAAATTCTCTCATTATTTACTCACCCTCATGCCATCCCAGATGCATTTGACTGACTTTCTTCTGCTGAACACAAAGATTTTTAGAAGAATATCTCAGCTCTGCAGGTCCACACAATGCAAGTCAATAGTGACCAAAACTTTGTAGCTCCAAAAAGCACACAAAGGCAGCATAAAAGTAATCCATAAGACCACAGTGGTTTAATCCATGTCTTCTGAAGTGATCCAATTGATTTAGGATGAGAACAGACCAAAATATAACTCCTTTCCCACTATAAATTGTGACATCAGTAGTCTCTTTGGCTATCACGATTTCAAACTCGATAATACTTCATAGCGGCATCTCAAGCACTAGGAAGCGTAATCGAGCTTGAAATCATGATCATCCCAAGAGACAGCAATGGCGAGATGTACAGTGAAAAAAAAGAGTTACATTTTGGTCTGTTCTCACCCAAAACCGACTGAATCGCTTAAGACATGAACTAAACTAGTGGAGTTGTATGAATTTCTTTTATGATGACTTTGTGATTTTTGGAGCTTCAAAGCTTTGATCACCATTCACTTGTATTGTATAGAGCATAAAACTTTAGATATTCTTCTAAAAATCTTCGTTTGTGTTCTGCAGAGGAAAGAAAGTCATACACATCTGGGATTGCATGAGGGTGAGTAATTGATGAGAGAATCTTCATTTTTGGGTGAACTATCCCTTTAACCAGGAAACTGTCAAGCTCCAAAAAAAAATAAAAAATAAATAAATAAATAAAAAGACCTTTACAGTGACCAGGCACTGTATGCTTCCATTGTATGTGAAAGTCCTGCATAAACATTCTTCAAACATCTCTTTTTGTGTCCCACCGAAGAAAGTAATTCATATGGTTTTGGAACGACACAATGGTGATTAAATGATGACATAATTTTCATTTTTGGTTGACCTATTCCTTTAAATAAATCAGGGAAGATTGACAGACACTATTTTAATAAAAACAAGGACAAAAAGAGAAAATCACGTACCTGTATGTGCGCATCTTTCAGAAGAGCTTTGAGTTTTTTATATTCATGTGATGCCAGATCATTGTGTCCAAAGGAGAAGCTAATGAGCCACCGGTGATGAGCCAATTTATGCTGAAATTATAAAACCATAGATATAAATACAAATATTATCCCCTTAATCACCAGGTTACAAAATAACACCTGCCGATAGTAAAAAATTGGCTTTGGCAAGTAATGCACCAATAACACACCAGTTTGGCGAGTTACACACTAGTTGGCTGGTAACTTTATTAGGAACTGAAAAATTACATGGTTTTAAGTTGCACTGTAAAAACGATAGTCTGGCATGTGCCATTCAAATCAAAGACAAACAAACCATTTTGTTTGTTTTTCTAGGATGCCAAAAGGTTTTTTTCTCTCCAGACCTCCATGTGGCAAGACACAAATATGCAAGTAAAAAAACAGCAATTTAATTCCAATGTCTATAGGGACAACAATACATTTTGGAATAAAATTCATTCAAAATACCATTTCATGGACATTAAGAAAAATGTATGGCCTGTAGATTTTCCTAATTCACCCCATCATATTCAGGTGTTATCTTTAGACCCTGTTCATGCCACTTTAAAACAGTGCCACACAATCATATTTGACCATGAGTGTCAGTTCCCTGCTGTTACTGAGTAAACAAAGATACTGCAGGTAGTGCTGGGTGGGGTACTGGAATATGTTCAATTCATTGCAACAAACTCTTTTAAATGCTTGTTCATATTAATAAAATTCCCTTGAGAACTTACCTCAAAGCTGTCCTTTGTAAGAATCTCAAGGTCAGGCAGATACTTCAATACTTGTGCATATATTTCTTTAGTATCCAAACTCTGGATAAACTGCAAGATAAATAAGAGTCATATACTGTAAATCAAAATGAAAACCAGATCACCAAATTAGGTCTATTAAGAGCTACTAAAATCAAATGCATGATTTTTAGAAAGATGTCCCCACCAATACGCTGCCTTTCTGAGCAAGGGAACTGCCAGGGGGAAAGAGGCCTGTCGTGCTAGTGGTGATCTCAAAGCTGTCACACAGATCTGCCTGTTTGGAGCAATCCATCCATCCCACATTTACCAGACCATCCTGTAGAGCGAAGCAAAGGGAGGACTTTACAATGTTGATTCACGCTCACAAAACAGATTTCAACTGTGAGAATACCCGTTCTTAATGCTTTCTGTTTATGATAATGTGTCACTGGAATTGAATTAGATGAAACATGCCTGCACAGTGCTTACCAACATTCCAGCGAGCTTCCGTCTTGTCTGAGCCTCCAGACAATCTATGAGGAATGGTGGTGTTTTAGTGACTTTTCGGCAAAAACAAGAGTCTTTCTGTAATTATTTTCTATTTTATGCATTTGGCAGTCATGCAATCCATTTATCAGTATTTGTGTTCCCAGGGAATCGAACTGGTGACTTTGGCATTGCAAGTGCCACGCCCGACATGTTGAGCTACAGGAACTAAGCTCCAATTATTAAGATTTAGTAGTTGTCTTACCCCCAGTGTCTGCACAGAACGTTATCAGCCAGCCAATTTTTTCAGTAAACGCTCTATTGATCTCAGTGAAGATATTCCCTGAAAATACAAACCAATTTTAGAGATACAATTTCAGCTTTCAAATATAACTAAAAACACCTAATAACATTTGCAAATAAAAACTGATGTCTCACAATAACCTGTTCAACTTCAGATAGGGCTGCACAATTGAACTGCATTTAATTTCGATTAATAGAATTCATTTATTTGATCAGTTGTGCAGCCCTAACTTATAGAATTGAATTTTAAATGTATTACTTATTTTAGGTGACTCATCTGCATGCCGTAGTCTTTATGTCGGATAAACATCCAATGCAAGCTGAAAACGGTGTCCCTGAATGACTTATTGCAGTTAAAAATCAAGACTAGTTGCCTAACTGTCAACTTACAAATAATAATAATAATAATAATAAATATATATATACGTGTGTGTATGTGTGTGTGTGCATATGTGTGTATATATATATATATATATATATATGTATACACACACACACACACACACACACACACACGCTCTGGATATAAAAAGTCTACACACCCCTGTTAAAACAGCAGGTTTTTGTGATGTAAAAAAATGAAACAAAGATAAATCATAACAGACTTTTTGCACCTTTAATGTAAAAATTACAACCTATGCAATGCCACTGAAAACCAAAGTGACACATTTCAGAGAAAAAACAAAAAAAATAAAAAACTTAGAACAACTTAACTGCATAAGTGTGCACACCCTTTTATAATTGGGTATGTGGCTGTGTTCAGAATCAACCAATCATCAAACTCATGTGAAATAGTACACACCTGTCTTCACCTGAAGTGACTCTGATTAACTCCAAATAAATCTCAGCTGTTCTTGTAGGATTTTTCTGACATCTTGGTTGCAGCTACAACAAGAGCCATGGGCCACAAGGAGCTTACAAAGCATCAACGGGATCTCATTGCTGAAAGGTATCGCTCAGGTGAGGGCTACAAAAACATTTCCAAGGCATTAGATATACCATGGAACACAGTGAAGACAGTCATCAACAAGTGGAGAAAGTATGGCACAACAGTGACATCATCAAGAACAGGATGTCCCTCCAAAATTGATGAAAAGACAAAGAGAAAACTGGTCAGGGAGCCTGTCAAGAGGCCTACAGCAACATTAAAGGAGTTGCAGCTCTTTCTGGCAAGTACTGGCTGCTCCCTACATGTGACAGCTATCTCCAGTATTCTTCATCTGTCTGGGCTATGGGGTAGGGTGGCAAGACCAAGCCTTTTCTGATGAAAAACCTATATCCAGTCTCCCAAAACCATGTGGAAAAATGTGTTATGGTCTGATGAGACCAAGATTGAACTTTTTGCCCAAAATTGTAAAAGGTATGTTTGGCGCAAAAACAACACAGCACATCAGCAAAAGAACACCATACCCACGGTGAAGCATGGTGGTGGCAGCATCATGCTTTCGGGTTGCTTTTCTTCAGCTGGAACTGGGGCTTTAGTGAAGGTGGAGGGAATCATGAATAGCTCCAAGTACCAGTCAATTTTGGCACATAATCTTCTGGCATCTGTTAGAAAGCTGAACATTAAGAAATCTTTCAGCATGACAATGATTAATGTTTTGGCCCAGCCAGACCCAGACCTGAATCCTATAGAAAATCTGTGGGGGGACCTGAAGAGGGCCGTACACAGGAGATGCCCTCGCAATTTGACAGATCTGGAACGTTTTTGCAAAGAGGAGTGGGAAAATATTCCCAAGTCAAGATGTGCCAAGCTAATAGACTATTATCCAAACAGACTGAATGCTGTAATAAAATCAAAGGGTACTTCATCAAAGGGTGTTAGTTCAGGGATGTGCACACTTATTCAGTTAGGTTCTTTTTTTTTATTTATTTATTTTTCTGAAATGTGTCACTTTGCTTTTCAGTGGCATTGCATAGGTTGTAATTTTTACATTTAAAGGTGCAAAAATTCTGATATGATTTATCTTTGTTTAATTTTTTACATCACAAAAATCTGCTGTTTTAACAGGGGTGTGTAGACTTTTTATAGCCACTGTATTTTATATATATATATATATTTTACTGTATATACAGAAGCAAGGTTTCTGATTCATTAAAATGTTTTTACAGCGGTTGATCATGTTATAATCAACCCTTCACAATTAGTTAGGTGTGGCTTCTGCAACTGTAGTCTTGATCATTTATTTGAAGCCCTAACGTAACTGGAAATGAAAATGTATTCATATCTATTCATTATACATAGCTTAATGATATTAATGATAACGATAATATTATTAAAACAGTGGGAATACAAATGACCTTTTCTGCTACTTTTTTCTTTACAAATTATTTATCCGCATAAGAATTTAAGTGAAAAGTTTAATTTAAAAATGAACAATTCTCAGAATTTCTTATTTTCTAAATATTGATTAGTGACCTAGGGGAATTACAGGATCTTAATTTTTTTTTATGCTGATTTTTCAAAATCTTAACACTTTATTTCCAGGTTTAAATGAGAGAAAAAAAAAAAAAGAAAACACACACAAGATTTTTAAAGTTGTCTCATTTGGACCTCACTGAAACGGATTTGAAATGTAACTGAATACCTTGCCACAGTTCCGTCACTTTGCTCTGCACAAACTGCATTGCAAACGTGGTGAGGCTTGCTTTCGATCGGTCGCCATAGTACTTCTCTGGATTCTGTTGGTATGATTGCATTTGTACTTTAGAGTGACAACAGACATTAAACATACCGTATACGTTCAGTTATGTATATAGACACTAACAAAGCAAAGGCAGAATGTTCTCACCATTCCAGCTCTGAACACATAGAGGCTGGGGTAGCTGCTAATGCCTTTACTACGGCACAGTCTGCCATTATCACCACAGTTCACTGCGCCGATCCGAATCACACCGTCCATCTCCTTAGCAAACTCCCGCCACTGCAGGGTCAGGAAAATACATGACATTAACAAAACCAACCCAAACATGTGTGAGGAGGAAGTGACTACACTGCAAAAAATTGTTTTCTTAATTAGTATTTTTGTCTTGTTCGAACAATTTATTAGACAAGCAAAATGGCCTTGTTTTCAAAAAAAATCTAGCTAAATTTAGCAAGGTTTTTGCTTGAATCAAGAAACTATTTGCCAATGGGGTAAGAAAAAGAAACTTATTTCAAAGGGAAAAGAAGTTTATTTTTGTTACCCCACTGCTTGATTTTTTTTTAAGCATAAAATTTCGTATATTTTGTCAGATTTCTCTGAAAATTATCTTAATATCTTATGCCATTTTGCTCGTCAAGTAAATATTATATATTTGACAATATCTTGTTTTAAGAATATGTCGATATTTTTACTGGAAAACAAGACAAAATTACTAGTGTAAGTGAAGTTACATACCGTGGGGGCAAGTTCGTGACAGTGCGAGCAGCGTGGGAAATAGAAATTAACAAACCAGACTTCCCCAGAATTTACTGCTGCATCTGTGGAAAGACCAAACCTGTGTAACAACACTCCATTTCCAAATCAGTTTAAGCCACTATTTGAATACTACAAGATGAGCAATAAAAGAGGCGATGGATGAATTTCACAAAAACCTGTCAAGAACATGGCCAAGTCATATTTCACCCTAAAATAATTATCTTTTTGCACAAAGGAAATGAAGCCTATAATTGGGACCATTACAGTTTTTTTTTTTTTCAATCTGGTTTAAGCATATATATATATATATATATATATATGAATTTTGGCCCATTCCTCCAGACAGAACTGGTGTAACTGAGTCAGGTTTGTAGGCCTCCTTGCTCACACATGCTTTTTAAATTCTGCCCACAAATTTTCTATTGGATTGAGGTCAGGGCTTTGTGATGGCCAGTCCAATACCTTGACTTTGTTGTCCTTAAGCCATTTTGCCACAATTTTAGAGGTATGCTTGGGGTTATTGTCCGTTTGGAAGACCCATTTGCGACCGAGCTTTAACTTCCTGGCTAATGTCTTGAAATGTTGCTTCAATATAT
This sequence comes from Myxocyprinus asiaticus, assembly GCF_019703515.2. Lineage (NCBI taxonomy): Eukaryota > Metazoa > Chordata > Actinopteri > Cypriniformes > Catostomidae > Myxocyprinus > Myxocyprinus asiaticus. Next base: position 44,316,473 of record NC_059354.1, read on the forward strand.
CCACATAATTTTCCTTCCTCATGATGCCATCTATTTTGTGAAGTGCACCAGTTCCTCCTGCAGCAAAGCACCCCCACAACATGATGCTGCCAGCCCCATGCTTCACGGTTGGGTTGGTGTTCTTCGGCTTGCACGCCTCACCCTTTTTCCTCCAAACATAACGATGGTCATTATGGCCAAACAGTTACATTTTTGTTTCATCAGACCAGAGAAAATTTCTCCAAAAAGTAAGATCTTTTTACCCATATGCACTTGCAAACTGTAGTCTGGCTTTTTATGGTGGTTTTGGAGCAGTGGCTTCTTCCTTGCCAAGCAGCCTTTCAGGTTACTGTATGTCGATATAGGACTCCTTTTACTGTGGATATAGATACTTGTCTACCTGTTTCCTTCAGTATCTTCACAAGGTCCTTTGCTGTTGTTCTGGTATTGATTTTCACTTTTCGCACCAAACTACGTTCTTCTCTAGGTGACAGAATGCATCTCAATCCTGAGCGGTGCGTGGTCCCATGGTGTTTATACTTGCGTACTACTGTTTGTACAGATGAATGTGGTACCTTCAGGCATTTGTAAATTGCTCCCAAGGATGAACCAGACTTGTGGAGGACCACAATTTTTTTCCCGAGGTCTTGGCTGATTTCCCATGATGTCAAGCATACAGGCACTGAGTTTGAAGATAGGCCTTAAAATACATCCACAGGTACACCTCCAATTGACTCCAATTAGCCTATCAGAAACTAATTGGCTAATTGCCTAAAGGCTTGATATCATTTTCTGGAATTTTCCAAGCTGCTTTAGGCACAGTTAACTTAGTGTATGTAAACTTCTGACCCACTGGAATTGTGATACAGTCAATTAAAAATGAAACAATCTGTCTGTAAACAATTGTTGGAAAAATTACTCGTATCATGCACAAAGTAGATTTGCCAAAACTATAGTTTGCTAATATTAAATCTGTGGAGTGGTTAAAAAAATGTTGTTTTAATAACTTCAACCTAAGTGTATGTAACTTCTGACTTCAACTGTGTGTGTGTGTGTGTGTATATATATATGCTGGATGTGTTTTGTTTTTGTCACCATTTGGAGAAAATTCTAGAGACTGCTGTGTGTGAAAATCCCAGGAGATCAGCAGTTACAGAAATACTCAAACCAGCCCATCTGGCACCAACAATCTTGCCACAGTCCAAATCATTGAGATCAAATTTTTTCCCTATTCTGATGGTTGATGGGAACATTAACTGAAGCTCCTGACCCGTATCTGCATGATTTTATGCACTGCACTGCTGCCACACGATTGGCTGATTAGATAATCGCATGGATGATTGTTGGTGCCAGACGGGCTGGTTTGAGTAATTCTGTAACTGCTGATCTCCTGGGATTTTCACACACAACAGTCTCTAGAATTTACTCCGAATGATGCCAAAAACAAAAAACTTCCAGAGAGGGGCAGTTCTGTGAAAGGAAACGCCTTGTTGATGAGAGAGGTCAACAGAGAATGGCCAGACTGGTTCGAACTCACAAAGTCTACGATAACTCAGATAACCCCTCTGTACAATTGTGGTGAGAAGAATATCATCTCAGAATGCTATTCAGAGATGCGGGTTGGTGCTGTTTTGGCGGCACGATGGGGACCTACACAATATTAGGCAGTTGGTTTTAATGTTGTGGCTGATAGGTGTATATCATAATCCTTATTGCTGTAATGCTAAACAATAACAAGCATTTATACATCACAGTAGTATATTTTATAATGCACATAATTTATGCTGATTTTTTAATAATTGCATTACAATATTTTTTCATAGTATACAGTAAATAAATGTATGTAGTACACTAATGAGCTCAAAAGTAAATTGTCTGGATGCATTACAGTAATGATACTTGATAGGGAAAATGTGTTTAATTGTCATGAAAATTATGTCACAATGTCTGTCACAAATCTAAATAGTACAAAAAATATCTTAATTTTCTTTATGGAAAACATTTTCTTATTTTGATTTTGGAGTGCAATGTGATCTGGACATGTTTTCGTGAGATTCATCCCAACATTCTAGACTCCTTTTCAGTCTGTCCCGAAATGTAATATACTGCTTGATCTGTGTCAGATCAGCTCATTACTTACCAAAGTCCCCTCTGTCTAGTGTAGTAATTTCTTGATCATCGTCATAAATTCCTGGAAAACACATTTAAATGTTTTTTTTCTCGAGGATAGACAAATATGGCATATCTTGAAGAGCTTTAAACATACATTCATTTTTACAATAATTACAATAATATCCATACAGAGCATGATGGAGAGAAATCAATTACCAAAATCATATCTGTAATAGTTCCAGCTTTCATATCTTCCTCCCTGTTGTTCATCTTGCAGGCCCTTCTCTCCATACTTGTCATATTTCTTCCTCAAGTCCTCATCCTTCAACACCTCGTAGGCCCGATTGATCTTCAAGAATTTGTCGTGGGCCGTTTCATCGTTCTAAAAAGACACAATTGCTGAGATCTCAGAGACACTCCAAAGGATGATGTGTTAATTGCTCGATGGCATGCCAAAATAAATCTACTCACAGGGTTTTTGTCCGGATGCATTGTGAGAGCGAGCTTTTTGAAGGCCTGCCGGATCTCTCGAGTGCCTGCCTCTCTCGAAATACCCAACAACTTGTAGTAATCCTCATCGGAGGAAATGGCAACAAACAGCCATAATGCGATGAAGGCAAACACCAAAGTTCTCCTTGAAGGTCTTTGATGATTCTGGAACATCTCCATCGTTGAAGGCTGTAGTTGGTGCAGATTTTTGGTGAAGGATTGCTTACAGGAATCTGATGCTCATCCTCAACAAAGGCACCTTGCGAGCAATGACAGCGAGAAAGAAAAAGAGACACTCTTGGTGTGGAAAGTGAACACGTCAGTGTTTACAGAGGGTGGAGCAACTTCATACTTTCTCTTGACATCTCTGACATACAGACAGACACACCACATCATCTGTCTGTTTGATCACTGGTTCTCGGCCAAAAAATGAGTCGCAGGTCGCGGACAGCAGGGGGGAAAAAAACAATGCTAAATGCAATTAATAAAATGCAACTAACCATATAATCGTGTATAGTTGGAATATTTAAATAAACAGGCTTCGGCTAATAATTTTGCCCATTGATGGGCCCATGCAATTGATTGTAGTTTTAATAAGTTCCAATGCCTGATTTGTTGCAGCATTGTGTCTCCACTTGCCAAATTTGGTTCCTAAAGCAAAGCCAGTTGAGAACCAATCATTTTATTCAGATCACGTCATTTAACAGTCAATTTGTTTTCTTTACTGTCTTTACACCTAGTTATACAACACATAGCTTAATATGAAGCTCGAGATTACGTATTATATCTCTGCTCACATTAAGATATTTTTTTCTGTTATAATACATGTTTATGCGACATTACAAACATAGACTAAAACCGGTTAGATAATTAGACATCTAATTCCTGAATTCCACAGCAAAACTTCTGACCAAAATCCAATCAAGTCATTCCCAGTATAAATTAAGTAAACTCAACGTTTGTTTTCGATGCAGTGTGTATATGGTCTCACCTTTTTTTGAATACTCTACAATAATCAAGCAGCAGTGCTCTAATTCATGCTTTTATTATAGGACAGACACCGGTGACAATAACAGCGTGAAGCAAGCAGTAGAAGGAGAGCAACAAGCCACCAGAAGTCTTCCTCTTCTGCAGTTTTTTGGTGGTTGGCATTCACTGCCACCAACTGGTAAGGAGTGTGGGTCTGGATCAGCTAATTCTTCTTATACAATTGTGACCTAAACTATGAGACCTAAAGTCTGTCTGTATGTCAGAGATGTCAAGAGAAAGTATGAAGTTGCTCCACCCTCTGTAAACACTGACGTGTTCACTTTCCACACCAGGTTGTATGAAGAGAAAAAAGGTGCAATGTAAGTGAATGTTGACTGAGGCTATCAGTCTCTAATATTCTGCTTAACATCTCCTTTTGTGTTCAAACATTTTGTCTTTTTAGTCATTCATATCTGTTAAATATTACAAACAGACACATGTCCTGATATTCTTATTAAAGTTGTATAACAGTATAATAGATAATTAGCAGATTACAATTTCCAAGCAATGGTAAAATGATTCTCTGTCTGTTTTCTGTCTTTGAAGCATCTACAGGTGTTGTTTGCTGGTGAAGCTACACATGTGAACTTCTACACCACAACCCATGGAGCTTACCTCACAGGGGTCAGAGAAGGGCAAAGACTCATAAGCCATTACTCTGGTTGAACAGTACAATCCTAGAGAGGAGAATATACACTTTGGTTTCATGAAGATAACATTTTATGAGTGTATACCATTTTATAGACTTGCTCTCACACCCTAGACTTACACAAGTTTTTAAATGATCCACAGGAAGTTTATAGCTGCCTGGAAATCTGCATAAATATAAGTGTTTACATTCAACTGTACAATGCATATTTCTATCCTGTTCATTGTTAAACAACCTCAGCTACATGATGTACATGCAGTTTTGATGAAGAAATATTTTTTCTGAGTCTCTAAAGCAATGTTGAATAATATTCTCATTCTTTAAATAAATGATAAAAAATGTAAAGATGACTGCAGTTGTATTAAATGGTCTCAAAATCGGCTGAACTGATTAGAATGAAATTGAATCCGATAATCAGATTAGAATAAAAAAAATACTATTTCTATCTAAAATGTGTTTTCATTGAATATTATAATTTATGAATCCAATTATTTAACACAAAAGAGTTGACTCATTAACCACATAATCCCCCCCCCACCACACACACACACACACACACACACACACACACTCACACTTTAAGACCCCTTTATATAAGTAAGAAAATTCTATATTGACCATATTTAAAGATGGAAAAAAATTTGGTCTCTATAACATGTGTAGGTCTTATGGCGTACGGTCTGTAATGAAACAGTGCCTTTTTGAAACAGTAGAAAATAAAAACAAGCATGGTGTGAATTCAAATACACTTGTAAACAAAATGCATATTAAGTTACAATAGTTTGCAAAATTCACAAATAGACATTTTTTATTTTTTTTACAAGTAAAATTACATTGATTTATGGTATGTAGTCAAAATAATGATAAGATGAATGAATGAAATTATTTATAAATCAACCAAGAAGCACATTTTCCTATACCTAAATATAAGATGGTTATTGGAAAATTAACTTTTCCTGATCAAGTACCATTTTAGTTTTTTACTTTTTTTGTTGTTGCAAAAATTTTTAAAAACAAACAAGGCACCTGCGACATAATCTCAACTAAGCTGAGCAGACATCAACATAATGGTAAAGGAGTAAAAAAAAAAAAAACATTCTTTTTGTAAACCAATGTTAGGTCATTCCAAGGCTTTCTAATAAAATAAATTATTTATTAGCATTCTTCTTCTTCATATATTTCAATTACCTAAAAAAACAAATGTACTTATTTCAAACAAATATTGAAAGCAGGTTGGGTCTTCATAAATTTAGCTGTACATAATCTAAGTGCCCGAAATTGAATTTTGTAGCCACCGGAAGTCAGTGTGTCTTAATCAAAATAAAAGTCTGCAATCTGTATAAATCGAAGTGACAGTTTCATGGTGTATTACAGAAAGCTAAATTTATGAAGACCCAACCTGCTTTCAATATTTGTATATGCCATAAGACCTACACATTTTATAGAGACCAATTTTTTTTCCATCTTTAAATATGGTCAATATAGAATTTTCTTACTTATATAAAGGGGTCTTAAAGTGCGAGTGTGTGTGTGTGGGGGGGGGGATTATGTGGTTAATGAGTCAACTCTTTTGTGTTAAATAATTGGATTCATAAATTATAATATTCAGTGAAAAAACATTTTAGATAGAAATAGCATTTTTTTTATTCTAATCTGATTATCGGATTAAATTTCATTCTAATCAGTTCAGCCGATTTTGAGACCATTTAATACAACTGCAGTCATCTTTACACTTTTTATCATTTATTTAAAGAATGAGAATATTATTCAACATTGCTTTAGAGACTCAGAAAGAATATTTCTTCATCAAAACTGCATGTACATCATGTAGCTGAGGTTGTTTAACAATGAACAGGATAGAAATATGCATTGTACAGTTGAATGTAAACGCTTATATTTATGCAGATTTACAGGCAGCTATAAACTTCCCGTGGATCATTTAAAAACTTGTGTAAGTCTAGGGTGTGAGAGCAAGTCTATAAAATGGTATACACTCATAAAATGTTATCTTCATGAAACCAAAGTGTATATTCTCCTCTCTAGGATTGTACTGTTCAACCAGAGTAATGGCTTATGAGTCTTTGCCCTTCTCTGACCCCTGTGAGGTAAGCTCCATGGGTTGTGGTGTAGAAGTTCACATGTGTAGCTTCACCAGCAAACAACACCTGTAGATGCTTCAAAGACAGAAAACAGACAGAGAATCATTTTACCATTGCTTGGAAATTGTAATCTGCTAATTATCTATTATACTGTTATACAACTTTAATAAGAATATCAGGACATGTGTCTGTTTGTAATATTTAACATATATAAATAACTAAAAAGACAAAATGTGTGAACACAAAAGGAGATGTTAAGCAGAATATTAGGGACTGATAGCCTCAGTCAACATTCACTTACATTGCACCTTTTTTTTCTCTTCATCCAATGAAAGTGAATAGGGACTGAGGCTATCAGCCCCTAAAATTCTGCCCAACATCTCCTTTTTGTTACACAGAAGAAAGTTTAGAACAACATAAGGGCTAGTACAGTAAATGTTAACAGTTAACAGTTAACAGGGAGGGGGGGGTGCAATATCCCTTTAAAAACATCTAATATTTTGCATATATGTCAGGGTTCCCACACTTTGTGTCCAGTGAATTTTCATAACCTTTCAAGCCATTCCCTTTCAAGTCATTAGAGTAATTACATAAAAAGTGAACCCTTATACAAGATAATGGACTCACATACTCTCTGAAACAATATGCATTTATTGATATAAAAAGAAGCTGAGCACTTACCTTCCTCCCTCTGCTTTTAGCTTTAGGAGGAAGAGGTGACGCCAATGCCTTGTGTGCTTTCACTCCATTAACACCATGAGGAATAAATGTATAGGAGCCACTGACGTGGGAATCACAACCCCATCTGGAGATTAGTGTCTTTGAGACTTCTGGTATTGACCAGCCTGTGAAAGATCTTAGCAACCTTTAAAGACATAAACAGGATTTGTCAGCAACAAAACATGCACAAAACATGCAATGAGCCTATCTTGCAAATTAGTGATAGACTGATATATCTATTGGTCAGGTCAGTTAATAGGCCAATAATTGACCATTTTAAGATTAGGTGCATCCAGAAATAACCATACTGTTTGGCCTATTAACAGAAGTGTTCCAAAATCTACCAACAGTCTTGTCAATTAATAAAACAAAAATTCTCTTTTGATTTTTTTCTGAATTTGGAGTAATTATTGCGTAAAATAAGACCATTTAATTTTGGCAGTTTTGCGTAGGCCTACTTCTTATTTGCTGTCATGGCCACGCTGCTCTCTAAATAGATATTGGCATCAGCATTGGCCACTGAAAAACCCATAATGGTCATTTGTCACTATTACAAATGGCTCTAAATGAATGTAGTTGTCTGACAGCTGCAATAGATACCATACCTCACACAGATAGCTCCAACTTCACTGTCCTGAAGCGTCTCCATGTATAATGCTTCTCTACCAGTGATCCAGCCACACAGAGCTGTTGGGTGACGTGCCACCGTATCAAACCCGGTGATTTTCTTGAACCAAGTCTTCTTCCAGGATTCTCCTTCTAGCAGAGACTGATAAACGTTTTTATCTTCAGGGCCCTCATCCCACACAAGTTGAACCCCAGCACAGTCTTCTGGCCAAAACCTTTCCTCGAAATACAGGAAGATTTTGTCCACTATCCCAAAGCCGAGATTCTCAATTGCAGTCAGCTTGGATTTTGGTAAGGATGGCTTAAACATGGATGTTGCTTTGTCTTTGAGGACCCCCAAAGACACTGTGACAATCACATGGTCTGCTTCATAGCTCTCTCCATTTTCACAGATGATCCGAACAGGATACTTCTGCCCTCCATGCTTCCCTTTTTTAACCAAATCCCACTGGATGCTGTTCACCGGTGCACTACACTTGACAGTTCCTGCAGGAAGATCTTTTAGGAGAACATCTAAGATTGCCTGATAGCCACCCGGTCCCAAAGTGTTAAAGAAACCTCCCTCTAACGCAGTGTAATAACTAATCTGCGAGGCAGACACCTCATAGAGAGAAGAGCAGGCTTCATCTGTGCATTCCGTTCTCTTGCACCATTCGAAAACTTTTTGGCCATCCTTTCCCGCTGCTAAAGGTGACTCACCAAATGCATCATCCAGATAACCTCCCAGAGTTAGCTCTCTGTGCCTGCGTTCAAGAGCATCATCAAAAGCTTTGGCGGTGAGCTTGCTGAAGTGCGAACACACTGGATCTACAACCGTTGTGGAGACCTGCTTTCCATCTTCCTTGAAAAAGTAATCTCGAGGAGTTACCGAATGGGGCAGGCACATGATCTTGCTTGCTGATGGTCCCTCCGAGAGCAGGTTCTGTTCTTTTGCAAGCTGGAAAAGGGGGTTTCCTTTCTGTCCGTGAATCCAATTAGCCCCAACTTCAATTATATTCTCAGTGAACGGTTTAGTGGTGTAGACTCGCCCTCCAATTCTTTCCTTTGCCTCAACAACCAGGACATTTTGAAATCCTGCTTTGACCAACGTTGCCGCAGCAGCCAAACCTGCAAAGCCTGAACCTACCACTACAACCTTGGCACTTTTGGGTGCTGTAGAAGTGCTCATTCCTGCAGCTTTGTTCGGCTCTTTAGAGAAAGAAAAGCAGAAATTTAATACAGAAATTTTTAAAAAGCAAGGTGTCTAAAGTCCTAAGGGCAAACAGCAACACTTGCACAGCAATAAGGAGGAACTTAACAAAGAGTACAGGTGATACTGCCTGCAACCTCTGCACTAAATGTGTTTGCTTTATGTGCCAGGTCAATATTTAAACACCTGGTAAGCTTGACGTCATTGACCTTAAGTCTATATGTCATTGTTATCAGAGTTCAGGCGGTCATAGTATATCCAATGGCAGATTAAGTTTCAGATACTGTAATATGCAGCAAGACCTTCCCTCGCGTGCACTTGGAAGGTTGCATGTTAACTACCTGCGACTGCAACCCACTCGAACTACATGAACACGCACTCAACATGTTGTTTTCTACTGCCTAACGGCAATGTCGTAAACAGCAGTGTGAAGCAGCGACATTTGCGAGAATTCATGGACCGACGAACTTCAAAATAAATGTCTTTGTAGAATAATCATAAAATAACACAAAATATATTTATATCGGAAATTTGATGTATAAAAAATAAATAAATAATCTTGCATTTATTGAGTGACAATTGGTTAAAAATGAATGAATGAATGAATGAATGAATGGCTGTACTGTACACTTCTGTCAAACCCAGTCAAAACATTATGCTTAAACTTTCTGTATTTATTTAATTAATTTAATTTCTTTTGTAAATTATACAATTTGTCATTCCATGTAAACACATAGATGGCGCTACTAAGCAACGCTTTTCTCGTTTCATTTTTTTTTTTATGTGAAACGATCAGTCGACGTTCCATAAATGGGACTTTATAGAATTTATAATTATATTATATTATATTATATTATATTATATTATATTATATTATATTATATTATATTACCACTCTGAGTCTCCCATCACTTTTAATTGGTGGTTGCGATTTCAAAGAAACTAAATTTCCCAACAAAACTATCAGAAATATGTTTGATAACATTTTATTCCCTACTGTAGTTTATAGAAACTTTATTTCACAGTTTCTCTCAAAAGAAACTATTTACAGATTACGTACACATTATTTAAAATTCCCATTAACTCCCAAAGCTAAGGAAATTCATTTCAAAATTTTAAACGATGTTTATCCCTCCAGTGAATTTGTACGACTAAGATTTGGAATTGAAACTAGTAATTGTGTATTTTGTGATAATATTGAAACTACTGATCATTTATTTTTCCATTGTATGTATGTAGATGCTTTATGGCTTGATATTCATGAGTGGCTTTATCCAAAGGTTCCTCTTCTTGATGTCTTCTCTCATAAGGACATTGTCTATGGACTTGTTATTAACAGCAACAAAGACGATTTTCTGTTTAATAATATTCTTATTCTTGGGAAATTTTATATACACAAATCTAAATATTTGAAAGTGAAACCCAGGTTTTCTGTATTTCACAATATGTTTCTTTCTTATACAAATGCCCTTATGTTGATGAAAAGTACAAATGCGAGAAAACGTTTTGATATAATAGAAGAATATGATTTGAAAAACAAACCCTAGCTTTCTTTTTTATTTTTATTTATTTATTTATTGTAATGGTCTTATGCACCTGATCTCATTGCTATATTGCAATGATGTATAATGTTGTTTGTATATGACATTGTTAAAAAAAAAAAAAAAAAAAGAATATATATATATATATATATATATATATATATATATATATATATATATATATATATATATAATTTTACATTATATTATTTATTATATTATATTATATAATATTATATTGTATTGTATTATTATATTATATTATATTATATTATATTATATTATATTGATACGGAAAGCTTTTCACACTTGTTAATATTAACAAGGTTTTGAGTTTGAAAATCATTCAAAAGTTAACAGTCAGAGAGATGGACCGACTAACTGCCGATTGATTGTTTTGAATGGATCATTTATACCTATGTGAGATTAATTATACGCCAAAATACGCAAAATCTTACGTATCTGCCATACGAATATAAAGCATTGTATTGGAATGGAAAACTTTAAAACAAAAGCTCATTAAGAAACTCATCACTTTGCTAAAAGGCATAAAACAACCCAAATCAGCCTGGGGTAAGATGCAGATTAATGTGCCAACGTGTAAAATGCTCATTTTTTTCTTTTAATTTTAGGCATTACATTTTATTTGGCCTCTAAAATACTTGTTCTTAATAGCAGGGCCGTAGCAAGGTATTGGCTATTTCCTATTAAAAAATACTGTTTAGAATTGTGGGGCCCCCCTGGACCTGTGGGCCCCTGGAATCGTTACCAACTTTCACCCCACTAGCTACGGCCCTGCTTAACAGTATTTTGATTGTAGGCCCGGTCCAGTGTTGGGAGAGCAAAGCTCATTTGGGAACAGATAAAGGTATGTTATGGACATGTTTTTAGTTTGTTTTTGTCAAGTCTGGTCCTGGTCATTCATTAGATGGCGCTATGACACTATTTTGTGATCACTTGTGCATTTAGAGATAAAAGAGTATGGGATCAAAATCCCGGCAAATGTATTGCGGTCGGATCCAAAAATAATAATCGTGAATAAAAAAATAATAAGCGCAGATTAAAAATTATAAGCATGAATCAAAAATATATAAACACATTTAAAATATGCTGCAAAAAAAAAAAAAAAAAAAAAAAAAAAAAAAAACAAGGCTGGGTTGGTGTGGATGTTTGATGCATGTTTTTACTAGCTGTACCAATGTAGTCGTGTGTTCAGAACCCAACATGATCCGCTTTTCCATGTTGCTGAATGTGCCGTTATGTACTGATCCTACGTTGGCATCACTGGCACGGCTACACGTAGTTTCTTTTTACACGATACTGCAGTGAAATCAGAAACAAGTGACCAAGCGTCCCCACGTAAATTAATAATATAATAAAGTTGGCTTGACGTTGGACGTTCTTGATTCACAAATAGTCGCAAATTTAGGGACCGTCTCTAAAGATACAGCATACATTTGCATAACATAGAGTATACAACTTCAGTAACATTTGAAGCAAATGACTTACAGGCATACAATCAACTCCAAAGTGCGCATGTAGGTGTCAGCAATAATGCACACCTTTTACATTTTTGATATAATAATAATAATAAAAAAAAAAAAAGTCAAGTTATATGTAAGCATTTCTATATACATCAGTATTGTAATAGGGCTTGGTGTCGGGATCTGGATTTTATTTAATGGAAAAGTGAATCAAGTTGGGTTCTGAACACACGACTACATTGATACAGCTAGTAAAAACATACATCAAACATCCACACCAACCCAGCCTTGTTTTTTTTGTTTTGTTTTGTTTTTTTAAGGTATGCAGCCAATAACCTACAAAAAAGGGAGTCTTAAATAATGCCTAAACTAAAGACTCTGCTAACTAAATTCAGCTGACTCGATACGTGTTAACGGACTGTGATAATGGCCTACTCAGACAACACATTGTTTCCTAGAGCTGGCAGAAAATACTCAAAATAGACACAAGCAGTGTATCTAACAACCACAAATAATATCATCATGATGGCGCTGCGGATGTCTGCCTCAGTGTGGAGCTCCTCATTTGTTGTTTTTGTTTGTTGGTGCTGTGTTTAGTAATCTTTTTCCAGTCAGTTTTAACAGAGACGAACTGCTGAACATTCGACAGCATGTACCAGACAATCTTTTCCCGGTTTTTAAATATTCAGACATTTTGCTAGACATTTTAGTGAAGGCGCGGCTTTGTTGTTCAGGAGACACAGGTGAGGGAGACGAGTATTCACTTAGCGAATCTCCGCTCTCTTCCTTACAAAACGGACGAACTACATCTCCTCACAGTAAAAACAAGGACTTTTCAACCTCTGCTGCCTTGTGCTTCACAGAAACCTGGCTGAGTGAAGCCATTCCGGACAGCGCGTTACATCTGCTGGGCTTCCAGCTGTTCAGAGCGGATCGAGTTAACGGGGAAAATGAGAGGTGGTGGAACATGCTTTTATATCAATGAAAGTTGGTGTACAGATGTAACAACATTAAAGAGGATGTGCTGTCCTAATTTGGAAGCTTAACTGTAAGCCTTTCTACTCGCTGCGGGAGTTTTCCTCATTTATTCTGGTGAGTGTGTATATCGCACCAAACAAGTGTTTGAATGTCGTGGTGCAAGAGCTGGCTGATCAAATCACAGACATGGAACAAAAATACCCGGAATCAGTTATTATTATTCTTGGGGATTTTAACAAAGCAAATCTCACACGTGAACTGCCCAAATACAAACAGCACATCACATGCCCCACCAGAGACAGGAACATACTGGATCATTGCTACACAACAATAAAGGATGCATATCGCTCTGTCCCTAGAGCAGCTTTGGGACTCTCTGATCACTGTCTGGTTCATCTTCTTCCAACCTACAGGCAGAAATTAAAATCAACCAAGCCAGTAGTAAGGACTGTAAAGAGATGGACCAATGAAGCAGAGTGGGAACTACAAGCCTGCTTCGATTGCACAGATTGGAGTGTTTTTGAGGCTGCAGCCACAGACCTGGACAAGCTCACAGATACTATTACATCATATATCAGTTTCTGTGAGGATATGTGCATTCCTACTAGGACTTATTTAAAGTTCAACAATGACAAACCGTGGTTTACAGCAGAGCTCAGGCAGCTTCGTCAGGCCAAAGAGGATGCTTACAGGGGTGGGGATAAAGTCTTGAACAATCAGGCCAGGAACATACTGAATAAGGAAATCAGAGTGGCTAAAAGGAGATACTCTGAGAAGCTGAAAAACAAGTTTTCAGCTAATGCCCCTGCATCAGTGTGGAGCGGCATGAAACAACTCACAAATTACAGGAATCCTACCCCCAACCCTGTAGAGAACCAACAACTGGGTGACGACCTGAATGTGTTCTACTGCAGATTTGAAAGGCCCAATCTCACACCCCACACCCACTCTGACCTTCACTTCACACAAACACCAACACCTCCTGCAACCCCCCTCCTCCAACTTCCTGCTACTCAACCTGCACTTAAGATCTGTGAAGATGATGTGAGCTGCGTCTTTTTGAAACAAAAGATGAGGAAGGCTTCAGGCCCAGATGGCATCTCACCAGCGTGTCTTCGATCCTGTGCTAACCAGCTGGCCGCCATCTTCACACAGATCTTCAATAAATCACTGGAGCAGTGTGAAGTCCCATGCTGCTTCAAACGCTCAATCATTATTCCTGTCCCAAAGAAACCAAAAATCACAGGACTTAATGACTACAGACCTGTCGCCCTGACGTCTGTAGTCATGAAATCATTTGAGAGACTGGTGTTGGCCCACCTGAAGAACATCACTGGACCCTTTCTAGATCCCCTTCAATTTGCTTATCGAGCAAACAGGTCTGTGGATGATGCAGTCAACATAGAATTGCATCATATCCTGCAACATCTGGACAGACCAGGGACATATGCAAGGATCCTTTTTGTGGACTTCAGTTCAGCTTTCAACAACACCATCCCAGCTATACTCCAGAATAAATTACACCAACCCTCTGTTCCCATGTCTATCTGTCAGTGGATTACCAGCCTTCTGACTGACAGGCAGCAGCTTGTGAGACAGGGGAAACTCACTTCTAGCACCTGTACAATCAGCACTGGTGCCCCCCAGGGATGTGTGCTCTCCCCAATACTCTTCTCCCTCTACACCAATGACTGCATCGCCAAGGACCCCTCTGTCAAGCTCCTGAAGTTTGCAGACGACACCACTGTCATCGGCCTCATCCGAGATGATGATGAGTCTGCATACAGAAGGGAGGTTGAACAGCTGGCTGTCTGGTGCAGTCAAAACAACCTTGAGCTGAACAAGCTCAAAACGGTGGAGATCATTGTGGACTTTAGGAGAAACACCCCAACACTGACCCCCCTTACCATTCTAAACAGCACTGTGGCATCAGTGGAGTCATTCAGGTTCCTGGGCACTACCATCTCACAGGACCTGAATTGGGAGACCCACATTGACTCCATTGTGAATTTCTTTCGCCAGCTGAGGAAATTCAACCTGCCACAGGCGCTACTGATACAGTTTTACTCAGCATTCATTGTGTCTGTGCTCTGCACTTTAATAACTGTCTGGTTTGGTTCAGCTATGAAATCAGACATCAGAAGACTACAGAGGACAGTTTGGACTGCTGAGTGGATTATTGGTTGCCCCCTGCCCCCCCCCCCCCCCCTTTTAAAGAACTGTACACATCCAGAGTGAGGAAAAAGGCTGGAAAAATCACTCTGGACCCCACTCACCCTGCCCACTACCTTTTTGAACTGTTGCCTTCTGGCCGACGCTTCAGAGCTCTGAGCACCAGAACCGTCAGGCACAGGAACAGTTTTTTCCTTCAGGCTATCCATCTCATGAACAGTTAAATTGCCCCATTGAGCAATAACTATGTGCAATACACAGTTTAGTCTTTTTTATATTTATCCAACACATCCAAGTTCTTCTGCCATTTCATTCCTCTGTCACCTCCCCTCTTCGAATGATTGGCTAGAGGAGGATCTGTCGATCAAGAACTAGTGGACCAATAGGGACGCAAAACGCCCCCTGATTTACATGAAAATCTACTCACAAGTTTTGGAAAATCAAGCGCAGAACTTGGAAACAAAAGCAAAGAAAAATATGGCATAAGCGTACAAAAAAAATGAAAATAAGAGCAATTTTGTCCGAGAGCACAAAAAACAGTAATATAACCAAGGAAAACATGGTTTTGTTTGCAATTCTGATGATTTTGATTTATTTATTTATTTATTTTTTGCAGCATATTTTAAATGTGTTTATATATTTTTGATTCATGCTTGCTATTTTTTGATCCGTGACCACAATACATTTGGCGGGATTTTGATCCCAAGTTTATCCTATAAAAATCGCCTTCGCCAGAAATTCATGACGAAGTGAAATGAACTCGATCAACTGTTAATGCAATGGCGTATAACTCATCAAAAACCCAAAATAACGAATATAGACCAGCAAAAACGATCTTTACGGACAAATTATAGGGAGAACAAACCTAGAGCAACCAACCAAAGGACACGACACCACACATGGCCCCACGTAAATGTCGCCATCTAGAAGGTTCTGCAGGGATTACAACCAGCTCAAGGTAACATCAACATCTTTTTCAGTGTTTTTTCACAGTTGCATGACTTATTTATTCAGATATTTAGTTTGTTTTAGTCATTGTTCTACAAGGTATCTGAGGTAAATCTACATGTCTAAGTTGGCATGTTTTGGGGTTAGGGATAGGGTACCAAACACCTTTTCTGTGTTTTTCTGTATTTACCATCACACAATAGCTTGCCTGAGTGACTATGAGGCTATGCCTGTCATCTTTTGTGTATGCTTTTAAACATTTGGTTACCATTCCCAAGCAAGAATGTGTCTATTTTGTTTAATACAAGAGAAAAAAGCTGCCTTGCCTAGGGCTACAATAAGAGTTTTACAATATGACATTGAATTTGTGCATGAGTTAATGTATAATGTTATCAAAGAGGTGACAAAAGAGTTTCCATTACAATGAGGTCTTTTTCTGTTTATTGACTTTTCCATTAGACAGGTGATGTGCCTCTTGTGTACAGTGAATGATTAATTCCATGGAAGTTAGAAATTAGATAGTATAGTTTATTATCAGTGCTCTCTATGCATCAATGAACCTCATACAAAACCTTTATCTTAGTTACTGTAGAATATTACATTTTATTGTAGTGCTTAAACAACTGAAGAAAAACAGATTTTGGTCAGTGCTTTATCCATCCTTTCGAATCCAATACAAATCCCTGTGTAAATAAGACAGATTTGCAAACTTAATTTCCCCATTTATTCCATATTCTCCATTCAGTTGAAATTATACTTTGAGGTAAATAATTCAGTTCCATAACATCAACTTTAAATATGACTACCAATTTGATAGCTTTTCCAAAAAATATATTTAAATAAAGTAATTTTATGTAAACATGTAAATCTAAAAATCTAAAAGGAAATGATCCTGACTGTTGAGTTTTTGCACAGCGCCACTACTGGCATTCAGACAGTTAAGCACGTGCTGTAGCACAGAGATGCATTTGTGCGCTTCCTAAAACAGGCCCTTTTCTTTCTTCAGGTTCAGCTGCTTCCAGGCTGGCATGGCATAGAAATCCAACCGAGAAATCCCCATAATCAGTGCAAAGTCATCATTTGAGAGATAATCCTGCACAGACAATAGAGGTAAGGTGTTAGGTTTAGAAATGGGTACATTTTGTCAAAACACGTCCAGGTCACGTTTCATCCCAAAATTAAAATGAAAAACATTATTATAAAAAAAATTAAGCCTTTTTGAACCATCAAGATTTTTGCATTGTGAAATTATTTCCTTATATTATGATTTTCCCCCCCACATTATAGTCATTAAATTAAGATTTTTTATTTTTTTTATTTTTTTGGATAACATTTGTGAGATTCACCCACATCGATAATATATTATTTGTATTCTTTAAATAAAGTATGCTTAATTTGTTTGGAAACAAAACTTGTTTTGCTGAATGCTAAATGATTTGAATATGCTTACTAAAAGTAATATTTTATTGATTTTGGGCTATGATTTTGGAATTCATTCCATTTAGAGGTCTGCGCAGGACTGTTTTTCACTCCTGCAAGTTTCTATCCCGCACTCTAACTCTCCCGCTGAATTTTACTCCATGTTCACCACTCTCTGCCTGCAGTAATTTTCTTACCGACCGCTCCCGTTACTGCAACCATTAGTTTTCCACATTGGGCAAAAAGCATTCAAATAGACAACACGTGTACACAAAGAACATCTTGTTTTTCTGTTATTGCTATTATCGGATGACACGTAACATGATGCCCATCTGACTTGCCTGAGGTTGATTTCTTAACACTAATTGACCATTTTGTAGTCAGTTTCACAGCAGTTGAATACCTGGATAGCCTGCTCTAAATATTGAATAATTTGATGCACGTGCTGTGTCCACATTTCTACATAGCATTTTCTGTTGTTAAAAATAAATTTGTTGTAATATAACATAATAATTAGTGTTTTTTTGTTGTTGTTTTTTTTTTTTCTTTGCATTCATAAATTAATATAATAAAAACAAGATATCCACATCAGGTTTTTCAGGATATTCTCTGATTGCCTGCTCCCATCCATAACATATGGATGTACTGTCTGCTACCGCCATCATGTCGGAAATTTAATTCTGCACTGCAAGAAACGTAATTGGTCCCGCGAGCCCTGTGGGAGTTCCACGGGAATGCAGACCTCTAATTCCATTTCAGTAGTTTGTAGGTTAAATTTGCTACGGTGTCTGAGAAAGTTAGATAAGTTTACCTCTTTTCTTGTGGGATCGACTCCATCAGGTAGGTCCTCTGTTATGTTCACCAGCTTGTCAGGAGGAAAGGTTTGCGCGACAGGTCGTGGCATCATGCCTCCAGAGTCTTTTGAGTTGGTTTGGTTTGTTATAGGCTGGGTCATATCCTGTGCACAAGATGTAATATCATGTTACCTGTTACATCAAGAATGGATCACTACAACTTGCCCTGTTGAGAAACTTAAGAACCTACCACAGTAATTTTGATAAGATCAGTTGCATCTCCAAGCTCTGATTTGAGCTGGTCATAGGATTTCCCACCCTAAAAAAGAATAAAATACATTTCTGACTTTTAACTTGTGCTCATGCTTGGAGGTAAGTTTTTATGCTGAAAGGCTCAGTGGGGAAACTTACAGTATGTAAGATCTACTTACACTCCACTTTTGTGGGTCCCAGGCATGGAACCAGCCTGTAAAGGTAGGTGGCTCAAATCCTTGCTTAACCACCAAGATAGGTGTATCCAGGTCACGTCCTGCAGGATGGGTCTTCAGATATTCCTGTGCTGTAACCACTGCCTCTTGCTTCTCCTTATCGTTGGCACCTTTACCGATCCACAGGAACACCTGACAGAACATACATGTGCTGTGGTCTTTTTATTGTTGTCTATAAATGATGAAAATAATTGCAAAGGAAGACAGCTGCCCAAATGTTCACCTGATCCCAGATGTCCAGCAACATGACATCGTCTTCATCCAAGTCATCTTGATTGAAGTTTGCAATCTCAGTTGCTATAAAGCGACCAGTCTGGTTGGAGCACTCAAACAACCGTGGCGTGACATTGCTGTTCTCATCCTGAAGTCTGCTCACGAGAATGGAAAACTAACTAATAGGCTCTGTTCCAAAACCTGTGAGTTATATTTGTAGTTTACTTAAAAAAACAGCCAATTTTGCGACAGGTGAGATTGATTTTAATGCACTTCCCATTATTTCTATGGTATCCGCAAATGATGACTGACTGTCGTAAAACTCTGAAAGCGATTCAGTGATGTCAGGACCATTATTATATACTGTATTATTGGCTTTAAATGTACATGTGATCCAAGTTGAGCATTACGCTTTCTCCAATTATACAAATGTGGAGGTTAAATCAGTGCTGGTGTAGCATTGTTACTGAAGCTTAACAACATGCTAATGTCAAACTCTTCTGAAATCAAAGTCTTTTTGAGCTTCCCATGAGGAGTGCTATTTGTATGACGCACAGAGATGCTGCCTTCCTGTAGAGCATTCCAAACCAGTAAATTATGAGGTTCCATTTCAGAAGCTGCCATAAGGGCTGATTAAACTGAACATGGTTGTACATCCGTCTGCACTGTTTTTTAAATTGTTTTTTTTTTATGTAAACATGCTCTAGGCGGACACTTTTGACTGTTGCGGAGCGTCTCGCTGTTTTTTCAGCGTCTTGTGCATGATGCCTTTTTTAAGATGCTGTGTCAACTTAAAAGAGCTTCAATTTAAAAAAAATGTGTCTCAATACACTAGTGTTCTGTTCCTTTTGTTGCACTGTGTCTAGCTTTTTTTGTTCTGCAAGAACATGTTCGGCCTGGACGGCCCCTTAGAAGGCAACTGCCTATGTAGGCAGTAGATCACTAAGTTTTGGAACAGAGCCATGTTGTTTAATGTTGGACAATGTGCAGTAACAGTGTTTGAATGGTACTGTACCTTTTGCTGCTGGCATACTGGGACTTTCCACCAAGGTTTACCCAGAAGTCAGCAGGTTCCTGACCTTCTGCAATAACTTGCTTCTCCCTCTTGGAGATGATGTCAGCCAGCGTTTTAGCCATCTCTCTCTCATCTCCACTGCAGCCCTGCATTGTAGTATTTAATTGACATTTAAACCCCAGGTAAGTATGTAGGACAGACCAGAAAGAGAGCATTATCCGGACAAAACAAATAACAATAAATACCAGAATACCAGAAATAATAACACAAATATTGGTGCTCCCCTACTCATATGCAGAAACACTAAATATTCAAACCCTGGTTGGATTCTGCTTGATTTTACCTCAAGTAACATTGGATACCAACCTTGCCATACCACAGGTAGCAGCTCTTCTCTGTGCTGAGCACAAACACATCATTGGAGTTTAGAGAGGATGAGCTTGGAGGAACTTCAGTGGCACGTGTGTTATACTCATTTGTGCCGTGGAAATGAAACAGTCTTACTGGTGGCTGAGTGTGGTTGGAGCCTTTCCTGGAAGACCCTTCCTGTTAAGCAATCACAATCAGTAACAACAAAGGGAAGAGGCATACACTGTGAATCCTTAAAGGAATAGTTCACCCAAAAATACAAATGACATCACAGATGTGTATGACTTTCTTTCATCTGCTGAACACAAATGATTTGCAATGATTTCAAATGAAAATATTTTTAGAATACTTTCTCAGCTCTTTTGGTCCATACAATGCAAGTGAATGGTGGCCAGAACTTTAATGCTCAAAAAAATGACATAAATCAGCATAAAAGTAATCCATAAGACTCCAGTGGTTAAATCAATATCTTTAGAAATCAAATGATAGGTGTGGGTGAGAAACAGATCACTTTCACATTCTTCTTCTTGTGTTTTTGTGATTCACATTCTTCATGCATATCGCCCCCTATTGCTATGTTTCTCACCCACACCTATCATATTGCTTCAGAAAATATTGATTAATACACTGGAGTCGTATGATGTGCTTTTTGGAGTGTCAAAATTTTGGCACCCATTCACTTGCATTGTATGGACCTACAGAGCTGAGATATTCTTCTAAAAATCGTCATTTATGTTCTGCAGAAGAAAGAAAGTCATCTGGTCATCATACACATCTGGGATGACATGAGGGTGAGTAAATGTGGGGAATTTTCATTTTTGAGTGAACTATCAATTTCATTAGTGGCACACATAACAAAAATAATTATTTTTTCAAGCAGATTTCTGAAACACTCCTACTACTCCTTTTGCCTTGCCACTTGTTTATAGTTGCTTTCACACGTACAGTACAGACTTGTCCAAAAAAATAAGGCCATTTTTCACCATGTGTGAACAGGACCCATAGTGAAATACCGGTAAACCGGAAAATTCCCGGAATGAGAAGTTGTAACATTACCGGAAATGTTCAGTTTTGATGCTATGTGTGAACAAAGCTTTTAGATTAATGGCTGACGTAAGAAGTCTGCTTTGGGCCAGTCACAAAGGTCTGACAGAGATGATGCAATTACTCTGTGCCGTTTAACGCGTAATTTTACTGTGCTTTTTAGCTGCTGGTAACATCTCTGCCTTTGTATGTTAAAGATGCATTTTGTTCCCTTCAGTTCATAAGTTCTATTTGAAGACATCAAATACAATGCCATTGGGTCACAACCAACTGTATAAATGAAAACATCAACAACATTACAGACAGTGTACGTTCAGATACAAGTCAGTCATACCCCGCCGTATTTTCAAATTAAAAGCCTAATTTTCTGACACAGCCATTTAAAGGTAATTTCTGGCAAATGACATCAAAGAGTTTATCGGGATTTTGGTGCTGATGTGTGAATGGTTGCAAAATGAATAAAAGATAGAAAGCTGATGCATGTGTGAAAGCAGATATGGTTCATTTATCCGAAAAGGCAGTCCGGCTATTTTACTGCAATTTGATAGGTTTCTTGTCTTGGGTGAAAGTGGCTAATCATTTTGAAAGCACCATAGTGTCCACTCTTCAGGAAGTCAACCAAATTGCATACTTACAGTTGACTTTGCACAATAAACTTGGATAGGAGAACATACTGTAACATCGAAAATACTACACACTTCCTCCTTAACCACCCAAATGTATACTTAGTTGCAAGTACAAACAAGATCACTGTTAAAACAGGAAGTCTGTTTGGGTTATGGGTAAATTTCCATTATTACATCTGAAGACATTTCTAAAGACTTCTTGTAGTGCAATAAATAGAAATAAATGGGATAACAGACCTACCTCATAAACAACCATTTTACCCTTGAAGATGGCCATCAGGTGCATGGGCTCCTTTCCCATGGGAACGCGAACTTGCACCGGTTCTCCATTGTACTTCTGGTCCAGAATCACAGCCTGATATGCAGAGGCTGTCAACTCTGCTGTGCTGGCATGGCGACCCTAAAACATTACCAACAGAAATTTTACAATCAGGTGCACCCAAAATTGAAAATTCTGTCATCATGCACTCACCTTCATGTTGTTCCAAGCTCATATGACTTTTTCCCCCCAGGGAACACAAAAGGACATGTTAGGCAGAATGAAAGCCTCAGTAACCATCCATTTTCATAGTAGGAAACAAAAAACAAAAAGCACTGCTGACTGAGAGTAACACACAGCCTAACACCTCCTTTTGTGTTCCACGGAAGAAAGTCAAATGGGTTTGGAAAACATGAAGGCAATTAAGACCAACATGACTGCAAATGATGGCAGAATTTTCATTCTTTGATTCATGAGATGTACATAGAGGGAGTAAATGTGAGAGAAAGATACACCTACTTGCCACATGTACAGAATGTACTGTAGCTTGCTGTTGACTTCATATTTGTAGAGAATAAGGTAACAGTCACCACCGTAGAAGTGCCCAAGCCACTTCCTATCTACAGGGACAAGTTCATTGTCCTCTATCCTCCATACCTAAGGGATGAATAGACCCATTCAGATGATTTCATGTGATATGTCCTTATTTCACAGAGATGAAAGGCAATGTATTTCACTGACCTCAGCTTCGCCTGATCCATCGTCCACCATTTTCTGCTGTGCAGCCAAGTCAGGTCTAGCATGCATTGAGGTGGCATCAAACTTGATTTGCTCAACCTTGGCTACAAAAATCAATCAAAACACATCAAACTCAGAATATTGCAGAAAAAGGATGGATCTCTTATTATTACTATTATACTGTACTTTCTTTGCCTCAGTAGCTGGTAAAAATGATTTGTCAATAATAATTATATATTTTTTATATTTTATGATAAAGTATACATTATAATAAACAATTTACTATAATTGAAGAAATGTTTAGGTTCTATTAGGTTTTTTAATTTTATAGACATTGCACTCATCAGGAGCAGTGTCTCACCAGTTAAATATTTTAGAACCTAGCAAAAATTCACCACTTAATGTATTTTGGCATAGTTAATTACTACAAAGACAAAAACATTATCTACATTCACAACCACCTGAATTTGAGTTAACTAATTTTTTTATACCAATGCTGCAGCTTCTTTAGTAGTATGTCAATTGTTACTATTAAATCATGTTTACCTATTTTCCCTGGATTGTGTGTGGTGCCCAGTCCAACTGTCTGTCCCTTCTCCGTCCACCGCTGGAAGAGCTGCTTGAAAACTGACGATTCTGCACCTTCGCTCACTGTCTCTACATAAGTGGATGCAGGATAGCCTTTTGCCTTTATGTAGGCCTTGAACAGAATGTTAAGTATTTCACTTCATTTCATAATTTACTTTTGGGAGACATGACAACACAGTAAATGCGTAATGTGGCATACAACATTCTGAAGTCCATATCTTTTATTAAAAAATGCTAATGACTTGGGAAGCAAAAATACTTAGGCAGGAGTAAAAATACCTCTGCTTTCTTCAGAGATTCTGCCCGCTCAGTTTTTGATGCTTTTTTGCCCTTCCAAACAAAGATCTTCAATCCACCTTGATCCAGCAGATAACAGTCCTGCCATGGAAATCAGATTTCAGAGTTGTGGCAGACTTTTCACATTTAGTCACTCTTCTAGTTTCCCTCCATAATTTCAGCTATCTTTGCTGGTGTCTCTAACAGGTAACAGATGTGCAAAAATTGGTTCTATTTTTTATTTTATTTTTTTTACTAAATGTCTCCATTAACATGAAACCATAACATGAAATATAAAGCTAACATAAAATTAAAATTGACCCCATTTTGTTAATGCATGTTCCTGGTCTTTTTGTGCACAATTCAATTGTGCACATTATTCCAAAATTTTGATCAAAATGTAATAACTTGCTCCATCTCTCAATTTACTTTTCTTCTCAGCTGACATCACAAATCTCTCTTTGTTTTCAACCCCTTCCTTTAAACCAGGTGGCTCCATTCTGGTATGTTACGCCCACTTTACGATCCAATCAATTCCAAATGGATAAAATAACCTTACATACAGTGAGATGTTTTTAATCCTGTGTTGCTTAGAAATATATCAGATTGCAGAAGAAAAATGGGCTGTGAACAGAGTTTCAGGTTGAGTTTAATGCTTTGGCTTTCACTACAGTAGTCAGTTATATTTAGACTTTCAAGACCTCAATCTTTTGAACAGGCCTAACTGTGAAGTGGGCTTGACTGTGTTCCTGATAGCTCTGTCTTATCTAAAAAGGCATCCATTATGTTTCCTTATGCATCTTGCTGATGCAGACAGAATACACTTATCTAACTCGTTTATGAGCCTCGCTATTTTATCAAGTGTGTCCCTCGAAAAATGCCGGTCAATGGAAAATAGCTGTGCATGGTTGTAAGGGGTGACATTTGACCTAAATGTCAGTGGAGCCTCCGCTATCAACATGGCCTTTAAACAGAATTGCTTTATGCTGTGCTGGGTTAAATTTGGGGTTGGGGTCAGGGTTGGTCTTACCTCAGTTTTCAGTAGGTCTTGAGTGAGGGGTTTTACTGCTACCTCCTGTACTACAAGGTTTCCATCAGAATCTGAAATACTTTGCACACCATATTACTTATTTTAGTTTGAGCACATACTGTATTGGTTGTCAGAATACAGATGTATTTTTTACATCCATCCCAACAATGCAACAACAGTTTAATTTGTTATTCAACATTAAATCAAAATTTACTGTATTTACTTTAATAATGCATGTTCCTTGTCTTATTGTTACCGATTCATCAGTGCTTTGTAATCTTTAATCAAAATCTAATAACTTTCTCTTCCACCGAAATAACTTTCCTTTTCTGCTGATGTCACTTAGGCCATGCAGACTATTTGGTAATGTTAAATAGCTATTTAGCCATTGTTTTAGCAAACCCACATTCATTCTATCTCCATTTTTGCATGGAACAATTCTCAATGGATAAAATCAGGTCCCACCCTATATTTTAAATATTCTGATTCACTCGGAAGTATGTAACATTACAGAAGTAAATGGGTTGTGAATGGAAATTTATGTTGGCTATAAAACAGTGCTTAAATGACTCACTGAAATAGTTTGATGGCAGTCTTCATTTTCTCATCAACAATTTGATCGGGGATGACATCTTTGATGGCATCTCTTTTCTCTCCCAGTGCTTGCTTCATCAGTTTCATGGCTTCCCCAGATGATTTCTCATCATCTCCTTCCACGACAGTTACTTGTGCTCGACCACCCCTCTCTCGATCACGAATGTCCTTAGCTAGATTCATCCCCTACAAAAATAGAAGTCTTCATTAAACTTACTGACCAGATGTGCTAATATACACCCTCAGTATCAAAAACTTTCCCTAAGCATCAAGAACATGTGATATTTGAAGTCACTGAATTGGTGTTATTGTTTTATGGAATCTATTTTCACATGGGAAATAAGCATGAATGGTTTACCTTTAACCTCTCCATACGGTTACTTTTGGGTCCATTCCACTGAATGATCAGGCTCCCAAGGTCCAGCAAGAACACATCACCTTGATTGAAGCTGTTCCAGCTCATTTCCACCTGACACAGAGGAAGCGCTTAGTGTGCATCTACAGTATTTATTACATGACATAGTAAAATGTATACAATCACAGTAAATCACCATATCTGGCATTCAGTGTATACAATAATTAATTAGGTTTATGTTAAAAAATATATCTCAAATCTCAGCTCTCAAATCTCCTTTGCGGTCAAGTATATTCAAACTTGCAGCATCACAATTGGTCACCTGACACATGATCGCCAGTGACATGAAATATATATATATTTTTTATTAAACAGATGCACAAATGAGATTTGTGAGCTCTGCTTGATTATCACTGAATAATGGCAAAATTTTGGCCTAAGTTTTCTTTCTAAGATTTGAAAATATAGCTCACAAATTGCATGAAATACTATTATGGTGCTTTTTTGTGAATCACCATTCACTTTCATAGTATACTTTCGGGGATGGAGCACCATGATCATGTATATGATGACAAAATGAACTATTCTTTAATACTCATACAGAATTATTTCTTGACATAATTTAGACATTAGATTATTCTTTATACCCTTGAAATGTTATTTTTCATATGCTGTTATTTCAGCATAAACGTCCTCCATAAGACTCCAGTGGTTCAATTAATGTCTTTTAAAGCGATACGATCGCTTTTGGTATGAAAAAGATAAATATTTTTGTACTTTTTAACTATAAATTATCGCTTCCTGTCAGTAGCAGTATGCACGTTCACAAGAGCGCTGAGTTCACGTGGTCTCTCGTGTGACGTATTTGCGTTGGCATGTTACGTAATCTCACGTTTTTAACTTGGTTGAGACATCCAGGATAAGTACACAAACGCACCATTGTGAAAAACATACAGATACAAATACAGATCTAAACCAAAACCAAAACCAGGGAAGCTTCTGTGCAGCATTCCTCCTTCTCAGTTGTAAACAGCGCTGTTTTTCCGGCTGTGTCGCATGTGCGTCAGTTCTCACATGAACATGCCAACATGATTATGTCAAACTGCTGCTGACCGGAAGTGATGATTTATAGTTAAAAAGTACTTTAATATTGATCTTTTTCAAACCAAAATGATCGCTACGCTTTAGAAGACATTAATTTAACTGCTGGAGTCGTTTGGATGACGTTTATGCTGACTGTCTGTTCTTTTTTGAGCTTCAAAGGTCTGATCACCATCCACTTGCATTTCAAGGACCTACTGAGCTGAGATGTATTTCTATTTTTCTTTAGATGTGTTCTGCTGAAGAGAGAAAGTCATACACATCTGGGATGGCATGAGGGTGAGTAAATGATGAGAGCATTTTCATTTTTGGATGATCTAACCCTTTAACTTTTTACACCATTAATATGCATTGCGGTAGTGGTTTTAATTTCCTCTTTTGTTATTTGGGTGCGGCCATTCTCACCTCTCCTGCAACTACATGCTTATTTCCCTTCACATGCAACAGCCTTCGAATGTTGTATGTGTTGGTCTCCACTTGTTTCATCCCAGTTGCAACTCCACCTTTTTTGTATCTGAAATAAAGGGACTAACAATGTGATACCAGTGTGACCATTCAGGAACCCATTCTAAAGTCTATTTCAGTTTATCTTCACCCTCAGATTATTGCTTCTTACAAACTGAAATGAAGAAGTCTTGTTTTGTAAACTTCCCCAAAATGTAGTATTTGTTTTTAGACATCGTGACTAAGAGAAAAGAGAGGTGTTGTAAGTCATATGCTTCCCGCATGTGTTGTACTGCCTTTCAGACTGATCTTAATTAAAAAAAATGACTGTACTAAGGTAAATTTTTACTTCAAAATTAAAACGATTGGATGCATTAAACTAATGAGAATTTGGGGTTGAAATGTGCTTGATTGTTATGAAAATATGTGTTACATTGAAAATATCCTAGTGGTCATAAATGGTCCTTTTGGTTGGTTTATTTATTAATTTTTTATGTAATGATCAGTACACGTTTTGGTGAGATTAACCCATGGTAGTTTTAAAATGACTTTTAATACGAAAAGACTTATTGATTTCTATTCTGAAGAGAGGGCTTACATGATGCCCTGTTTGAAATATCCTTGGAAAATGGCACTCTCTTGGCCCTGGGTCTCTCGATGCTGTACGGCAACGCCCCCCAGGTGCTCATCCATCTGGGTGGTGTATATTGCTGCTGCTCCCTGCTCATCCTGGGAGGTGCATTTGCCCAACCAATAATGGATGTCATAAGAGAAGTGGTTGCTGGTCTTGTGAGTCTGAGAATGATAAACTAATTTAGCACAATCATTCGTCTTCATTGATCTTTGTGTTTATCAGCTCAAAACTATTACAACTATTACAACACTTGATTGTATCTAAGTGCTGGTACTTACATAGAGTATTATGTAGCTGTCTCCCTCATAAAACTGTCCGTATGTTTTAGATGGACAGGGCACCAGTGCCATGTTCTGACCAATGATTAAACAGAAGATTGATTAGTGATTTGTTTTAGTTGTCTAAATCTCAAACAAAGTAAGCTTGTTGCTTATTGTTCCTTCATACCTCCACTCTCCATATCTGAAGTCCTGGTGTGGTTTTATTGAGGACTTTTGGAACATCGGTCTTGATTTCCTGTGGCATGATGCCAGCTTAAGTCTCAGGGAATTTAAATACCTGGAAGAAAGAAGTAAGTTTAGAATGAACAAAATTACTTCCATTCAATGACATACATTGTTTCCTGGAATTTCATATCAGAACTACATACATTTTCTTCAGAAAATGTAAATGGTGCTTGCCCATGAAAAACTTGCCTGAAGATCAACCAAAAATGTAATTCCAAACCTGGAAGCTGTTAATGTTACTGCTGCTACCAATGACTTAAATTTAGATCTGTTCCTTACACAAAGCTATCACATGGGTTTATAAGACTAGCGAATGCTTTTATGCTTAACAGACATGGTCACTATGATCTGTCATTGTATGAAAAAAAAGCTGCTTAAAGATTCTTCAACATTTCTCCTTTTTGGTTCCACTGAAAAATTAACAGCATATGAGGTTGGAACAACACTAGGGTGAGTAAATAATCACAGAATTAACATTTTCCAGTGATCTATACCTTTAATATATTAAATCACTGTTAATGATTTCTTGCCTGTTAGGCTTTTTCAGTGTCATTCAAAGGTGTAAATGAGAATGGCCTTATCAGCATTCATTGCACTGCAATTCATGCATTAGTAAACCCAGACACAAAGCTGAAATTTAAGCTTTAAGAGGAAGGAAGATAGATAGCCACCCAAAGGAAAGGAAGTGAAAATTCATGTCCTATATCTAATGCAAATCTTTAAAAAGATACTGTGCCTATAAGGGAGTTATAATCAATATGGCTGAGATATGATCAAAGGCCACAGTCCCTAACTTTGCCTACTCCAGTGAGCACATAGTTTATACATCCTTACAATGTAGCTTTTTTAAGGCTATTTATTCAAAAAATTAAGGAACTATACAGAAAATGTTATATTTTCTATCTGATCCCCTTATATTATTCACCTTATTAATATTCTTTGGAATGATACACTATAACAAGATAACAGACTTTTTAGTATGTTTTAAGGTTGGACATGGTTTATGATAGAAAACTGTAAATAATTTTTAAAAGTTTGCTCTGTGTCTTTTTTGTGTGCACATTACCCAGCTGTTTAAATACACTGCAAACTATGTAGGGAATCGATTCCAAAAAGAATACATATATCACATACATACATTTTATTTACATTTTTTTAATATATTGTAAGAAATAAACCAGTTCAACAATGTGAATTTTTTAATAAAACTGAAGTGTATTGTTTGGACATTTTGTTCAGTGTACGAAAGATAGTGGACAATTGCTGTATATTCTAATTTAAACCTCTTTCTAAACAAGAACTCACGAGTGGTAACAGACAGTTTCAATATAGGTTAAATGGTGCTTTCAAAATATTTTCGGTAGTTCTTGGAAATATAGGCGCATCTACTCAAACTTCCCTCAAATTTATCTCATGTGATTGAAGCATCGCGCTTTGGTATGTGCATATAGGCCCTAATTAAATTTGAGAATGGACCTATTAATAGTAGATGTCATTCATGCTATTATAAACAGTGCAAAGAACGCTTTGTAGTGAGCTATTTATTATGAGATTTTACTTTGCCTCCTGTTTTTTTTTTTCGTAATCAAAAAAGAATCAAATAAATGAGTCTGGAATCTACTCTTGGAATCGATTCTAAAACCAGGAAGTCGATTCCCAAATTTCTGGAATCGAACAGCCCTAAAACTATGTGTTTAGCGAGATATACAGTAGTGTCTCTTTTTCAGAGCTGAGCCATGGCTTCATCTCATGTTGATATACCAACTATATCCTCTCTAGTATCCACACATCTATGTGCTATTCATCTTGCATCTGATATTAGCAGGAAATTAAACATGTTTCTTCCAAAGGTTCAGGTACCCTGAAATTAACCCCATTCTGACGAAATACTGGCAAGCGGTGGCTAGGCGATAGGACGATGTTATCGACGATATCTTACAAAGATCCCGATGCCGATTGCGACAATCAATTGACAGACGATGATAGACAATATCGGGAAATGGCAAAACCATGGATCTGGGAAGTCGCCAGATATATTAAACAGTGGCCAGGGTGTGAAACAAGCACCCACCACCCGCGACAAGGCGAGGCTGAATCCAGTTCGCAAGCTCCTCATCCAAATGCAGGTATTTCATGCGCTGGTAATTTTGCTCATCTACCTGCAACAAGCGGGCAACCTGTAAGACATCTCAGAGTGACACATGACAATACATGCTGTTGGTAGCAAAGACATGCCCTTGAAGAAACACACGTCATTATATTTTTAAGAGCAGACAAAAGAAAATCCCTCAATGCTCGTGTCTGATTTGCTGTTTGAGGTGTGCAGTGCGAGCCTGTGCATGTAAAGAACAAGCGCATGTAAAGAATTTTCACTCTTTTTTCTCTGTTTCATTCATCTGAAAACTGTTTGGAAGAATAATGTTGTCTGTGACAATGCTGCATATGATCTCGGATCATCTCAGGAGGTGCTGTAAGTTTAGTTCGCTTTATTTCCACGGACCAGTTCGTGGTTAAAATGCATTGTGAACGCAACTCTGCACATTCAGTAATGTATATCTTTCATTGTATTAAAGAAACAAAGACGAAAGTGATTAAATAATAAAATAATAAAAGACATGTTCACATTGAACCTAAAATTTAGTTTTTTTTTTCTTTTCTTTAGGCAGCAATAATTGTATTACCAAAACGCAATACAAACACAAATTCGATAAGAACACATATTTGGCAGCATTATTTTGGAACTCAAGGAAATTTATTGGGCTTAATTATTATGATTATTATTATCTTTACATTATAATTGTCTTTAGTTTTGAATCTGTATGCTATTAGTAATTTTCTACCTGGTGTCATTGACTGATACTTGTGTGATGGCAAATGTTTGGATTTGAGGAGGTAGTTATATAAGATTTTTTGATCATGTCATAATTTTAATTGCTTTTTTCATTTAAAGAATAAGGCTCTCTGGAATGCCTTGTTCTGATTGGTCAATCGAGGCTTTTTGGTCAAATATTTTTGAACAATGATGATTAAACTGAAACTATATAGCAGCTGTTCCTGTAGCTCAACTTCTATAGCATGGTGCTAGCAATGGCATGGTCATGGGTTTTATTCCTATCACACATACTGATGAAATGGATACCTCATGCGCTGTACAGTATGTAGCTTGGTATAAAAGCATCTGCCAAATGCATAAATGTAAATGAACAATTGAACATTGTCCCGGGCAACCTATTTCCATACATTACTCTGCGGTTTCTCTCTTCTCGTATAATAAAGTTGTTCAGTTCAAATCAAATTTCTACTAAAATCAACTGAAATTTGATATAATTTTATTTTTTTGAAAAGAATCAGGTCGGATTATGTACACACAACTTCACATCAGGGTCCTGATCACCTTGTCAGTTTATTGTTATTTTTTTATATACTGTACTGTACATTATGCCTTAGATATGCACACCCACACCCATACACCCCCTAAGGAATAATTTTTTGTTTGCATATACCAAATTTATGAGCTTCATTATCTCTATTTTTATTTATGTTTGCCTAGTAACTTGCAGCATAGATTTTGATATGGTGTGATAATGCGGATGACTCAATCACTCTTGTTTGATTGGATGTTCGAGTTTTATTGGGAGGTTGTATCGCTGTCTCTATAGCATAAGCAGATTGCAACGACTCATGTCACCGATCACGATCCCTCTGTCCAGTGCAAAGTTCATATTTCCTATCTAAATCCTAAAGGTTTCTTTGTAAGTGCAATAATGTCTTAACTGTCCTACACCACTGTTATAATTACAGTAGGCATATCATGAATTATCTGCCCTCCAGCATTACAGTAAAATATGCAGGGATTTTACGTAACCTGGCATTACAACACGCCTGATCTGTGTATCTATACTACCCCACCTCCATTCCTATAGCCTTGATTAATAGTATTCCTGCAGACTTCATTAGTCTCCATCATTGCCAACACAACATCATGTTTTAAAGCAAAGCATGTTGTTCCACTTGAGTACAACAGATTTTGTATCTGTAATGCAAACTCATAATGTAAAATGTAAAATAGGCACACACATACAAAAAAAACAAACAAGTTATTTAAGCTAAATATTTCATTCTGTTCTTATCCTTTTGGTTAGTCTGAACATAAAAGCTTGATCACAACTTAGCCACCTAGATTACCAGTCAAATGTTTGGACATGGCTATTCATTCTTTATTATTACTATTTATTTCAACCATTTTAGAATTAAAGTCATCAAAACTATGAAATTACTCAAACTGAAGTATGGGAATTGCGTGACCAAAAATGTTAAATCAAAGCTTTCTTATAGTGTATGCCTCAAAGTAGCCATCCTTTGTCTAGATTACAGCTCTGCACACCTTGGGCATTATTTAAACCAACTTCATTGAAGGAGTTCCTATGAATGCTGAGCACTTTCCTTCTCAATCTGCTTCAACTCATCCATTTCAAAATAAATAAATAAAGTTTATTTTAAGTTTTGTAAAGAAATGCTTAGGCATTGTGTCAGGAAAACTCATTTCAAGCATTAGCGTGCAAAAGGTTTTTAAGATCACAAGAAACATTTGGTCAAGTGTGTCCAAACCTTTGACTGGTAGTGTAGCTGTTAGAAGACATTTACTTATTTTGGCTTTGACCGTTCAAAATGAAGAACAGCAAACAAGCTGCTAACACGCTTGCTGACGAAGTCAAATTTGAACATCAAGCAAACTTTGTTATTTGTTAAAGCACCTGTAAATAATGATTCTTGCTAAAAATTAAGACATAACTGCTGGATAATATTCTGTTGAGTCAGAGTTATGCCTTCATTTCAAAGGACAAGTGCTGTTGCAGCATTTTACCGAATTTCTCCTATAACTTTTACAATCAGCTTGGTAAATGAATCACTTTGATGAGCATGTTCAAAGCTGTTTTGGGACATGCTAAAAGTCTTATTGTCCTCAGCATTAAATGTTTCTGCAAAGAAAAGAGCAAGAGGGATTAGAGGCACTCACCTGCCACCGGAGAAATTGAGAAGGAAGCAGCCAGGTAAAGGTGCTGCCAGATCACAGACAATAGTGGAGACTGTACAACTACCTTTCTCCCTACTTTACAACCCTTGCATTTTATCTCTCTCTCTGTATTCAATCACTCAGGTCCATATATGGCAAGAACAGGTGATATGCATACAGGTGTGTGTCATATCTGTCTTACGGGCATTAGTCGCTCATCTCGCCCCCTCCCCAATCAATGACTCTGAGCAATAGAGCAAAACAAATGTATTTGTTTACCTCTCCACCCCCAGCCCATCTGGCGCTGTGCATACTTGTCCTTTGCATTTTACTGTGCCGTGTTGAAATGACTGTGTACTGTACTGACTACAAACCTTCTGCACTGATACAGTTTTAGTGATACAGTTGCCACACCTTTTGAGTAATGAGTATCAATGACTTTTCTAGATAAGCATAAAACAAAAAAATCATTTTATAGAGATAGCACACTCCAATAAAATATAATTTTTTAGCAGAGCATATTATGTTCACTATAGAAATTTCCAGGGTTATTAATTAACATGGAAATCACAACTTGAAAATGTAAATTGGTCATTTTTGGTATTTCCAGGTTTTCCATGACGATGGGACCCCTGGTGAATTTCCTAAAGGGTACGAAGTGCCGTCTGTATTTCTTTGCTTGACTCAAAAGAATTGTGTTCCACAATAATAAGATCATTATAGATTTTTGAAAAAGTATACATTCCCTTTAGCTCATCAAATCTGATCTGCTCAAAAACAAATGAACACTTAAGAAGGAGAGGCTTCAAAGTGTGAGGTCACATCTACTTATGATAGATAATGGCAATTGGTTAGATGACATCAGCTGGTTTGATCACCAAACTAACCTTTTGTGTCAAAAAATGCTATTGCCCTTCTTCTAACATTGCCTTTTTTTCTAACATGATTTCTAGAAAAAATATTTCTCCATGATTTTCAGCATATATTCACCCTAATCTTGACTGGAATGCATTAGTCATTAACTCTTTGTACTCCATGGGATTACATGTAATTAACTACCAGTCAAAACTTTGGACACACTTACACTCAGTTGACTCAGAATTAACATTCTTTCATGGAGCACAAAAGAAGTTCTTAAGAATGTGTTGATTGCTCAAAATGGACAAAAAAAGCACTAGAAATGTATCATAAAAGTGGTCCACTTTTGTGCTATACTGAAGTCATTTGAAGTCATACAATAGCTTTGTGTGAGAAACAGACTGGTGAAATGCTTGAATGAGCAAAAATATTATATTTTGACTGGATGTGTATATGTAAGAAACTTACTACAACTTAGTACAAGTCCTTTCAAATTAACCATACATACCAAATGAAATTATGTACACCATGGTAATTAAATTAATAGTTTCAAAATAAAGGAGCAGGTTATGTTGGTTACTTCCTGTGTTTTAGTAATCTAATTAATGGCTCTTTGGACATAGATCTCCCTTGGTGAACCTCAGTATGTTCACCAAAACTTTCAGGTCACGTTTTCCTCAGGACCCGTTTTTTGGCAAGTGAAGTTGGTTACAAAATGCTGGGCAACCAGAAAAAGCCACCTTTTTAGAGAGTTAAACAGACCATCAAATGTGGGTTGGTGATCATTTGTGAGATGTACAGTGGCTCACTGTATAGGCCCTTTTAGTCTAGTACAGTCACAACTATTTGTTGTGTTGTGCTCAACCCCATGCAGCGAGCTCAACAGAACAGCCTTTGTGAATGACATAGATTATGAAGGGTGCATTGGAAACAAGGCGCATGGGAAACAATTTGCAGAATTACTACTGAGGATACACTCATTTATGACTTCTAAGACACTCCCCTCCCCTAACCCCCAACACACATTCCGCCATAAAATGGCACTACAAAGGAGTTACACTACCTCACACTTTGATAAAGTATGAGGTAGTTTACATCAGTGATTCTCAACAGGTGGGTTACAGGTCTGTTCTGACAGAGTTGCAAACAGCAGAGAGAAAACGATGCTAAATTTAAATAATATAATGAAATTTGTCTAGTAAGGATAGCAAAATAAATAGGCTTATCAACTTTTGAAAGGGTGGAGAAAACACTTTCCACATCTTTTGCT
Source organism: Myxocyprinus asiaticus (assembly GCF_019703515.2). Taxonomy (NCBI): domain Eukaryota; kingdom Metazoa; phylum Chordata; class Actinopteri; order Cypriniformes; family Catostomidae; genus Myxocyprinus; species Myxocyprinus asiaticus. The sequence goes on from NC_059354.1 coordinate 44,352,124, forward strand.
GCTCACGTCCAAGGTTGTGCATCCAATCAAACTCTATGGAATTTCGCCGCATATTCACCTGTCACTTGTTAGAAGCTAGCCAAATTAGGCAGATGCGAACATGGTCAGGTTGCGTGACATGCCTTCATCCTTGAAAATGTTGACATAGACATATTTCAGTGCTTGATCTTATGGACATTTTGTTTACTTTTGTAAAAATTTTGCTACTGTGCTGAGTATAAAATATGGGTCCTGCAGCAATACCAGCCACATTCTTAATATTATAAAATCTGACAAAAGTTTTTGGAATTAATAGTTGTTCCCAACCATTCCAATTTGACACTAAACATATAATCTAATGCATTGACATGGAACATTGCCTACCTTTTTCAGGCAGCGTTCCTTTCCTTGGTAGAAGATTGTTGGGCGCTGTCTCCCTATCTTTTCTTCTCCCTGATTTTTCCTAGGTGAACTTCAGACTTCAGAATGTGGGCGCTCCCCTCTTCTTCCTTAAACTCATTAACCAGCCTTACTGCTGGGAGAAAGCAGCCACCAATGCTCCAGTTCCAACTCTCACCCCCTTCTCTTACATAATCCAGGACACACATTAACGTGGCTGTTAGTTCAGCTCTGTGACTCTGCTTTTGTGAATGTGCTGCAGAGTGTGTTAGGCCTTAGTGGAGGCTGGGCTTTGGCCTCACACCGGTTCTCTTCTTGGCTGCTTCCGTAATGTGACAAATTATGCCTTTGCAGGCAGGATAAGGAGGTAGGAAGGCATCAAGGCAGATCCGAATTCAATATTTGCTTGACTTCCTGTCTATTAAGATCCATTTATCTGGTCAGTTCTTGAAGGCAGCATAGGCTGCGTACGATATTCTGTGTGTGCAGTTGGTGGAACGAGTAAAACTCTTCACTTAAAAAATAACTTATGAATCCATTTTTACTGAGAAATATGCATCGTAGTCATTAACTATTTGCTTGTTTATGTCTAAAACTCAATAGATCTTTGACATGCATTATGGTGCCTTGGAAGCCAGTTTGAAACCTGTTTCCTTATGAGGTACCTTCATGCAAAATTGCTGTCTGTTTAGTCATTGAATGACTTGACAGGTTTTCGGACACATTCTGATCTGTTTACAGTTTTAATATGGCTTTGTGCCATCAGAAATCCCAGAAAACAAAGCACAATTTCTTACTTCGGTAGTTTGGGATGCAAAAAGGTTACGTTCCCTCTGCGTGATTTCAGGCCTACATACAAAGTACGAAAACGTGTTTGTCAGTTGCACTGGTTGTTGCTGCTGTCATGATACACACATAATACACACAACAATAGGACAAACTCTTAAACTGCCAACACATTTAAAACAAGTCACCTGAATAATAACATCTGGTTTTATAGCGCAGACATTTAAAGGTAACTATCACCCCCTTGAGTACTGAGGTTTGTTATTATTACAATAGTACAGGAAGCTAAATATGTACAACCTGACTGCGCTTTGCAATGCGTTGGCCGATCATTCACGTTTGCATTGCCGTAGAGTATGTTTCTAGCCTACTTCCAGATGCTCAATCTCCCAAAGGCAAGCACTTGATAGAAGTTGGACGATTTTACCTTGGTAATTTTATTATCGTTGATATGCGCCTCAGCAGTAATCACAAAGAAATGTGCTTGGTTTCCTTTTCATCCTGGGTTTCCATTCATTTTACATATAATTGGTGTAAGCTGTATATGTGGGCAAACAAAATATGACAGAATAATAGATAATAGATGATATTTAATAGTAAAATATAATAGTATTTTTGTTTTAAACACATGAAAACAGAGCAGTTCCTGCAAATTTTTGGTGTAAATCCAGATTTAAGAAATTTGACAAGGCCCTTATATACATACACACACTACAAGCTAAGCTGGATGTTATGAACAACGAAGGATCAAAAAGAAGGTTACAATGCAAATCTAAGCAAATTTCCTGGTCACCCCTCCATTATGCTTAAAATGGGGAAAACCAACCTATGTTCAGTGCTCATATCTCATAATGGAGAATCTGTGCATTGCAGTACAGTGACATTACAGAATGATCTCATTAGTTTTCATAGGTATTCGTATTTAAAGTTTACAGGTAAATTTTTACGTTAGCTAGAAGCTGTCATTACATTGCTATTGTATGTATCAGTGTTTATTAAAATGTAAAAAAATGTATGTGTTCTACAACCACACTTTACTTATAAAAACATACTAATTCTATTTATATTGTGCAGGACATTAAAGGTGCACTCAGTTAAATTTCTATTTATGTGCACTGACAACTAGTGGCGTAGATGCAGCATCATGCAGAAACAGAAGTTCTCACTTTCTGATGTCATTGTAAAAATGTGCTATTTACAGTCAGCCATGATTAATTTATTCCACGAGCATTCAATTACAAAGGAATATTCAGATAAAACGAGTTATATTTGGCTGGTCATGTGATCGTGACATGCTGTGCTTATGTATGTGTGTTCAGTACCAAATTTAAAATAAAGCTGCTTTTCTCTAAGACTAATATGACTGATTTAATTCTCCCTATCATGTGTGTATTTTAAAAAGATTTTTCAAAAATACTATACTACAATTATTATTTCTTTGTTTAAAAGTTTATCAGTTAGAAATTAGTTAGAATTACTGAGTACACCTGTAAGAAATGTTAAAGCTGTTTTATTTTATTTCATGATAATGTATCAAATTCATATATTTATTAATATACATCCACTCTGTGCTTCATCACCAGCATTTTCCATTCAGGTTTCTTAAGAATCTCCGGAAAATGTTGGGTTTTGAACTGTGGTTGTTGCGTCCTTGAATAATGGGTTGGTACCCTGTGGGGGAAGGGAAAAACAATCTGTTATATTACATTAATCATTAAAAGCTGTTCGCAACCCATTTTACTTCTGTAATCTTATGGATTTCCAAGGGAAACAACATTCAACAAGAAAAAATGTTGGACGGGACTTGATTTTATCTATTGGGCATTGAATGGATTGGGAAAAGTGACTGTTACATGAATGAAGCCAGGTGGTTTGTAGAAAAGGGATTGCAAAAGTACAATTTGTGACGTCAACTGAAAAGGAAATTATTTATTTTTATGAAAGATCACATAGACTTTTTTTAACGTACACCAATGAACCAGGCACAATAAGACCAGGAACACTGGTTAAGAATGTAATCAAGGTATTTTGATGTCACTTTGGCTTTAAAAGTTAAGTATGATAACAATCAGGCTTGTCATAGCACAGCCATCTTCAATTCAAAGATTAGCCGCTGTATTTCTGAGATCTGAAGAGGGTTTGACTGAGGATCAAGGGAAGGTTTTTTATAAATAGAGAAAACAGAACTTACAGACATTTTTTCATGTTTCCTGTCTTTTTCAAATCTTCTCCATTCTCTAAGGTCACTTGCATAAAGCAGTGCCTTGACGATGAGGAGGATCAGGAGACCAATCAATGCCACAGCTGCGAGAGATCCTCCTACAATGGCCGCTATGTTTGGCCCCTCAGGACATTCTAATAAAAGATTGGAAAAACATGAAGGTGAGTAAATAAGAGCATATTCATTTTTGGGTGAACTTCTTTTAACAAATGTGAGTAGCCAGTACACGTTTCAGTATTTCTTGTAATACTCCTTAAGTTTAGATCCATACCTCTGTCTTTCAAGACATTGACAAGATAATTGTCGAATCCATCCAGCTCAGTCATTGTAAATGACATCCAGCAGCCTTCTTTATCTTTGACACGACAATCGCTCTTGATCAACTTCTCAACCGTATTGTGTTTAAGATGGCCACAGGACAAGGAACAATTCTTTTCAAATGGACCGGTTCCAAAGGCCAAACATTCAACACAACTCCTGAAATAGGTGAAAAATTTACTCTGGTAATGTGACAATGTTTTGAAAACAGCTGAGCTACTCTCATGCCACTGAAAAACATAGTGAAAGGGATAGTTTGCCTAAAAATGAAAATTCTCTTATCATTTGCTCACCCTCATTCCATTCCAGATGTGTATGACTTTCATTCTTCAGCAGAACACAAATGACGATTTTTAGAAAATGATCTCCACTCTATAGGTCCTCAGAATGCAAGTGAATGGTGATCAGACCTTTGTAGCTCCAAAAATCACATAAAGCAAACATAAAAGTAATCCAAATGACTCCAGTGGTTAAATCCATATCTTCAGACATGATATAATAGGTGTGGGTAAGAAACAGAACAATATTTAATTTCATTTTTACTCTAAATCTCCATTTTCACATTCACTTTCAGATGTGAAAGTGAAACTAAACAGGCACCACATGTGACTTCCAGATGTAAAAGTTAAAGTGGAGATTTAGAGTAAAAAAGGACTTAAATTTTGACCTGTTTCTCACCCACACCTATTATATTGCTTCTGAAGATATGGATTTAACCACTGGAGTCATATGGATTACTTATATGTTTCCTTTATGTGATTTTTTGGGCTAAAGAGGTCTGATCACCATTCACTTGCATTTCATGGACCTACAGAGCTGAGAAATTCTTCTAAAAACCTTTGTTTGTGTTCTACTGAAGAAAGAAAGCCAAACACATCTGGGATGGCATGAGGGTGAGTAAATGATGAGAGATTTTTCATTTTTGGGTGAACTATCCCTTTAAGATAGTCGCATCTCTACTTTATGTCATTTTCAGCCCTACACTGATTTGTGATCATAAAAAGGTTATGAAAGGCAGCCAAAAGCTGTACAAGCTAGATATGGCATCCAGCTGTGATTTTGTTAAATATTTATTTTTATAACACAGATAATTTATTCTGGTGGTTTCTTACCCTGACTGTTGACATGGACGTTGGCAAGTAGGACACGTTTTGCAGTAGAGCCCCTTGTATCCTCTCTCACATTCACACTGGTTACATACGCATTTACCACGTTTATGACAAACAGTTCCATCTATTTTACAAGACTCATCTGATTTTGCACAATGACACGCGGTTCCCTCGTAGCCTGCATCACACTCACATTTACCACATTTACACTTCCCATGACCTGGAAAAAGTTAACACAACTGTAGATGTAAAAATTCAAAAACAACAACAAACTAACTAAAACAAACTAACTTAAATATAGGCCTGTAATGAATATTAAATCTACTTTATGATTTAAGGTAGTCATGATAATTGTGCATATTAAATGTAATTGACATTTTGCCATCCAGATAAAGGAATTTGAAAAGCAACAGAAAAATATTTTTCATGACTCTTCTTCACTGTGCGATGCACAGTATGTTCACAATGCCTTAAAGGACCGTAAAAAATTATTCCACGTTTTTTGAGAATAAATTACATCTTAAGCGTGTAGGCGTACTACTCTGTGACATGAACAAAAAAGACAATTAAATCGTTAATCGGAATTAATGGTATAACAATAAATCTTCAGCAAAAAAGGATTATGACAATCCTACTAAAACACTTTTTAAGTATCAGCTTCTCGCCATGATTCACCTGCACACTGTTTATTGTCAAATTTTTCACAGTGCTCATCATCACATTCACAGAATTCTCCATAGAAATTGCCGCCGCCCTCTGTGAGGTGGCACTGACATCGTCCGCACACACAATCTCCTTTTCCCTCGCATTCTGTCACGTTGTCCTTCCTGCATTGTGCTTTTAGTGAGGCCTCGTCTTTTTGGCCTAGTTTGCACTCACAGTGCTGTCCTAAGAATCCAGGATTACACCTATGGACATGTGGGGGTTATATGCAGTATTTTAGAGATACATAGTATAATGGACAGTCTGTAATTGTATAGGCAATAGTGGAAGTATAATACAATCAACTTTAAACAAATGTTAGTTTTAATATTGAGCATGTCATGAATATGTCCTGGTCATATTTCACCCTAAAATAAATACATAATATTTTGTTGAAAACATGTTGAAATATGACCCAGACATGTTTTTGTGAGATTCACCCAGACAGGGCCTTTTGAATTTAAAAGCAGTAAAAGTAACTAAAAACAAAAGAAGAGCAAAGGATATTTTTCGAGTACCTGCAGCCACCACAGACGACTTTGCCATTTCCTCCACAGTGGGGATGAGGTGCATTTGTGTCATCACATTCACACTCGCATCGAGTTGAAACGTTCACCTTTAGTTTTTCACTAAAGCCTAATGGCCCGATGAGGAAAGACTGAGGCTTAATACATTTCTCAGCTGTAACGGTTACCCGAAAAGTCACCTGAAAAGATTCCGTTAAGAATAACAAAGTAATTCACACAGTCTAAAATTGTGTCTTATTGCACTTGTTAATATTGCTAATATGATAAGTAAGGAATCTGCAATATTAGGCATGTGTAAGATTATTGGCGCATCATTGGAGGAGAAATGTTGAAGGCCAGAATGGCCAGAAATTGTGCAACACTCTGGACAACACTAAGAATGGGACAATGCTCAAAATAATACTCTTTAAATGAGACGTTACCATGAGCATTGATTTAAAATGAGGATTGTTGCATAATAAGAATGCTACATCTTATGGCACACCAGGGGAATTTTCTCTGAGGAGGCAAGGGAGGTAGTTCCTCCTCGAAATTTACTCAGATGAGAAAATAATTGACAGGAAAAAAATGAAATAAATAAACACTTAAAAATATGACAGTGAATATATAATTTTTTTCTGTATTGTTTGGTGTGGCCACCTTTGCCTTTAAAACAGCACCAATTCTCCTAGGTACACCTGGACACAGTTTTTCTTGGTTGTTGGCAGATAGGATGTACCAAGCTTCTTGGAGAATTCACTACAGTTCTTCTATCCATTTAGGCTGTCTCAATTGCTTCTGTCTCTTTGTGTAATCCCAGACTGACTCGATGTTCATTGGGGGGCTTTGTGGGAGCAATGCCATCTCTTGCAGGGCTCCCTGTTTTTCTATTCTAATAATTTCTATTTGCAAAAGTAATGTTTGGGAGTCTAAAATGTATTTTTCCTATTGACACATTAAAGCTGAATATATAAATAATCATCTTATGACAAATGTTTTTGTGAAACATCTTAAGTACCTAAAACTTTGCACAGTACTGTATATAAATATGTATAAATATAAATATACTGTATGTACAGCAAAATATAGGTGAAAAGTCATGTGACACCACGCAGTTCCTCCTTGTTGCTGCGACTGGCTGACTACCCTGTTATTGTGATAATATCTGTAATATATGATGTTCACAACAGATCTACAAATCGGCCTGAATGCGAAAGTAACTAGTGGAAATGGATGGACTTATTACAAAATAAACAGCTCATCCACTCAACTCACAAAATTACAATATATGTGAGTGATCCAGTTTTTAGCAAGAACTAATCTTGGCTAAATTAAAGCTCCACCTCTGTGTCATCCCCTTGACCCTCATTGCACCTGTTGAGTTTACCAAGGTTTTAACTATTGGTCCAAAAAGACAGTGAGGTTAATAATAATAATGCTAATAATAATAATAATAGCCAAAAAACAGTTGGTGCTAAGAAATTAAAGATACTGTACATATTGTACTAGTAGTGTTATTAACACGAAAATTTAAGATGAAACTTTGTCAAAAACATTGCAGACCCCCTGTGCTAAACAAATCACTACAATGTTGCACTTGCAAACACTCATATGGGGAAGTACTCCAGTGCTTCACATTTAACACTACACACTTTTAGTAAACTCACCTTTTCAAATTTCACATTATCACATTTCCCCCGGTCACTGGGCTTTTCTCCACCTTTACAGTTTGATGTGTATTTCACAGATATGAAGTCTGGGAGGGTATCATGTACCACAATCACTTCCGAGGTTAGGTTCTGTTTAAACCCCATTGGATATCAAATAGGTCAAAGCTCTGCTCTGGTAGCTGAATTATAAGGCTTTTGATAAAACATGTCACAATTCAAAATCCAAATGCACTCACTTTGTATGCATCCATAATTAGTTTAACAACATTGTTTGAGTCTTCAGAAAGCACTCCAACTGCAGATTTAGGGATCAGTTTGCTCAGCTCCTGTTAAAGAACACACAACTGCAATCAAGTACACCATTGTACAACTGCTATTAAGAATAATAATATGCAGATAATGCCCTCCCCCAATATATTTTTATTATACATTGTTATATGAATAACCAGACAGTAGTTGGATTGATTTAAGTTTTTTTAACCTTACAAATGTGCATTTTTAAGGTTGTTTTTAAAACGTGTACAGTAACACAGCAGTGGTTTTCATCTTATTTTGATGTGATAACCTGCTGTTCAGTGAGGGAAAGAGTCATCCGAGCCAATTCAGTAAGGCGGAGAGTTGACTGACAGATTAAGTCCAATGACTCCTATGTTTGATTTGGACTGATTCACCAATTGATTCAAGTGATGCAATTAAAAGAACCGTACAAATTGAATGTTTCATTTGCAAACTGGACAGCGTATTGCAGTGTTTTTGTGTGCAGTTAGCGATGACAACGCAACAGAAAATTGTGTTCGCTATGTGCTGTCAATATATTATTTTGCGGTCTTTTTCTCTCATTACATACAACTCACAAATTCACAACTCAGAAAAAATAGGCCTTTTCGTTGGAGCTGTGGTGCAAAAAGTGCCGCATTTTCCCCTGACATATACTGTATGTATGAGCTGTTGGCTCACGGGCATGATTCTAATCTGAAATAGGTTGTGTCTTCATCACATTCCCCTTCTCTTCAATAGCGGTGAGGGAAACACTTAACTAAATATGATTTACTCACTGTGTACACAGTTTCCATTTTCTTGGTGACTGCAAAAATTGGTTGTATGTTCTTCTCCTCCAGCTTTCGCGCTATCTGGCCAACAGATGGATAGTCCTGAAAACAGATCATGCCATAGTTTTGACTTTTTCATGGTTTAGTTCAGATGTTCTTAACAAATATCCAGAACTGTAATACCAGAAATGAATCATACCCAGACGTTGCTCTTGCTGTACTTGTTGTTGACAAGTTGACAGGTTTCTTTGTTTGGTTCTAGAATGGCAGCGAGTTTTCCATCACCTGCCATGTGGAAGCCATCATCTGTGGCCAGTACCAACAGCCGAGTACTACTGTTTCCCCAACCAATTTCATTCTGAGTGTGGAGAAAACATTAAGCTTGGTATTTGCTCAAATCAGTGGTTGAAGTCGGAAATTGTTTTTTTCATGTATGTATGTACAGTATATATATATATATATATATATATATATATATATATATATATATATATATATATATATACACACACACACTGCTGTTCAAAAGTTTGGGGTCACTTGTGGTCAATGTTTTTCATCTTTTGATCTGAAGGCGTATTCTTAAATGTTTCAAATGAGTTTTGTAGACAAAAATATAATTGTACCAACATATTAATTGATTTCATTACAAAACTAAAATTGTATAAAAAAAAAAAAGTTTTTGAAATGGATGACTTGACTGAATAATAAAGAAAAGCAGCCAATAAGTGCCAGGCATAGATGGGAATTCCTTCAATACTGTTTAAAAAGCATCCCAGGGTGATACCTCATGAAGTTGGTACAGTTTGTCTATATGTACATTAATATATATATAATATATATTAATGTACATATAGACATACTGTATACAGTATCTATATAATCAGATAATTTATATATATATATTTTTTTTTTCTCCCTTTTTTTCCCCAATTTGACATGCCCAATTCCCAATGCGCTCTAGGTCCTCGTGGTGGCGTAGTGACTCACCTCAATCCGGGTTGCGGAGGACAAATCTCAGTTACCTCCAAGTCTGAGACAGTCAATCCACTCATCTTATCACGTGGCGTGTTGAGCGTGTTATCGCGGAGACCTAGCGCGTGTGGTGGCTCACGCTATTCTCCGCAGCATCCATGCACAACTTGCCACACGCCCCACCGAGAGCGAGAACCACATTATTGCGCCCACAAGGAGGTTAACCCAAAGTGACTTTACCCACCCTAGCAACCGGGCCAAGTGATTGCTTTGGAAGCCTGACTGGAGTCACTCAGCATGCCCTGGATTCGAACTTGCGACTCCAGGTGTGGTAGTCAGCATCTTTACTTGCTGAGCTACCCAGGCCCCCACGTATATAATCAGATATTTTCATGATATGTTAAATAATTAATCAAATCTCACCTCGCAGACTGCAGCTTGCATGATGGCATCCAAACTTCCTTCTGGGGGGTCCAGGTTGCCAGATATGTTCTGCCTTGCTACCATTGTTTTGAATCTGTCTCCGTTTTTCGTCAGAGAAAGGACATGCTGAAAGCCAAATGCTGGCTGACATGGTTCATTTTTGTCCGGACAAGGTCTTTGGAGCTTGTCTACATTGGTGTCAGTGAATGGAAGAAGCGTCTTGTCAACAAACGAACCGAAACCTGAATCAGGAAAGGAGATTCATTACCTTTTAAAAGCTTTTTTTTTATTATTTTATGGTGTGTGTTGTCAACGTGAAATTCCATTCGCAATCCATTTTTCTTCTTTAATGTGACATGACTTGGAAAAACTGACCGTTCCATACCAGAATGGAGCAACACCTGAATGCGAGTTTGCAAAAACAATGCTTAATAGTTATTATACTATTGGTTAACATTATCTAGTAGCCCCTGTAGCCTAGGTGAAGTCACAGAAAAGGAAAGTCATTTTTGAAAGATATGTTATTTCATTTAGGGATGCAGCGATCGATCGGCCACCGATCTAGATCGTCGATCTTCCTCTTAAACCTGTGATCAGCGATCAGACTAATCATGCCTAGATTCAGGACTGATTTTTTTGATTTTATCGCAGCACAAACAAAATCACACATATACTGCTAACCCTTAATGAATGAGTGCTTGCTCAGCCCTCGAAGCATGACATTGTGGCCACTGGAGGGTGTTATTCACCATTCTGAGCATTCGCAAATTTATACTCTCAAACATGCAGAATGAGAGTATAATATGAATATGAATCTATCTTATAAATACTATATATAAATACTATTATAGGTTATAAATATAGGGTATAATAGGAGATGGCAGTGGCGATAACTTCATCTTGGACACAAGCGTGAGTAAGCGTGCGGTGTAAACAAAGATGCAAATGAATTCCTTGCATTCAGCTGTCTCCTAAAAAAATGCAGATTGTGAGCAGCAGCAAGCCGCCTTCCCCTGGACATCTGATGAGTTATGCCATGAAGCGCACATATACGCAGTTGTCGTTCACTCTGCTGTGCATAATGGCACCAAAATAACAAAAAAACAAAAAGTACGATGAGTCGCGTTGTGTTCTCCATGCGTGTTTGTGATGACGTAAGATGAACGCAAATGGACCGGGGTTTGATAGAATCAAGTGAGTGTGAAACCAGATCAATGCTGCGGGGGGCACCGGGAACAACCTTAATCAGAATTACTTAATCAGATTACATGTAATTGGATTAAATTACATTTTAAATACTCGTAATCAGACTACAGTTACTTTTTTGTAGATTACATTATTACATATTAACAAGGCAACAGCAGTAAATTGTTAATAATTTATTGATCATCCTAATCATTTTTCAATCTTTTACATTGTCCATTCTAAATCAGCACACCACTGATATCCGTTCAATAAGTCTTTGAATATTTTCGGAAGAGAGCGGGGGGGGTAGGGTTGTGTGTATTGCACTCAGAACTGATACTCGCTACTAGCCAGCCAGGTGATGATGGAGCGGTCTACCATAGCATTTAACCACTGGATCTATAGAGATTATTTCATTTTTAAGAATGAAATTACACCAATGGTGTGCAGCTCACACACTGAACTTAACTGCTTCAAAGGATCTAGTGGATGCCATCTCTAAGGGTCCTACCCGCAGGGTACACGATTGTTCAACTGCAAAATGTGCAGAAATATGGAACAAAGCCCATTGCTCTACTGTTGCTGCTGATGGAGTGGAGTCCACTGCATGAAACGTGACATAAAACTTGACACAATTGTTCCTTGCGTGACTCGGTGGAAATCTGCTGTTAATATATTCTGCTCTTTTAGAATACTCTTGCTGTTCAAAAGATAAGACTGTATCTTTTACCTCAGCTTTGTATTAGGTGATGGACTATAAGTAAGCAGTAAGGGTTAAAAGTGTTGCAGTGTTTTTAGATGAAAGCTTTGACTTAGCAATGTCATTGCTGTTGATTTTATGGTCAATAATGTTTGTAATGTTGCTATCGTTTAATGCACTTAAAATGAACTTGATGTCTCAGTGTTTTGAATTATAAACTTTGGCCACGCACTGTCATTTCTGTTAGATTTAATGTTTATTTCATTCATGTAATTTTTAAAGCACTTTTTAAAAATGTCATAAGGAGCTCTTTTAGTAAGACTCTTTTTGTTAGTTATAAAAAATGGAACACATTTTCTTCCTCTTTGTACTTTTTTGTTAAAATGATTATCCTACTCAAATGCATGTGTCATAAAATAAAATTGAATTAGTTTGAAAGTAATCCAAAAGTAATCAGATTATATTACCCCAAAAATGTAATCTACGATATTACGTTACTGATTGCATTTTTTATCATGTAATTTGTAATCAGTAACTGATTACAATTCACAAGTAATCCGCCCAGCACTGATTACAAAGAAGTATTTAGAATAATGTGCATTGATAAATTGTTGACAATAACACCAGGAACATGCATTAAAGGGATAGTTCACCCCAAACTGAAAATTTTCTCATCATTTACTCACACTCAAGCCATCCCATTTCTGTATGACTTTCTCTCTTCTGCAGAACACAAACCAAGATTTTTTGAAGAATATCTCAGCTCTTTTGGTCCTCACAATACAGGTGAATGGTAGCCAGAACTTTGAATCTTCAAAAATCACGTAAAGGCAGCGTAAAAGTAATCCATAAGACTCCAGTGGTTTAATCCATATCATCTGAAGTCCTATGACTGGTGTGGGTGAGAAACGGATCAATATTTACAGGAAGCCCCTTTTTTCTTTAAATATTCACCTTTGACTAGTCCTGACCAGTAGGTGGCGATATGAACAAAGAATGTGAATTGTCAAAAACAGAGTTAGTAGAATTTAAAAGTGAAAGTTTAGATTTATGGTGAAAAGGACTTAAATATTAATCTCTTTCTCAACCACACCTTTCCTATCGCTCCTGAAGATATGGAGTCTTATGGATTACTTTTATGCTGACTTATGTGATTTTTGGAGATTCAAAGTTCTGGCCACCATTCACTTGCATTGTATGGACCAACAGAGCTGAGATATTCTTCTAAAAATCTTCATTTGTGTTCTGCAGAAGAAAGAAAGCCATACACTTCTGGAATGGCATGAAGATGAGTAAATGATGATAGAATTTTAACTTTGGGGTGAACTATTCCTTTAAGACAGTAAATATGGTCAAATTTGTTTTTCAAAAAAAAAAAAACACACACACACACACACACACACACACACACACACACACACATATATATATATATATATATATATATATATATATATATATATAAACTCACCTATTCTGGCATTGCCAGTGATTTTAGTAAGCTCATCAAGTAAATCTTTGCCCAGCTTTTTCACATTCTCCAAATCATCTTTCATAGAGTAGGAGAGATCCATCAGGTAGTAAAGATCCACAGGATAGCCTTCTGCCCTTTTAAATTCAAAGTCAAAAGTGTGGGGCCTTCCTGAGAAAACAAAAAAAATCGAACTTATATATTCTTTTAGAACCACATTTAAAAAGAATAGATAACATTCACACATCACAAGCCAATCAATTATTTAGCCCTTTTTGGCGAATCGCACCTGCAAAATCCAAAAACTGTATTTCTAGGTTTAATTAATATTTTGAATAGACTTGAAAAGCTTAGGCTTACCCCTAAACCTAACCCTCACAAAAAACTTTCTGCATTTTTACATTTTCAAAAAAACATTGTTTATTATGTTTTTTAAGCAATTTGAATTATGGAGACACTAGAAATGTCCTCATAAACCACATTTATAGCATAATACCCTTGTAATAACCAGGTAATTTTAGGTTTCTTACCTAAAATTCTTTTCTTGTAAACCACCCAAACCCGCCCACACACACACACACACATACACATGCACACACACACACACACACACACACACACACACACACACACACACACACACACACACACATATATATATATATATATATATATATACACACTTTTTTATATATGTTATTTCATTTGAAAATGCATTGATTTTGCTACTTTTACTCCTTTCGACCACAACGTTCCTGGACTGAAAACCTTTAAGACCTACAAAAATGCACTTTATTACCACATACTTTGGAAAACTATGACGTTAGGAAACTGACAACAACATTTTCAAATGAAAACAGATTAGTGTGGATGTAGCTTAAGTGTATTGTAAATAAGCCCAAAGAATAGAACATACCTGGTCTGAGATTCAGTTTTACTTCTTGTGGTTTGATTTGCACTGGGTTATTCAAAGGCTTGTTTGCTATTGGTACAAAGTCATTCGGAGGATTTTCTATATCTGTAGATGCACACCCCTTTTCTTTAAGCACAGCAACAGTGTCACAACGCGCAGCTTCCTGCTCCCCAGTCTTGGTGAAATTCTGTGGTTTAAATTAGATAGAAAGCAGGATGTGAAGGAGATCTTGACAGTTTCTTTAGTTAAAATAACTGAGAATCAATGTTGGATAACCAACGTGAAGGATCAAGAACGCTCTGCCTCAGACCACGGACCGCCCACAATCCTTTTACTGACTTCAGCTGCATATTGCACTCAAAACTGGAAAGCACTTGTGAAAATCACAAGTTTAAATAAGATTTCACAACACCAATGCAACTTTCAGAAGTCAAGTTTGTAGTAGTTGACCAGGAAACAAAATTGTCTTTAAAAGGTACGAAGTGTAGCTATTATATCAATGGATTTACCAAAGTTTTCAGTTTTATAGCTTCTGATTCTTGAAAGATATTCATAGTTTTATTTGAGGCACTTAGTGAGAAAACAATATATTTAAAAGCGGAAAAGTATATGTTTGTTATCACTGGTCCTAAACGGCATGTAATGTTCCCTTAAAATGTCAGTTAGATGGTCTCTTCCTGTCTAAGAAGGCAGTACTTGGCCAGAATGAGCTGCAAAGTGGATCAAACTTTATGCTGAAAGTCAAAACATTCTGTCTAGGCGAGACTATGTATCAAAACATTATTACATGAGGGCTCAGTTCAGGCAATTCTTTCTCATTTTTGAACTCCAATTAAATTGTGTTGCATATTTTCCCCACTACTGAGATCTTAATATCTGCACCATTATCAAGATAATCTACCACTCTTTAAAGCAGGGCTTACCACATGTTTACACCAGGCACAGCCGGGCCCGGACTTGATGCAGTCTCCACATGTGTTTACTGACGCTTTTAAGCATTGCTCCTGAGTGTAGACTACAACAAACAGTTTAAACTTCAGTTCCATCTTTAAACAATCTTTTCATGATTCACCATGCTGGATTTTTGCTCAGTAACATTTCAAAGAATTAAAAAAAAAAAAAAATTTTTTTAAAGCACAGTACAAACTGCATATATTTGTGAGATACAGGCTCAATTCCAGAACCTAGTGGGCTGCCTATGTTGGCGCAAGCTCTACTCAAAATCAATTGGGAGTCAAGTCTCTTGTGCATTTCATGTGAGAAGTACTATTTGAGGTCTCTTACATGCCATACTGGTGGAACTTTCTGGAGAACCTTTGAGCTTAAAGGAGCCTCAAATATTCTATTTATGCACTTGAGAATATACAAGATATTTCAAGAGCCTCAAAGTCTTTCTCTTATGATGGGGTTACTGAAAGAACCATTGACAGTGCTTAGAGGTCTTTCGAGTTCTTGAAGAAATACAGTAAAAGCAAGTGTTTCAAGCTAATTTATTTCTCTAATAATATCACATTATATTACAAATCCTTGTCTGATTAGTTGGCCATGGGTGCGTGGCTCTCATTTAAGCTTTGATGTAGCTTAGAAAACACTTGCCTATGTAGGCAGTAGATAGCAATGCAGCTCACTAGGTTTTGGAACAGAGCAACTGTTCTCTGACTGAGGTCTGATATAATCTTGAAAATGTAAAATGCAGTTTAAGAACATCTGCACAAATTGTATAACATACTTACCATGTCTTCCCATCAACAACAGGAGAAGGCTCCTCAGACACAGTGACTGAAGCATTTCCTGTTGAAAACAGCATTCCTTATTATCAATTTGACCAAACACAGTACATACAGTATATCTCAATCCAAAAATGTTACAAGTTCGTCACCAAAAAGAGAGGAAATTAACTTGCTGTCTTAAAACCGAGATGGGAATCTACATCTAAATATGCTGTATTCTGCATCACTTCTGATCAGTTTTGCAACAGTTATGCAACAGTTGTGAAAGGCACTGCACGGAAGAAGTATCAACTTGAAAAACAGCAGAAGATTTTAGCAGAAGTAAATGTGGGTGACACATCTCAGAGAAGGGAGTGGATGCTATTCTGTATGTGGCTATTGCTGCATGCATTTGTCATTCATAGCTTCATCGTGGATCTACCCCTTCGCCCGGTAAAACTCATAACATGATGGTTAATTTAGCCCACTCAGAAAGCTTGAAATGTTTGTAGTGGTTTTTACATTAATAACAAACAAAAATAGAAAACAATTTCTATGCAGAAATTTGCAAGAGAAATTTACTCTAATTAGCAAATAAATATGACAAGGCTTTCTACTTTAGGATTGATACAAGATGACACATTGTAAAGATAACAAACAATAATATATAATATTTACTTGAAGCCAGAGCATTCATTTTTACATATGTGAATTGAGTACACATGTTGAATTTACTTAATATTTTCAAGTTCATGCTTAAACTAACTGATTAAATATAGAAAGTACTTAATCTTTTCTGCTATATTTACCACAAAATATTTTTTTTTGTGTATATTTACACCTTAGTTTCTACAGCGAGATGAAAGTGGTAAGCAATACGGCATTTTATGGACTGTAAAAATGCTTACAGCAAAAGAAAAAAAGTTCACTCTAGAAAAAATAAAAAATAAACATTTTGTCACCATTTACTTACCCCTATGTTGTTCCAACACTGATTTATATTATTTTTGCCATGAAACACAAAAGATGTTAGGCAGAATGTTTGAGCTTATGTTTTCAGTACCAAAAATTTTAAAGTGATCTAAAGGCCCTGATTTACTAAGACCTTAACTAAGTGCTAATTTGCTTGTGCAATCTAATCAAATTGCTTGTACTCGTTGTGGTTGAATTGCAGGTAATTTACTAAGAAAAACTGCGCAAAGAGATGCACATGCAAATGAGGCTTTTGCGTGTGCCAATTGCACCAAATGCACACTCACAGTACGGCTCTCACTAAATAATAATATGGCATTTATTCATAAATATATTTACTAATAGAATTATACAATATCATTATAAAATCCCTGCTATTTAGCAAGTGTAAGAGTAGTTGATGAGATTAATTTACAAAGAAGAAAATACCATATTATGTTCACGTTTAGCCATCACACCAATGATTTACATTAAAACTAAATCTGAATTTCAAACCACAAATATCGTAACCATGTTTAAGTTGCGCTTGAGAGAGACACAGAGGCTGCCAGCACATGTTGCTAATTTTATGGGAGCCAAACACACTTGTTTGGAGTACTGGTGCGCACTGGCCGGACCACTTCAATCGAGCACTGGGTAGAACCAACACTTAAAATATTTTGACAGTTAAAAACAATGTTTAAAACATTGAATTGCTTTTTTTTTAGCTAAGAGTTATAGGAGATGGATGATCATTAGCATCATTAGACATAAATACATTTCCCATTGATGTGTGTCATCAATGGGTGTTCTATGTATTTTCCGTGGTCCAAGTCTCTTTTTTGCCACAATAGCATTGTTTCCACTATCGGGCCAAATGAGGGCGTGCTAGTGCTGCCAGGGCCAGTTGCATTCCCACTGTCCCTTCTGGGGGTTCATCGTGCCACCTTGGGGCTTTCTTGGGGCCAATGGCCCGCCTTTGGCCCGCTGATTACCGTTGGGCCAAACAAGGCCAGCTGGGGACTGAGGCAGCGTCGATGTCAAAGGCAGAGTTTCGCCGAACTTGCTAGGTTGTGTATCCAGCGTCCAATGGGACAGGTTCAGGGAAAAATAAGAGAAATTGCAGGCACAGTACAAATCCGTTATAACCCACAATAGACAAAGAGGTGCCCAAAAAAAGGACTTTCTGTGGTTCGAGATCATGGATGGTGTGTTGGGACATCATTCCCTGTTAGAGGATGACTACACGGGACACCATGGCAGTTACAGAAGGTGAGTTGTCAATGCTAACTTGTCTTGCTAGCTAGCTAATGTTTACAAATAATATAAACACGATATTCTACATAACATGGTACCTCAGCTTGAGCTTCCCTCTTGCTTGTGAAATGGGTGGGGTGTGTGATGTTGGCAGCAGGTTGGCACATTAAGGTTTTAGTGCAACGCTGTGGGGCCTTTGCAAGTAGATATAGATGCAGGCCGTATATCTCCAAATGTGGGCGGAATCTCCAAAATAGGTTGTGGTTTCTCCAGAAGGGGGCATGGTAATTCCAAAAGAGGTATGTGCTAACTCCAATGGGGGGACACCTCCACAGATGGTTTGCTGGTGGTTTGGAGCTCCTGTCCCTTTTTGGAGCTCTGTCTGTGGCTATACACTTCTCAGCATTTAGCTCGCTGGTGGGAATGCAGATCGATTTTGGTCTCGAGGACCAATGCTATTGGCCTCGGCTGGCCAGTTGATAGCCCTGGCTCACACTGGCCTGATAGTGGAAATGCGGCTAATGACAGGATAATGCACAGCTCGATTCAAATTAATACCTGCATTTTTTCATTCATATTAATTTGCTCTTGCAATTTATGAAATGACTTTCAGGCTCAATAAATCCCTTCGCAAGTGCAATTTGATGTATTTGCATCGACATTTGCCTTTATTATGCACATTTGAAGGCATGCCTCTAAATTCCATATTGCAGTATGCATGCAGTAACATGCATAAATTGTCAATACGTGCTATTTTGCGCATCTTAAAGATGCAATACTTAGAAGACTACTGTACGTTAGTAGATCAGCTCAGACCTTTTTTGAGCGTGCTATCAAGTTTGCATATGTTTTTATACATGTAAACCTGTAGTAAATCAGGGCACAAGTCTTTTGAAGTAATACAAAAGTGTTTTGTGAGGAAAAGACCAAAACCGTTATTCACTGATAATCTTCCCCTCTGTCACAGCTCTCAAATATATTTTGTGGTCAATTTTTAAATATGTGTTGCGATGACACGTGAACATGAGTGAACAAATAGTGATTGGCTTCAATGACTTTAAAAATTTTTTAATTGAACTCAAGCCAAATGGTATTTGTGAGCTCTGGTGGAAGGGAAGATGTTGACATAAGTGTTGGTCCATTTCTCACACGAAGTGTGACTGCAGAAGACTTCGAATATAGTGCTCCACATTTATGGACTACTATTTTGAAACTTTTGTGGTCATAGGCATCACTTACTGGTAGGATATTTCTTGACCACTTTTTTATTTTTAATGAGTGGTTTCTGCAATTCTTATCAGTTGCAGAAAGCGACAATGTTCTCTCACGCTGACAGCTTTGTCAGACACACACTCTACATATCTATTGCTTTTACACAGCTCATGATCCGTTCCAGAGAAATCTTAAAATAAAATGCAAACCCTGAACCCCTTGTACTCAAAGCGACAACTTAATCAGTCAACCAATTAGTTAAACTTAATATTAAAATTTTGATTTATATATTTATCCACCAACCTACGAAATCCTCGGAATGACAGTGGCAGATGTACGAATAAAGTGATCTAATTAAGTACGTACATAGCTGATCTCAATACATAACATAAAACTATTTATTTATCAAAACAGTAAAAGATTGTTTAAAATTATTTGGGCATAAACTAAATATACAGATTTTTAAAACAAAGTGAGCCCTTACGGTGCTTTTCTGTCCTTTTTGGAGCTTTGCACTGGCAGTATAAAACTTTCCACTTTTGTTGTTAGGAAAGGAGCTGCTCAGACATTGCACCTAACATTTTGTGTTAAATGGAATAAAGATAATAAACCTGAATTGGAAAGACATTAGAGTGAGTAAATGTTTGCAAAATGTTATTTTTGGGTGAACTATTCATTAAAGGTAATGCTAGTATGAAGTAGATATTTTATATCTGTAACAATTCCACAATCCTCCACGAATGTAGTAAATGGAGATATTGTCATCACACAAGTTCTCCAAATCCTTTAGAGAAATTCTCTTTACAAATTTTAAACACAAAAAAATATATATTTTAAGTTTAATGATTTTTGTACTGGCTAAAGAGGTTACATAGGCTATTTTATACACAGTAAATCAACATCACAATTATTAATATTATTCGGATTCATCTTTGATAATACTTAGTATGGGTTTGTTAGTGAACACAATGCTATGCAGATAGGCAAGATATAACTGTTCTATAAATATGGAGTCACTTTAGTAAAAGAAACTACTCTAGTCATAATTTTTCACATAATTTGTTAAAAAAGTTTAAAGCAACAAATTTGCCCATACTTACCGTTGTTAAAATGCAGCAGCTTTGAGAAATACTACCGTCATGAGTGGGTATGAGAATTTTTTTTGGTTTCCTGAAACAGATCACAGTTGCTTCAGCACAGAATAGAAGTTAGCAAACTGTCGTACACATGACAGGAAGAGAGAGAGGAAGTAGAGTGAAGTAAGTCCTGTGAAAAAGAAAGGGTGGTGATCAAGGGCGATTAGACAATGCAAACCCAAAACCACCACCATATGTACTGTTAAGTTTTCACCATGTCGGTACCCCAGGATGATTTACAGGCCTAAAACTAGATTAGACTAATCTTAAGATTTTGAATTTTTGGATGTTTTACAATAGATATTCATTTGGCACCACAACTAAGATACCTTCAGTTCTTTATTTGATTAGTAGACTTCTTAAAGGAAAAGTTCACCCCTTAAAATGAAAATTCTGTCATTTGTGCAATTCCAAACCTGCGTGACTTTTTATTGTGATGAACATAAAAGGAGATGTTTTGCACAATGTCTGCTATGAAAGTGGACATTGATATTTAATGCCAAACTCCATGCAATAAAAAGGACAACAACAAAAAAAAAAGCATAATAAACGTACCATTAAAGTTTCCCATATGTCTTATGCGCTATATTCCAAGTATTTTAAAGCCATATGATAGCTTTATATGATGAACAGACTGAAATTTGTCATTATTTTCTGAAAATGTCCCCCTCCACCATGGCCCTCAAATATACAAAAAGGTGTTTTTTTATATATTTTTTTTTGGTGTCCTTTTTAGAGCTTGAAAGTAAAAAACACCGTCCACTTTCTTTGTATGGAAAATAGTGGATAAATATCTCCTATTGTATTCCATGAATATGGAATGATATACAGGTGACCGTGAACATTGTTTGTTGTGCCACACTTAAAATGGCATGATATAATTCAACATTCATGAAGAATAATATAAGTGCATTCCATTTTGTTTGAATATTCGTTTATCATTTCTTTTGCAGGCAAATGCAAGATACAATTCCTGTGAAGTTCACACCTCTGACCAAAACAAAACGAACACTAAAAACTGAACAGGACCATTAAGTGTGTTTTGAAAAATGTAGAAAATGATTTATGCTACTTTCAAAAATTATAAAGTAGAATCTTGCTGTGTTTCTTTGGTGAATACAAAAAAAAATATGTTCCTGAAGAAGGAAGTAACAGCAACAAAGAGGGAACTAGCTTGTCTTGTTCTTGTCTAAATATACTGTATATAAGAGATGGGCGAAGGGCTAACACAAAAGTTTCTGTAAAATTACTTTTTAAAATTATAGACCACACAAGTGTGTCAACATCTTCCCCTATTCATTTTCTCTATGAGGATATTAATGAATTCTTAAATAAAGCTAAGCCTTGAACCACAGATTTAAATAAATATTTGAAAAACAGAAATACAAAACTGTCTTAAATATTTCACAGTGGCATGTTTTATTTTTTGTATCTGACAAACCTGCTGCATACTGTACACTGCGTTTCATGAACTCTTAACACTTGCAGCAACACATTTGCCACAGACCTTTGTTATAAGTGAGATTTGCACTCGTGATGACTCATACCAGAACCTGAAGTTAGCGGTTCGAAAAGATGGACCTCAAATTAATTAGCTCAACACAAGAGCTACTTTTTGTTCAAGGGTGATGTATCCTTAGATAGCTAACAAACTACAGTATAAAGACAGTGCCTCTTGGAATTTCTTTCTGTCTGAATTGTTGTGGAAATAGCACCATCTTTAGAATTTCCCAAGAAACACATGGTGTCAACTCCATAAACAAATCTAATGAATTAATTGAACTCAAAACCTCTACATGTTCACCATAATCTTGTAAGTTATTTCAAAGGAGTTATAGTATACTCACTCAAAGGAGCTGACATTTACTGCATTTCTCAAAAGTCCCAATGAGTCATAGTTAACCCCCACTCAGACTATTATTGCTTCTGTCTGAATCAATGATCCTTCACAAAAGTTGCTCTTACTAAACATCATGGGAGTCATTTTCTCTTAGTCATTTTCTAAAATTTCTCTTTGTTTAGTGACCCAAATTCCCCAATTTCAGTTCTACATTATTTTTGGGGGGACGATAGGATGAGGGTGGGGCAATCTTTATCTAATGTACTGTTCATGAACCAAGCTATTTTCTGTCAAGCTATTTTCTGATGTCGGTCTAGAAGCCATTCTTTCTCTTGAGCGATGAGGGGACTCAGAAGCGACTCTTGTGATTGCTTCTTACAGATGAAAAAACAGATAGGATTAACTGATGGACTACATTTACATTTATGCATTTGGCAGATGCTTTTATCCAAAGCGACTTACAGTGTACTTATTACAGGGACAATACCCCCGGAGCAACCTGGAGTTAAGTGACTTGCCCAAGGACACAATGGTGGTGGCTGTGGGGATTGAACCAGCAACCTGTTATGTGCTTTAGCCCACTACTACGCCACCACCACTCACTACAAAAGAATTGCGTTGATTATTCGAGAAATTATGATAATTTAACAATTAGTGCTTTTTTGTAATGTTTAACATTTTGTTGATCGAGGAAATAAACAAAGTCCGAACACATAGGCGTTACTAGACCCTTTTTAGGAGGGCTTTAGCCCCCTAAAATTCATCTCAGCCCCCCTGAAAATCTGTGTCTTTGCAATCAGCATGCAAGTGCTTTAAATTAGTGATAGGCGCTTTCGAAGCATTGCTTCATGAAGCTTCGAAACCTTTACGAACAAGTCATGCCTCTGAGTGAACTTGACTCCCAGTGCCTCGGAATCGAAGAATCAATTATTTTAGGAATTGACTCCCAGCCCTAGCCGAAATTCACAACACAAAATGTGTTGTTTTTTTTTACAAGAAAAAAGATGATCAGTTGCTTGTTTCTATTTGAAGCGGTAAGTTATATACAGTACACGACACAACCAGGACAAGGTTCAGCAGACGTATACTGTAGATTTTACTCTTATCGTTAGTTCTACTACTGTTTTGGAACGATATCTAACATTTTGTCCTACGATCCTAATCCTACGATTAGAAGTGACTTTTACTGATGGAAGGAGAGGCCTTCATTGAAAAACATTGAGAAACAGATCTTGCTGTTACTAGCTATTTAACAAGAAAATCAAATTTTGAGATGGCAATGTATATCAAAATATTGTGTTTTGTAACTGTAGAAGGCTCTGTACAGAATAGTCATCTTGAAAAATGGCAGACAAAGGTGAAACTCACCATAACGTGATGGCTGCACAGAAAGCAATATTTATACTCTGATTTCTACAAAGAAATCCCTGATAGCACACGTACATCACCGAGACGTCTATTTGATGTCTGTGTGTTTACATATGGAATATGTATTTTTTAGGTTGTTTGTTCATCTGCCAGTAGCGGATCCTGGCATAGGTGATATAGGCAGGCGCCTAGGGTGGCAACGCTCTCTGGGGTGGCACGACAGGGTACCTTATTGATCACCCCTGCACAGAGCTCGCAAGATCGCGGTGGGTGAAAGGTGCCCCAGCTATTATATCGCTTCTGAAGACATGGATTTAACCACTTTAATTGTGTGGATTACTTTAATGCTGCCTTTATATGCTTTTCGGAGCTCCAAATTTCTGTTCACCATTCACTTGCATTGTATGAACCTACAGAGCTGAGATAATCTTCTAAAAATCTTAATTTGTGTTCAGCAGAAGAAAGAAAGTCATACACTTCTGGGATGGCATGAGGGTGATTAAATGATGGGTTAACTAAATTAGTTTACAATTCCTTTCAGGTATGGAGTAATTGTTTTACAAATCATTAACATATGGCAGCGTCCTCCATGTATTTAGGCAAAACTGTTGTGAAATGAACATTATTATGAACATTAACAGGAAGTTTAAAGATGATCCTCCATTTTTCATAATTCTATAACTGGCCGAATAGCTAACAGGAGTAGTAGTGGTGGTTTATTCATTACTGATTTTTTGAACGACTGTTTAAAGTAAATGAATCATTCGTGTTAACTGGTCAAGACTGACAAACTGACAATAGTGCAAGCCAATAGCACTCACAATTTATAGACTTGTATTGGTCGTGAACGGTGCTGGTTAGCAAGTCAGTTAAATGAATGATTCAGTAGGCCTAACTCACCCATAACACATAAATACGCTCATTTGTTGTAACCTACTGGCGGAAAGACGTCACTAAAAGAATCAATTAACTTATCTTTATGGTGAACAGATTCAAAAGACATTTCAAAACGCATCCAAATCATCCTGTACCGTCATGAATATTATTTGGATGTCAGGGATGATGAGTGAACAAACTTATGCAGATAGGCAAGATCGAAAATAGAACAGAAAAGATACCTTCATAGTAATAAGTACTGTTAATAACTATTGATAAAATTACATAATGTTTCACATTCAGAAATGCATCACAGTTGCTAAAACAATATTAAAAGCTCTGCACAAGAAATGTATTTTTCCAGAACAGGTATGTGAGATAGACTGCATTGTTCGGTGCAAGTTTTGGTCACTAGATGGGAGCATTATAAAGAATAAAAGGCTAAAGATATTCTGTATCTTCACAATTTCTTGTAAGGATTCTCTGACCAGGATGTTTATTTATATTAATCTATGGAATCGATTATGTTTTTTCACTCTAGTTCATGTGAGGGTATTAGCAAGATACAAATTGTTGCTGTACACAAAGCAATATACACCGTGTGACTGATTTAATAAATCTCTTATGAGTTGTCATTTCAAATGCTAAATTACTGACCTTCGTCTCAATCATGGATTAATTCAATAACATTTTTGAAATGTTCACTTTCTTCCCACATTCTTTTTTTGATCCGACACAGCACATGAGATTTCTTGTGAAAACTGAATTTCATAAATCAAACTGCCCTCACATTTATGTGGAATTCAGTTTGTTTTGACAAAACAAAGGAGAACAGAGAAAATGCTATACAGATGTGCTGTTTGTTGAAGTTCTGCTGCTGTGCGTAGATGTTTTCTTATGTTAATTTGTCTTTTAGAAGCTGTTTGCACACAAATAAAGGTAATATCCTCCCCACTGAAGGGCTGACGAAGGGAATTACACAGCTTTGACCTGCCTGGACAGAGAAGGATGCTGATATTCAGGACTTGAGAGAGTTTTGGACAGATAAGTGCTCTCTGCTAGATTTGTTTGCACACTTTTGCTTTCATTATTTAATAATGCCTATGTCTTGGTTAGTTATCTTTCATCATATTTCTCTGCAGGTATTTACTCTGTTGCAGAGGATTAGCTTATTGCTTGAAACATTTTTTGAAAGTACAGCTACGCAATTTCAGGGCATTAGAAGGGCATTGACGGATAGGATCGAGTTTTGTGACGGAGTGTCGCTTTTGCGAAAACTTTGTGTTTTCCACTATGTCTTTGCAATGCACCATACCTATTGAAATCAATGGATTTTCAGTGTTCTATGACCTCATCATGTTGCATATGAGTATTATTTTTACCATTTGGCCATCTAATCTAAAAATATACATTTCTGACTAATGTGGCTCCTGTTAGATCCATCTTTTTCTCACCACCTTTGTTCTATGTGCTGACTAAGGATCACTGCAGCAGTGTGTGCGTGTGCAGGGGTGAAGCAAGCTATTAAAAGCTGCCACTGTATAAATAGCCCACGTGTATAAATGAAGACAGTCCGACAGTATTAGATGCTGGGAAACTGCATCCAGCACTCCACAGGATGTCGTTGACTTAAGTAAACACACAATACATCTAGATCAGATGTGAGTGGACCTATTTGAATGAATCTAAGCTAAATACGGCATAGAATGTTTTAAAGTATTGGCCATATTTAATAAAAAGGCAGCATTACAGCAGAACATTTGGTTACTTATGCATTGTATTTTCAGAATTCGCCCCCACTGCAATTTCAGTGTCTCAAAAGAAGCTGTGATTTTGTGTGGATACCAGCCATAAATATGTGTGGAAATTTGGGCTACCATTTTGCCTGCTCTATGCAGATGGTGGCTGTTCCCTGTAGCTACTGAAGGGGATATAAATAGCAGCAGTTTCTGCCTCATCCCTCAGTCTCTCTCTCTCCACACACAATACAAACACACTCTATGTGTCTCTCTCTTTCTCTCTCTCATTCACATCCTCACCCTTGCTCATCAGTTTGACTTGTAGCTTAAAAATGTCCTTTCTTCTCTCTTCTTTATCTACCTCTGTCTTTCCCCAATCGTCACTCCCCATTAAGAAAAATGACAAATCTGGTCAAAGGAAAAGTTCGCCCAAAAATTTAAATTCTATCATTATTTACTCACCCTTATGTTGATCCAAACCTGTATACTGTTGTTGTTGAGTTTCATTTGTTTGTTGTTCTTGTGGAACACAAAAGCAGAAATTTCAAAGAATCTTAATGCAGCCCTTTTCCATGACAGAGTAAAAATATTTATTTTCCGATGCATCACGATCTTTGTTTGAACGATCTTGATATCAATTGTTAAATCCCAAGAATGATCTTTTACTCTATGTGGCGACACTTTATAATGCAAGTAAAACATTCACACGTGTGATCAACTTTCATGTTCTGCGCCTAAAAATGTCTGTCTTGTAAACTTTCATATTTTACTCACCAGTGATTGAGTAGTTCTTTTCACTGAATGCTGAGAGTATCTCGTTCTGTGCGTCCAAAGACAAGATTCACACAATCCATATGTCATTAAAAAATGTCTCTTTTAATACACTTTCTGTTCTTTACAGTCAGTTTTTGATTATAAACAACAACATCAACCACAAGAAATACTTATTTAATTCTAGTTACACATGGATGCACTAAAGAAACATGTCCTCTCTTGTTATATGGCATATGGTTATTACTGGCATCACTGGCTGACAATTTTGCAAGTGTTCTACATATTAATGTAAATACTTGTAAATAATACAAATTATGCAATAAGGAATAAACATGTAACAAACAAAATATATGCAACATAATATATGCGATTTCAATACATTTATTGATGAAATAGACTGAATTTGAAACATTTTTGAAAGCTAAAAGTGACCAATATGATGCAAAACTAATGATAAAATATAATTTGTAAAATTAATATTTTCGAATTGTACCTAGAAGGGTTACCTAGAAGGTAAGAAGGTCCTTTTATAATTAAGAGCATTAGCTGAGAGAGAATTTCTTTCATATGTAAGCAAAATGGACATTGTAACAGAAATATACCCATACTGTTTGAATTGATATCAAATCGAAAGCTTGTGAATTGGAATCGAATCAAATCAGGACATTTTTATCAATACCCAGCCCTGCACTTTTCCATACAGTAACAGTTCATAATGACCACAGCTCAGATTCTTCTGCAACCATACTATAGCTTTGTGTGAGTATGAGACTGAAATTTAAGTCATTATTCACTAAAATCTTCCCCTTCAATGCAGCTCTCAAATCTAATTTATTAGATTTATTGAACTTAACTGAATTTGAAATTGCATTGCTTGTATGGAAAACAGTAGCTGTATAGTTTTGTGTTTTTAACAAGAAAAACAATACAGGTTTTAAACAATCGGAGTATTGAGGATTATTTATGAGGTTAATAAATAATAAAGATATTTTATTTTTAGGTGAACTTTCCCTTTAGTATCTTAATTGCTTCTCTAAGACAGCAAAGAGATAAATTGGGGAGCAAATAGACTTTTTGCTTAAGTGTCCTGCTTTTTCTGGGAAAAAACGAAAAAAATTGTGCTTAGATTTGCCAGGATTACCCCAGTTTGCGAAAGTCTTCGATTCACTCAAGAAAAAGCTTAGTTGGGTCGTTGGGTGAATAGTTTGGTCCTTAGTGTGAAAACTCCATAGCAAATGATTGTTTCTATTCAAAACCTTTTTCGTACTGAACAGTCACGCTGAATAGTTGTGTTTGGTGTAAAAGTTGTTCTGAACCCAATTCACCACCTTTCTTTGTGGATTAAGCCACTTTTACACCATCGGGCTGAACGGTTCTGAGCACGGTATGGAACGTTTACAGTAGCATTTCTGCTAGAGCACGGCACAGCGCAATTACAAACCATTCTCGGCACGGTTAGCTACACGTACTCAACCATGCTGGTGGAGTGGCTTATGATTGACAATTTGTCAATGCCAAGGTTGTTTCTAGCTTGCCAACTTTGCTACTATTTAGGTGAAGTTAATAAAAAATTGTGTATGTTTAGTGTATCTTCATGACTTTATGATGATGGTTTAACTAGTATTATTGCCTAAATTTATTTTTCTACACACCTTTAGCTCATTAAAACTCAGAATATATCAATATATTCTCATATACTATTTTAATATAATACTTTTAAAATATTTTTTAAATAAACATCATTTTTAGCTGGTCTAGGAACTTTTACCTTTCTGCATGTTTGTGTCCGGTGGTAAACACAAGCCCTCAGCACATGATGGTAAACCTCTCACCTTTATCTTTTTGCTTTCCTTTTTGTTACATGGCCCATGTATTTCTGTGTATTAGAAGAGTAAATGCAGGGAAAATAGCAGTCTTAAAAACTGGAATGTGTGATCATCCTCCATAGCGCAATCGCTTCAATGTTTACCTCTCACGCTGTCGCCAGTAGACGGATCTGTTATGGACATTCTCCTGATTTCATCGCGCCACAGTGGAAAAAGAAACTGCAACCTCGCCAACTGGCCCAGATTGGCACAGAGTGGTATGGTTTTGCGATGACAACTTTTTGGTCCAATGCTGGAAAAGTGGCTAATGGTTGGTGTAATTTAGGTGCTTTTGTTGAAATCAAATTGAAATTAAAATTACAAGCATTTTAAAAAGCTCTGAATTACATTTTTATTCTAGTATTATAAATAAAAAAGCCCTTTGGCTCTCTTAAGATTCATGTTGTATGGGACAGATTTAGTATGTAAATGTAGGACCAATTATCCAGCAAGATTAAATGCTGCAGAGAAACCGTGGTGTACAGAAGTTAGCAGCCTGATCTTTTGGATGTAAAACAAAGAAATCAGATGCAATGCTGTACTATTTTTTTGGTTTGTTTTTTTACTCAAGATCATCTCTGCAGAAATGCAAGTCTTCGTGTTTGTACTCCTATAGATGGGCATCTCAGACATTGATTGGGAAGCTACTTCAGAGACTCCCTGTCAATACAACACAGCTTCTTGATTGATCTGTTGATATGTCTATAACCACTAGGGTATCTGATGAAACTGGACACATAGTGCATCTGTCTGTCTGTCGGTCCATCTTATTATGTATTTATCTCACCCATTTGAATGGGTTATGATTAAAAACTAACATTCAGAAGGTGAAAAATTTCTCAGCTGAAATTCGGATCCAACTGTTCTACATTTCACTGTTCATTCCACCCCCTGCTAGGCTTATTATTCTCAGTTTTCAGAATAATTTAACACAAGTCTGACTGTTTGTTTTGGCTTGAACAGGAATAGAAATGCATGCAGGATATTGGAGTGTGGCTATTCCTGGCTAATCCTTTTACTTAACAGCAAATCAACACAAAGGCACTGGCGTAAGGGAGACCAAATGCAGGGGAGCCTTCAAGGGGTTACGAGCCAATTAAAATCTAGAGCAGTCCTTATTCTGCAATTGAAGTTGCATTTATATAGTATATATTTTATATAGAACTTATATAGCATGAAAGTAAGTGTCTACACATACTTTGTAATGCGGTATAATAAATAATGACAGAATTGTCATTTTTGGGCAAACGATTCCCTTATTCCTAATATTGAAAATTACACACTTCACCTTTAAAGGGGTCATGACATAAGGAATAAAATTTTCCTTGATATTTTGACATATAAGATTATAGTGTGTACTATCAAAACACTAAGTTTCAGAACTGAAAACTTCCTCCTTAATAGAAAAATAGCATTTATTTAAACCAGGCTCTAGAAACGGCCGGTTTGGGATTTGTGGAGCAGCTTGTGACGTCACAAGGACCAAATACATCTGCATAAGACTGCCTCTTCAGCAACACATCAAGGCCTTTTTTTTATGTCATTGCACCCTTGGCCCCACCCACTGGTGCTCACTGCTCAGTTACACAGGTGAAGTGGAGAGAAACGGGCCTGTCATGGGAGATTCATCTACACCAAAGGGGACTTACACAGGACACTTTGGACGTCTTTGATCATTTGATGCGTTTCCGGGGTTGTGCGCCCCGTTTTAAGAGCGGTACAAGCGCAACTTTTAAAAATACGTTTCATTCTGCTGCTGCCACTTACTGGGAGAAACACATGCTGTTCTGTGTGTAAACAAACACGGAGGATGTGTGAGATGTTGCTTCTGTGAAGACCAGCGTCTCTGCTTTTGCCTGTTGAAGCATCCAACATCTCTGTGGATTGTATTACGTTTGTGTTTTCAGAATGTTTCAGCGTGGATTGCTTGTGAACCAGTCGCAATTTGATTCAAGCTTTGCAAAGGAACTGTTATTAAAAGACGGGGCAGTTAAAACACTATTGGACCGCAAAAACGTAAGTAAACAATTGAATTTATGAATATTTCATATGTCATGACTGTTGGATAATTCATGGTGCTGCTTGTGTGAACAGTTTAATATATTCAGATAAAATGTGCTAGATGTGCGTTATATGTTAATCCTGAAATGTAGTTTTTTAAATGTCTTGTGGAGTTCGTTCATTTTCTTCGGATTGGGTTTCAAATATGGTTGTATTGGAAGGGCTGCACGATGTTAGACAATCATAACAGTGGCCAGAGAGCTTAAAACAAGAGCCCGACCGATATGGGATTTTTGAGACCGATACCGATTTTACAGTGGGGAAATTCACCGATTACCGATATGGTGGCCGATATATTTAATTTTTGTGCTGGAATGAAAACAGACTTTTTCTATGTGGATTTTTCACCAATTTTGCACCGATATGACTATGCAAAGGTACTCAGAAGGCTGCTTTCGTAAATAAATATTTTTATCAAAGAATATTTGACATTATTATTATACATTGTCAACAAATTCTAGAAATGAACACTGAGAAAATAAAAATAAATAAAAATACAATAAATAGCTAAAATATCTTTACTGTTTTTAGTATGTCAATTATTGATCATTTAAATAAAGCATAAATAAAAATAAAATAAATAGGTAAATAAACATCAGTACTGTATGTTTAGTATCAGTCAAATGCTGACCATTAAAATAAAGAATAAATAAAAATAAATAAATAAATAAATAAACATCAGTACTGTATGTTTAGTATCAGTCAAATGCTGACCATTAAAATAAAGAATAAATAAAAATAAAATAGCTAAATAAACATCAGTACTGTTTAGTATCAGTCAAATGCTGACCATTTAAATAAAGAATAAATACAAATAAAATAAATAGATAAACATCAGTACTGTTTAGTAACAGTCAAATGCTAACTATATTAATACTGCCGAGACAAGAGATAAACAGCAGCAGTGGTGTTACACCGTATTCTGCTATACAAGTTCAGGGGAAACTTTCAACAGTGGAAAACCAGACTTCTAAATGTTACATTTTATAAATGCAACGACTGGAATTGTTCGGTTGAAGGAGGTACCAAACTGTGAATCCTGAACAAAACAGTGTGGTGAATACATGTTTACTCATTAGCTTCCACTCAGCTGACAACAATGTGATTAGCTAGTTAGTTATAAGCTCATTGTCATGGAGAGTAAAAGACGGACATTGTTTATTTTACTTTCCAGCATTGTGTCTCACCATCTAAGTAACAACATAGCATGAAATCAACACTCAACAGACACAATCCACCACCACACCATTGTCTGCTGAGCTGCAGAAAGATGCTCTGATGTTTACCTTTCAATCTGCTACATTACTGACTGCACTGACAAACTATAGCTGGCTAACAGCAAACAGACAGGAGTGACATGGTTGTCAGGGACAAGGTTAATGTTATATTAGTTATATTGAAAAGGGAAAATGATGGGGTCATTGTTTAAGTTTCCAGTATGTATTTCACAAACTAGTTAACTTAGACACCACTAAACTATGCCCTGTCTGCAGAGCTACTATCAGCCCAGCTCTGTAAACAATGGAGTCGGAGCTCGCTCTGCTGGACAAACTACGCTATGACACCATTTCTAAAGCATTGTTTTCTGCATTACATGTTCTGAAAAAAGTTTTCATATCGGTAAAATATACGCCGATACCGATATGAAAGGCTAATATATCGGTCGGGCACTACTTAAAACTGAGTGTTTAAGACAGAGGGCCAGAGACATAGTGGAAAATTATTATATATTACTAAATTATGACTGTTTTGGTGCAAAAAACTATACTAAAATTATAGAGTATGTCATGACCCCTTTAAATGACAGAAATACTGTATAAAAAGAATGAAAAAAAGAACTTCCAAATGAAGGGAAAAGTATAGGAGAGCGCTGTATCTACAGTATATACTGCACTTCAAAAATAGTAAGAGTAGTATGGTAGTATGCTATTCTGAACATGGCCACAGCTTTTGGTTTGCAGTATGCCATTGGACAAGTGCTTATATTACAGAGAAGATTATACAGAAGAAATTTTGTTGGGCTGTAAGTCAGAGACTGGGCAAAATACTGTCTTGTTGCTGAACAGTTGTGATTGGGCAGGGCTTGTGGGCAGCCTAAGAGCTGTGTAATGAAATCTCCTCCACACTGTGTCCATAACACACAGTTTTTACCACCACATTGTTGTTGGGTGAATCAGACAGGATGATTCTGCATGGTGCTTAGCAGTTTATTATCCAACTGTGCATACAGTATGCCCCTTCTCGGAAATCGTTCACATTTGAGGGAAAGAAATAGCCTTTTTCTCCATACACCACCATGGACACTCCATCACCGCCCGCTCATGATTGTTTTTCCATTTTAATGGACTGCGCCAAACTTTACCTTGGAGAGTGTCCCTGCTGTGCTGGAGTCCTTTGTGTTGACATCGAGCCATGATCTCTGGAATATCCTCCACAGTGTGCATGTTTGTGAGAAATTCGTCTCTCTGAATTGATATCATCTGTCCCACAATTCCCACTTCAATTATCCATCCCAAATTTCTCTCTGCAAGCAATCACAAAATTTCATCAGGTGCACACTTAACTTGGCATTCAGTCTTAGTAATTTATAGTATAACAGTATACATTAAAAGAGCACACAGATAATTTATGTTAGATAACCACAATTATGTTTCATAGTTATTTAGATAAATGGGGATAACTTTTCTTTTTTAAGCTGAAGTGTGAAATTCCTGCACCACTAGAGTAACCAAACATATTTGCAGAAAGACTAGATTTTTACATTTTCTAAAGAGAATGTGACTGATGTTTGCCCATGCAAATCACGTTGCCTCAATATAAAGGAGTTGTGAGTGGTTGCAAGTGTGTTGCTGTGTGGTTTTCCTATGTAGTTCCACCCTAAACTCACAATCTGGTGTTCAAATGTTTCTTCTTGTTGCTGTTCATTAGGCTATTTTAATAAAATGTACTTTGATTTATCATTGGCAAGGCATTTTGATGAATTAGCTGGTATCACCGAACTCATGATAGAAAACAAATTATCATAGTAAGCCATATAAAACCAAACTCTCTGAAAAGATAGAATAAATAGTTAACTTATACCATTCTAGAATGAGTTCTATGATACCATCAAGTTCCATCCATCCACCCATTTGCCATGCCAATGATAACTGAAAGTAATTGAAATATAAATAAAATAATGAACAGCAACAAAAAGAAACATTTGAACACCAGATTGAGAAACATATTTTTATCAATAAACGGTGTCTGCTCAACTTTACTCTCACAATAAAAGAAAGTGTATGTTTTAATATTTCAGTTTAATATTTAAGAGAGTATGGGATTACTTTTGTGCCAATTGTTTTTAACATAACTTTTCGAAAAGCAAATAAAAATATAAACTGAGAATGAATAAAAGCATTCAAAGGCTAAATACTTTGTTAATTAAATTCTCTGCTTGAGTTCACTGATCAGGACATACGAATGTGCTGCTCGCATTTTCAGTCACGCTTGCAAAGTTTTCACTCTCGGAGTTTCATTCGCAGTTCTGACTACAAAACTATTGTGTGGGCGGGGCTAACAAAGAGGAGTTCTCATTGGCTTGTGAGATTGTGAGTGACAGCTCTTTGACCTGGAAGTAGAGTTGACCTAGAAGGGACTCTGGTTCAGGTTTTGCAGGTAAAATGCGAGAATCTGTTAGGCGGCTTCATAATTACTTAGTGTTTAGTGATATATTTAGGCGCATGTTTTTGTATTCTATCTGTATTTTTTTTTCTATGACTATTTTGGTGAGATAATTTGAGGAGCAACACGGACAAATGCCTTAATCGTCATCAGCAGGACACTCGAGGCAGCCTGAGGTAAGTCAGTGTAATTAAGACAAGCTAATAAATAAATAAAAGTTATTGTTAGATGACAGAGAGGGATTTTTCTGAAACAGTTTTGCGTGCTCTTTTACTATAGTAATATTGTAGACTTAAGTAAATTACTTTTGTGTTCCATGAAAGAAAAAAGGTCAAATATATGGGCTTGAAATAAAATGACACTCAAATTTAACCATTTTTGAGTAGCCACATCCACATTCTAGAAAATTGTTCTAAACAGTTTGTAGTGTTTTACTATAATCTCTTTCCCTTTTTGTTTAACAGTTTTTCACACCAAAAAACAAAAACACCAAAAAACAAAAAAAAAACAAAAAAAAACAACAACAAAAAAAAAAAAAATCGGATGACCCAGAGGATGGAGTGGTGGTACCAGAGATCCATTGCCACTTATCAGTCTAGAATCGTCTTGCTGTTCTGCATGGATTACTGAATCCCTTGACATCACCTTTGAAAGGCCTGGGGTTCCAGACAACATTATACTGTGATATTCTGCAGACTATGTTCTACAAAATTTGTTTTGAGTTCTAGATTCAAACAAACACAATTCACAAGTACACAAGCAGTTACACTGTATTAGTCTATATCTGACTCTTTATATATGCAAGTCTATGACTTGCATCCCATCAAATAAATATTAATCCCTGATATTGCACTCAGTACCATATACTATAGAATGCATACTTGGAAAGGAAACTGCTTATGTTACAGATACAGTACATCACTAGGAAGAACCCTTGCATAAGGCACAGTCCATTTAAAATTCAGGCTACAGTTGTTTGGTGTTTCTTATATTAACATCCTTTATGCTTATAAAAATACTTGAGACCACTTGAAGATATAGAAAAATCATTATAGTCTATTTGTTGGTTTAAAATATAAGTAAATGTCTGTCAGCTGCTTTAAGAGAAAGAATATGGAGCTTAATCTCTAGACCAGACACGTGAGTTTTCTGGATGATAAATTATGACTGTCAATTGATGACTGAAAATAAACATGAATAATATTTCTCTAGCTTGATTTTGCACTTTTTTAGCTATTTGATTTCAGTTGTAAAACAGTGGTCTATTACTGATGCTTGAGGTTAAGACATTTCAAATGATATGGTTTGTCCTGATTAATTAAACTGTAGAAATTGACAGTGAAATGTACAGTAAAGGAACACTGAATAAATGAAAACAAGACTGTGTTAGTGTCCTCGTGAACGTAAATTTTAAATGTGTAATGCATTAAAAAAAATGTTATGTACTGTATATTGTGTAGTGTGTATTATGTAATATGAATATTGTGTAATATAGTACGTGTTATGTTTTCTGTATATCTTGTATATTATCTTATAACTATGAGATGCAATGTTGGTGAAACTGCACTAATAAAGTGATTTGATTTATATTACAATTTTAATCAATTTAAATTCTTTAAAATCAATCATTCAGCTGGTTTTGTAGAAGCCACATTTGAAGCAGTGAAACACCCATGCAATGCAATACCATTGAAGGTCTATAACCTGTGAAAACAAGCTCCATGCTTGATTAAATTCTTCAGAATTCACGGGGAAAAAGTGCAGCACATGCTCTAACAATGGGGTAGTCATGATGACGGCATTTATCCATGCTGCTCCTGAAAGCTAATCATGACAAAATAGTCGTAGGAAGAAAAAAATACAGATATAATACAAAAACAATCGCCTAAATATATCAGTAAACACTAATTAATCATGAAGCCGCTAACAGATTCTCGCACATTTACACGCAAAACCTGAACCAGAACCTCTACTAGGTCAGCTCTACTTCCAGGTCAAAGAGCTGTCACTCACAATCTCACAAGCCAATGAGAACTCATCTTTGTTAGCCCCGCCCACACAAGAGTTTTGTGTTAGAATTGCGAATGAAAACTCCGGGAGGGTAAATGAAACTTTGGAAGCGTGACTGAAAATGCGAGCAGCACATTCGTAAGTCCTGATCAGTGAACTTAAGCAGAGAATTTAATTAACAAAGTATGCCGTTTATTTGGAGACTAAGTGTAAATTTTGCCTTTGAATTATTATTTTTTATTATTATTACTAATTATTTTTTTTTCAGTTTCCGTTTGCATTTATTAATTCTCACTTTATATTTTTATTTGTTTTTCGAAAAGTTATGTTCAAAAGAATTGGCACAAAAGTAATCCCATAAGAGAGGAGAGATACCCGGAGGAATGACGCTGAGCCATATGAAGAAGAAGCTGTCTGTCACATTATTAAACCAATCAGGTCAGAGTACACCGGTCAAGGAAAACCGAATTTGATTGGCTACTAGAAGCAGGTAGACCCGCCTTCCCTCTCGCGCTTGCAAAATTCCTTTCAGTGAGAAATTCGTGGCGAAAGTGTGAGCACATCAAAGGGAACAGTGTATATCGGATTATTTCAGGAAAATATTTATGCCACAAACACAAGGCATTTAAACGTTTGCAGTAGTTTATTTTACACATACAGACTGATTCTACGTGGTTTGCTGTTCATTACACCTTTTCTTTGCTTGCATATCGCTGAGTGCAGGTTTGCAAAGTTTTTGGCCATGTTTAGGCGCATAAACTGTGCCCAAAGTGTACGCGCGAAAAAAGGAAGTCAGAAGAATACAGACCACATTTACTTTGTGTTAATATGAAATCGCAGATTTCGCAACACACAAATTACACTTATGCAAAGCATTAAAGTATTGCTAATATTTTTTACCCCCACGCGTGCAACTTGATTTACACCTTTACAACACCTTAGAGCTTGTCAGATTTGTGTGTAATATGTATTAGACAGTCAGAGAAAGGTTGTTGGGGCTGAGAATATGCTGACAATAATGTAATAGCACCCCAGCACCAAACAGGCACAGCAAAAAAAAAAAAAAAAAAAAAGCCTATACTGAGATTGCACCCACGAGGAAGCTGACATCAGGGCTGATAATGCTAAGCTCACCTGGGAAGTTGCTAAACTAGGTCACACGCACAGTGAAAAGTTTGAAATTGACTAGCAGAATTAGGAAAGGAGGAAGGGGAAAGGAAGAAACGTAAACGACATCTTCCTCTTCTAGGATCTGGTCAGATTATGAGAGAGTTCCCCATAAGATTTGAACCAAGACA
This sequence comes from Myxocyprinus asiaticus, assembly GCF_019703515.2. Classification (NCBI taxonomy): domain Eukaryota; kingdom Metazoa; phylum Chordata; class Actinopteri; order Cypriniformes; family Catostomidae; genus Myxocyprinus; species Myxocyprinus asiaticus. The sequence goes on from NC_059354.1 coordinate 44,390,289, forward strand.
TTCAGGGAAACAGCCTGAATCTTGGCCTAATACAAACTCTTGCCTTCTCTATTATCTATTTCATATGGATTTGATTATGAAGAAACAGCTTTCAGCAGGTATGCACATTTAAAATGTACAGTACTGTCTCTCTTTTCTGAGAATACGGACAAAAAATATTGATGACGCACACTGCACTCACTCATTTTGTCCAATCAAATGCTTCATATACCAAAACAATTCTGTGCATCCTTTAAATTAAATGCCTGCCTGGCAGAGCGCAGAAAAAAATGTGTTCCCTTATCTCTTGTTCCATGTCCCTTGGGTGCTTGTTACTGGCGAAGAGATAAACTCCTATCAGAGAGTTTTAATTGGATCAGTTTAATAACTCAGAGCAGCCAGTGATGCACAGCATATTTATCGTCACTGAAGTACATTTGTTCCTCACAGCAACAAGTTTTTTTCTCACATAGTGTCTCAGAAGAACAGTTTGTGATGTCTTTAGCCTAATGTTGTTGTGGCATTAAACGTCTGAACTGTTTTACAGCTCTAGAGATACACTGGTTCTTTATGTGTTAGCAGGACCAGCATCAACACCAGCATCCCTTGTTGTGGACCAGCATTCAAAACACATCATTTGATGGTGACCAGCTTTTTTAAAGGAATATTCCAGGTTCAATACAAGTTGAGCTCAATCGACAGCATTTGTGGTATAATATTGATTACCACAAAAATAAATTTCGACTTGTCCCTCCTTTTCTTTAAAATTAAGCAAAAATATGGGTTATACAGTGAGGCACTTACAATGGAAGTGAATGTGGCCAAATCGTAAACATTAAAATACTCACTGTTTCAAAAGTATAGTCACAAGACATACACAATATGTATGTTAACATGATTTTAGTGTGATAAAATCACTTACTAACCTTATTAGTGTAAAGTTATATCCAATTTTACAACTTTGTTGCCATGAAGACATAATGCTCTAAACCCTAAAACGACCATAAAAGCTATTACTTAAACAACTTTACAGCTCAAATAGTACACAAGTTTTAACCGAACAATTAATGTAAGTGCTTTTATAAAATTATAAGCTTCACATTTCTGCATTTAAACCATTTAAATATTGGCCCCATTCACTTCCACTGTAAGTGCCTCACTGTAACCTTGATTTTTGCTGTTTTATTTATTTATTTATTTATTAAAGAAAAGGATGGACGAGTCTAAATAATTTTTCATGGTAATCAACATTAGACCACAAATGCTGTCGATTGAGCTGAACTTGTACTGAACCCAGAATATTCCTTTAAGCTGGGAAGATCTTTTAGCCTTTGAATAAGATCTGTTCACTCCATCTTTCAGACTGTTCCAAAAGGATGCCAAGGTAATGTGAGCATGTGAAAATTGCCACATGGATTAAAACTCTCGACAGAGAGCTTTCATGAAACATGAAACATCTCACATACCTTCGTTCTCCAGTATATTTCACCACTCTCTTATTTCCTCTGTATAGCATGTCTGTCTCTCTCTCTCCCTCTTCTCAATATGTTTCTGGTCTAGCTGTGATTGGCATTGCGAGTGTGCATGTAATCCCGGTTTTCTACTCCTGCTTAAAATGTTTGTTTTGATTCACTGAGTGGTCAGCTGTAGTGTAAAGCAGGCCATTTGTACTGTACTTCCTGTTGCGGTACTGTAACTCGGGCCAGCAGCACTTCGAACAACATGAGGAGTAGTGGTTGACAGATATATCGGCGAGGCCGATAAATCGTCCTATATTCCGAATTTTTTAATTATCGGCATCGGATGATAAATTTTCCCCTTTGGCCGATTTGTTTCTTGAGAGTGCTTAGAATCGTCTGCGTGCATGTGAAGAGACTGAGACATGTAAACGACCAGTCACGGTTCGTTTTGTTGTTACATGCCATCGTGTTACTACAATAATAGACCAGTGTGCAACACAGTCTCATTTAAATGGTCCGCATATCAGAGCCGCAGCAGATATGCGGCAGAGCTCATAATGTTAAAGTGCTCGCCTGTTTCATTCTCCCTCTCTCCTCAACAGTTCCCTGTGACTTTTAACAGTCTTGTCTAATGATAAAAAGGCAAATATCAATAAAATTAATATCATATACTGTCTGCAAATATGCGCATACCTTGTTTAAACAGATGTAATAAACCAACCTCACACAACTTCAGCAGATCCAGCATCCTGTGGAACGCTCAGAAATCTTCCTCTGAAGCACATATTTAACAGTTTCTCCTCAACAGCTCCCTGTAACTTTTCTAATGATCAAAGGCAAATATCAATAAAACTTCTATTATATACCATCTGCAAATATGCAGTATCTCGTTTAAACAGATGTAATTCACGAACCTCACGAAATCCAGCGTTTTCATCCCGTCGAGCGCTCATCTAATATCTTCCTCTGAAGCACGTATTCCATCAGCCAGAATCAAAAACTTAAGGATCAGGATCAAAAGTTCCTCTGATTCACAAATCATGACGGTCTCTCCGTGACAATCCAAGCAGGCAATCCAGGCCATTTAAACTGTCAGGAGATTGTTGCTCACGCTGGATCTGCACGAGTATGTGAGTGCAACTTCAAAGTAAAAGCACTTCATGTGCGCCATAAATAAATGTCCTATTCACTATGTACAATTGGTTTGATTCGGTATTTTTGGAGAAAATGAGATTGCTAACATGGACATGCCATCCATGGTTGCTGGACTACTGTGTGTACTGTTATTTCCTTCTTTCTAATATATTAAAACAAATTTCATGCGCAAAAAAATTACTAAAATTTTATTACTAAATAGAAATCAGAAGAAACTGCTATCTACCATTTAAAATACAATATTATTATTTTTTAGATTCTTTTTTAAAAGTTAAAGTTTAGTGTGAAATTGTGTAAATATAGTGCTAAATAAGAGTTTAGTCCCTTTTTTTTTTAGCAATTTTATGTTTATGTTATTTACTATATTAAATTGTGTGATATATCAGCATTATATTGGCCTATCAGCCACCCTGCTCTCTGGATATCGGCATCGGCCATTAAAAACCCATATCGATCGATCACTAATGAGGAGTAGGAGTGGCTGACAGAGCAGAATCAAAATATAATAACTTGCCCTTCCGCTGATATGACTTCTCTTCTCTGCTGACACATACAAGGCTGCTTGGCAATTAAGCCAAAAGTCAAAAGTTTTTAGTCAGTTTTAACCCTTTCCTTCAACAACCCGTCATGTACACAAACCTGGCTTCAAGCAGCAAACACAGAGATGGTGAACAGGTGTGTTTTTGGCTGTTTCCATACACCAAACTACATTGGTTACGGACCCACTGGCTCGAATTTACGTTTCGGAGAAAGAGGAATAATGGCAAATTTGCGGTTGTGTTCAAGGCATTTCACGTCTGAATGTTTCCAAAGGTGATCACTTCTGAATTCTGACAGTTATAGATATTAAACTATGCTTAAGACTCGTAAACAAAGACCGCAATGCACTGTGTGTGTTTGTGGGCTGGTTTTGTATTAATGTTGTCAGGTATAGTATCGTTGGGTTCTCAAGTCAGTGGAAAAAATGGACGGAATTGAGATCGGTTCTGTTTACCCAATAACCGACTCTGACATGAGCAGCATGGTGTAAAGGGAGGTATGTGTGTGTGGCTGTGCCGGGCTGTGTTGTATAGTAAACTAGGGATGTGCTCTGTTCCACCCCCACTTCATGTAAATACGTCAAAACACCAAAGAAAACTGAGCTCATCAAGGCACTTCACTGTGAGATTATACTGTAGTAACATCACTTGCAATTGACTGTTAAAACGCTGTTTGCAAGACATTTTATTTCTGTACTCTGAGATATTTGCAAGTGAAACAAGATATTAAATGGAAGGAAATGTAGGGCAGAACTTGATTTCATGTATTGGAAATTGACTGGATTGTGAAAAGTGGGCATTACATACCAGAACAAAACCAGGTGTTTGGTGGGGAGTTGTTAAAAAATAAGAGGGAGATATTTGATGTCAGCTGAAAAGGTGGAGCAATTGATTATGAAGATGTGGAACCGACCAATGCACCTTTACATTGTGCCCAATAAGACCAGGAACATACATTAAGGAAGTTAATTGGATCAATTTAGATTTTATGTTGACTCATGATTTATGACTTAATATGAGAGGAATTGTTCACCCCAAAAAAGAAAATTCTGTCATTATTTACCTACTCAGCCCCATGTCGTTTCAAGCCCATATTCTGTCATTTATTTTTTTTTCCAGTGGAATACAATAGGAAAACTGTTGAAGAATCTACATGCAGCTCTTTTCCATACAACAAAAGTTCATAGTGACCATGTCTGTCAAACTCCTAAGACCAAAAACACCATTAAAGAACCATAAAATATATATTTTTTATGTACAGTAAGTGAATATTACAGTGAATAATGACTTAAACTTTTTGTTCTTCGCACAAAGCTATTGTACGGCTTCAGAAGACTTCTCATATGGACTACTTTTGATGGTGCATTTGTGGTGTTTTTTGTACTTTTATATGAGCTTGACAGCTGTGGTCAGTCACTATGAGCTGTCAATACATGGACAACAGCTACGTAAAGATTATTAAAAAATCCCTCTTTGAAGGTGAGTAATTAATGCCAAAATGTTCATTTTTGGATGAACTATTCCTTTGAATGTTTGCAAGGACGATTCATTGGACAAAACAGTGTGCCAGTGCAGCAAACACCTACTTGCTAACTCAGCAGCCTCTTTCGCTTGTGGCCACATGTGGGACCGGCTCCATGAATGTAATTACATCTGTTTAAGCGCATTTAGAGCATTTCCTTGATTGCCAGGGAAACACACTTCTGTTTGGTGTTTATATTGCAACTGTATCTTTCAATATAGAGGGATTTGAAATCTGCACCGCACAATGCATACCCTGGACAACACAGCCAGCAGTCAGTAATGCTTTAAAAGAGCATGGCAAATCATGCATGTGCTGGATTCTTCCATGCCATATTTCATGCATGGACATCTGCTTTCCCATGCTGACTGCCTCATCCCTCTGCGGGCACGCTAATGTCTTTTGACAGATGACATTTTGCGAGTGAAAGGCAAAGCATGTTTGTCTCATTATGATCTCCAGAAGAAAGCTGTGTAGACAGTGTGAAAATAATTTCTGTCTAATATAGGTTGTATTGTTTGCCCCCTCACTGCACACAGTTCCTCTGATTAGCACACATCGAACATGCCCACACTTTGGTGACACTGATGTAACAAGTTGTAGATTGCAGATTTTGGAGGGTCATTTTTGGTTTTGGAAGGTGATATTCTCACAGATGTCACTGAACAGTAGTATCTCAACTTCTGTAGACAAAAATACAAGCATGCTCTTAAATATACAGTATTTCTCCTTGTGAAGTTGGAACATGATTCAGTTGATAATGGTGTATACTTCAAATGACTCTATAGGCCTATCTCGCTTCTACCAACGATCGAAAACTCTGTGTAGGGCATCAGTTTGGCCAGGGCTGGCCCTGCATAAGCCTATACTGCATCTCTGGACTAGTCCACAGCAATTCATTGGGCAATTGAATTTGTCAATCTGTCCAAGGTAGACAGGACTGTTCTTGCAGGATGCATTCTTGCATTGTGCCTGCGCTATTTTTGTTAGTCTTTGTACATATCTGTCAGATGGGCACTTCTGGAGGGTCTCACTGTGGTTACATAATATTTAATTGGTTTTAAGCATCTCTAGTCATAACCGCTGCATTTTTAGCATGATGTGTAGTGTTGTGTGGTGTGCATCTGTCTTTGAACAGCTCTGCATTAAGGCCACAAAATACTTAATACACAATCAAAGAACGAACGGGTGTGACGTCATTTACAAAATCGGACCAAAAAGAAGGTGTTTTTGAGTTAATTTCGGTGGTTTGTAATAGCTCGCGGGGGAAACTTTTAGCTGACCAGCTGCTAAAAACCTTTCTGTCATTGGTCCACATCATTGGTAGGTGTGACCTAGAGCTCCACCTACATTGAGACCAACAGCTAATTCTGTTTACCTTCTTCAGTCAGTCAAAATCAGTCAACGTGCACACCGGCGTGTATAGTTATTAGCATGCTGCTGCATATTTACCTACATCTGTATGATCGTTCACATAGAGATATTTTACAAGAACATGTCATGCGATTTTTTTTGTTTTAATTAGTCTACAAATTGCCCATTCACTCATGTGCCATCTGCAGCGAAAGCCATTCTCACATCTGCCCAAAGTAAGATATGCCTCTCTTATCATCATTCTTTTGTCTGTTTTTCCCCATTAACACTTTTACACACCCACTTTTGAGTAGTACCATCATAAATTACAATAACAGAGTGAAATCGGCACATATTATGGCCGTGTATAGCGTGTTGCTAGCACAATAACTCCATGAATTCAGAATGTAAACATGACAAATAAAATTTTTTCTACTGCATATCTTATGTAAGATTGACAACAAGCATTTGAAATGGGTACTGCAGTCCAAATTCAAAATATTGGAGAGTTGTCTCCCCGCCCCAGACTTGAAGCTCATGCGGGTTGCCAGAATGTAGACATGCAAATTAGCCAACTCAGCATCCGTTTTAAAGGATTTCTGGGCTTTAAGCTGTCTCCGTCTTCCAAAGGCATCTCCAATATTTATCCTTGTTTCACTACGCCTCTGGTCATGGTGGTATTTAGACAGATGGCGAGGCTTTTTAGGTCGGGTGGAATCTATGATCTCTGATCCAATTCGTTTGCTGGCTTCTATGGCTGCAGCACACAGTGTTGTTTGCCTGCAAACTTGTTCAAACCTGGCAACCCAGCGGTGTCTAAATACTATTGGTGAGTGGGCAGTGGGCGGGATCACACAGGCCAAAACATAAACAGAAATTCCGGCCCAGAATGGAAACTTCAAAGTAGAATATACTGGCTGTAGTATTGTTATCAGAGAAGCCAGTATTTCAACTTAGCATGTTTCCTAATTCTTTAATGACATATTATGGTCATTTTATGGTTTAGTAAAGTAAAAATATTACATACAGCACCTTTAAACCATCGTTGAGTGGTTAAAACAACTTCTTTTACTGACTTCATGTGAATTCTACTCATAAAATGAGGCACAAAGTCATTGATAACACATTTTATTGACACATTAGTTAAGGTTTTGCATGTCATCTTGAGCGTTCTCATATTTAAATGTATCTCTAAACGCCGTCCCAAAATGGTGTGGTGTGTGTCTGAATGTTCACAAACAGTATACTGTTGTTCGCTGTTTCGAACTTCTTTTTACCCCTGAACGAAGAACGAATAAGAACTTCTACGGAAGTACATCAGGGCCTTTACCTGTACAGCTAGAGCTGTGTTACTGCCCCCTGCTAAATGAGGTACAATGGAGGCGGTATTTCAAGCTAGGTAAAAAAAAAAAAAATCTTTATTACGGAATTTACATATGGCCAGGGGGCATGACTAATGTGTTTATTTTTTTATTTAATTGACCACACTGAATTAACATGATTTAAAAAACAATCTTAAAAATTATGAAAAATATTTTCATGGCTGGTACATTTTCTCAATGCATGCGCCATTGGCAGGTGTGGCAAAAAGTTGTAGATGCTGTTGAACAAAATCTTTTAATAAACACAAGTAAAAGTCACTCGTTCTTACACTTGCTTTTCTTGGTATTCTTTAATTTAGAGAATGAACTTATCTTCAATATAATTCCAATGATATTTACTCTTGACCCGGGCAAAGCCTTTTTTTATCCTCTATCTCACTTTGATATTAGATACAAGTGGTCTGCCATCTCAGACTATCTGTGACAAGAGTAATAAAAAATTGACTGGGAAAAGTGGCTTGAAGCTAGAGGTGGCAGGTCTGTAAATACAGAGCTATCATTTTTCCCTGTGTGCAGTGGGACAGACCTTCTTTGAGGACACATGATCACAGCAAAAACAGCCCCACCTGCACACTAGATCAAGTTCTATGCACTCCACTGTCAGCAGGGAGGTATGTAAACAGCTTCCTCCTGATCACTATCTCCTGCTCTCCTCTGTAATGGAAGTACAACATATTTGTTGTATGTGCTGTGGTGGTATAGATACCAAACGGCCACAGTCTGCCTGATGGTGGCCCATTTTTTATTTTATTAGGAAAACTTTTCTTGATTGCGCCCCTATCTTCCTCAGGCACACATAGCAAATATTAATTCTTTCAGTAAACAGGACACCCGTTGCATATGTAGAATTGATCGGAGATTTAAAAGAAAATATTTAAATAATGAGCTGCATAAAAAGTTTGATTTCGAAGATAAGCCTTTTGGTTTAAAGCGTGAAATTAAAAATCAGATCAGACCGTAATTGTATAGAACATTTACCATGTACTGCTTTGTTTAAAGGGGTCATTCCTTTTTTTTTGTTAATTTGTTTTTCATTTTTTCCCCAGTGGTCCACTTATAAATCCACTTATTATTTATAAGATTTTGCTCTTAAAATATTACTAATTGAGTTTTTCCACACTCTCTGATTCATAAAATTAAACAGGCCATTTTTTCCCCTGCTGTGCCTATGAGACTTCTATGTAAACGCCCTCTTTGCATGTGAAATAAGTTACTGCAAGCTGTGGGTTTTCTGTCAGGTCCAATATAATTTGCATTGCCCCAACCTTCAATAACGGCCTCTTTTAAGAGCTTGCATCACATTGATTCACTAAACAATCTGCTCTGAAATGTACTGCTCAAACTGATAAGATTAGTCTTGGCTGTTCAAGCTACATAGGCCTATATTAACTTTACTCCACCCAAACAGCGCTACGTCAGCATGAGGAAAAAGTGAAACATAACAGCAGCTACCGAGTATTTGCATAGGGCTCACGTAGCGTAATAAATAATAACAAATTAAGAAACGGATAGGAGAGACAGAATTTTTTTCTTTCTTTATTTATACAGATTATACTTGACGAAGTTGAAACTAAACTCTGACAATAAGTACGGCTGATGCGCATGGACATACAGTATCTTACCTACGACAAGCCCAGATTGGAAAAATACACAGTGTGTGCACACACGGACACAAGCACACTGGGCAAAGTCGCTTGAAATCAAATAATAAATCACACCTTTTAAATTCGCTGCCCGGCATTAACACAATTGCAGAAGTGAACTGTCTTTTATTTGCATATAGCGCAGGAATTGAAAATCGGTTTTATATCCGTTTGGCGGAGACACAGTGATGTGGCCAAGTGTAAATGGAATGTGCTTATTTAATTGGCTAGCTATCCGATCAAAGGCATGAAGTGACCAAATGTAAATACCCCCTATGAATATTGTAAATAGAGTCCTCAGACTCTCTTCATGACATTTAAATGTTTTCTTTGCTGGAATCCCATCTGGGCTGCGACTTGCACCTGTCTGGTGCGGTAGCAGTTTGTCAAGGTTACAACTGAGCAAAACATGGAGGCCTATTAGAGCTCTGCTCCTTGTTTAAACGATTTCTGCACCTCCACGAGCGACCTGGACCATTCATTATTCAGAAGCTGCAGCCACACTCCGACAGCTCCACTAGAATGTTTGCCCTGACGCTTCAACTGGGCTATTAATTTGAAAAACCTCTGCGAGGAATTCCTGTTAGCTTTATTGAAATCTGTCTGCACAGCTACTTTCTTGCAATCTATGCTGTTAACCGCTACCCTCTCTCCCTCTGGGGTGGTAAGCGGCTCTCCAGACCCATATTGGATTCTTATTCCAGCTTGGCTGTGTTTAAATCCAACATATTTCATTCCGTGTGTAATTAGAGGCTTTATAATCTGTGCAAGCATGATCATCACCAATACACTGCATTATGGGGAGGAAATTTCCCATGTCACAGCATGATGTTTTTTTTATTTCTTAATATTGTATTTAGCTTTAGCAGCATTTCGGAATCTCTGGGGCTGTATTTCCTGAAATAAAACAGGAATGCTGACAATGTAAAATAGTGTAAAACAGCCTCGAGGCACATGTCTTTCAGCTTATTTGTCACTTAAACAAGAATCATTACGGGAATTCATTATGAATTCGCATGTGAGCGCTGCTCAGACAATATCACTAACTGCAGTTTCCCACATTCCAATACCAAAAGCAAAGAAAGTACTGTTTTACACCATTTAAGCACACATTGAAAATAGCTCATGAGTCAATCCCACAAAACCTATCGAAAACACGTCCACATCACATTTCAACCCAAAATAAAAAAAATAAAAAAATAAGAAATTATTTGTAATTTATAATTTACAAATAATTTATAATATATAAAGAAAAGAAAGCTTATTTTTTAGGACTATCATGTTTTTGTGCATTGTGACATTATTTTCTTGACAGTCAACACATTTTCCCTTCAAATTCTCATTTTCATAATGCGTCCAGACGTTAAACTTTTGAGGGTATTTTATTATTCTCAATGGTGAGTCTCAATTTGGCAAATTTATACTAAGTGGGTGAACAGGCTTCTTTTATTATACCAAAAATTATGATGAAATGCACGTTCTTTATTTACAATTGTCAGTGCCATCTGTGCACTAGCAAGGTTACTATCTGAACATTAAAAATGTATCATTTTGAAGCCCGTCTCTCTGAGGTTGTTCAAAAGTACACACTTTTTGACAGAGAGCTGACAATTTTCCGTGACTTCAGCGTGAAGCATTTCCATTGATCATGGATATAATGGTGGTGGGGGGGGGGGGGGGGGGTTGCTTGTTTTGATTATTATTGGTTCAGGGATGTAGATTCTCCCCTGGAATTTACGCCCCTGAGTATCACAAATAGACTTAAAATAAACGTAATTTTCTACATGAAAAATATAATTTTTTAATTTGTTTCTTTTGATTTTGGGGGGTTATATGACCTGGACATGTTCTTGATAGGTTTCATGTGATTCACCCTTATATAAAAAGACATCATATTAGCCAATATTCCTCTCTCTCTCGCTCTATCTCTCTCTCTGTCTCTCTCTTTCTTTTTCTCTTCAACCCATTTATCGCTCACTCTTTATTCTCATTGTGTTGTTAAAACAGGACCACGGAACAAGCTATTGATTGAAATGACCTCTGAGCATAATGAGAGATCATATGCTAATGGCGCTTATCATTTATGTCAGTACACTGTAGACAGTTATAATTAAGTACACAGTCAATGCTGTTTCCATTAGAGAGAATGTTAATGCTCCACATAGTTATATAAACATTATGTAAATCCTCATATCTTTATTCTGTTTGTGTCTCTTGCTTGAACATCAGTCTGAACTGCCATAATTATTGCGCTTCTTTTGGAGAGCATGCAATTGATGTTTAGTGTATTTTTACAAAATGAAATTAATTTCTAGGCATTTTGTCATTGTTGCATATTGAACCTACTCGCTGTGGGGGAAATGCCACCATAAATAGATGGCTTATCTTTTCTTTATGGTGATACTGGTGATAAGAAAACTTGTGAATGTGAAATATAAGAAAAATATATACAAAGGCATTTCTATCTAAATGAAGAGCTAAGTAGCTGTTGGCAGCTCTTGTGATTTAGCTCTAACAAAAACCACACATAAACCACATCCTGTACTGTTAACTTTACAGAAAAACATATTCTGGTGTTGCAAAAAGTTAATCCAAAAATAAAAAATTCTACAGTTTTCTACACTCTTTATCTGTTATTTAATATGCTCTCTAATCAGTCCTTGAGGATGTAATTTCTTTGTTCTATGCCTCTGTAAGGAGATTGAATTGCATTATGATATGATTGTTTTTCCTCCAAAGTAGGCAGTATTTTGTTATTGGATAACCCTCATGCCAGCATATCAATGGGATGGAGAGAGTGTTCTGAAATTGTATTATTTCTCTCAATCTCTCTCTCTCTCTCTCTCTTTAGCTGCTTATGCCTTAATTGTTTTCCTTCCATTTTACTGTGCATCAGCTTTACCCAAAAGGCCGACTAGGAAATTTTGAGGACCATTGACTGACTGGCGTTAGATAATCAATCAATGTTGTCTACGTGAGCACTCTTATGCCACTGATGTGAAACAAAATGGTCTGAATTTACCATTGAGATTCCGGGGAGAAATGAGGTCATCTTCACTGGAGCTCATGCCTAAAAGAGCTCAGCAATCCATAATCACACCAGGATGTGATGCTTGCAAAAATGACATACCCAGATGTCAATGACGCAAAATAACACTTTTTCCCATTAAGTGATGTAAGTATGCACCACATGTACTTATAACCCGGGCCAGACTGAATCTGCAGACTTTTTTCAGATTTTCTGCTACAAAAATATCAGAAGAATTCTGCAGAATGGATGTAAACATGGTAAAATGAAAATCAGAATTTGAGATTTTGGCTTTTAGTCCATGTCTGTTTTGCCAGCTTTGTGAGCTTTTAGGACATACAGTAATATGCTAGTGAATACTTAAAAGCTGAATTTTTTTTTTTCTAATTGTTCTTTTTTTAAAAATTGCATTTTAAAATAAACAAATTTTACATACAACGTTAATCCCATTGGCATTATGGGAATTGCATAAAGTTAAAAAAATTTACCATGCTAGAATTATTACTAATTTCTCTTGTATCTCAATGGCAGGGCCAGACGGAATCTACGGCTGCAGAAAACTCTGCAGATTTCCGCTGAATTGCAACATCTTTCATTTACAAATGTTCTACACATTCCCCAGCACTTGCATGTTTTTTTAATTTTGTTTTATTAAATATTTTGACTGATTTGATACTCAGCCAATTTGGCTGATTTGATACTCTCAGCTCCATTTAGCACATTTATAGAATGTTAAAATCCCTTGCACAGAATTCCCCAGATTTTCCCTCGAAAATGGAGCAGAAAATTTGAAAAAAGTCTGCAATTGTTATCAATTATGTGACTTGGCACATAACACAGACAAGAAACCACTATCCTCATTTTTTTTCCCATTGCAGATACAGATAGATTTTAGTGGTTATGAAAGTTCTTTCCCCTTTTCTAGGAGGCACATTGCAGAAGTCATGTCCTTTCCCTGTGAGGGATGTGTTTGTGCTGTGCTGCAACCCACAAGAGTTCCCTGCTCTGAATAATTGAGAGGCAGACCTGGACAATCCATCACAACAGAAGATACATGAGCACGCCTGTCATAGCTGCTGGAGGGGGGTGAGGACGTGCAAAGAGTCACCTCAACACATTATTGAGAAACAACTTCAGTCATTTCCTACAATAGGGCCAGGAACCATCAAAATCAACTGCACTTAAAGGAATAGTTCACCCAAAAATGAGAATTCTCTTATCATTTACTCACTCCCATGCCATTCCAGATGTTTATGACTTTCTTTCTTCTACAGAACACAAATGAAGATTTTTAGAAGAATATTTCAGCTCTGTAGGTCCATCCAATTCAAGTGAATGGTGACCAGAACTCAGAAACTCAAAAAAGCACAAAAAAGCACATAAATGAAGCATAAAAGTAATCCACACTGTGGTTTAATAAAGTCTTAAAGTCTTCTGAACCGATATGATATGATTATAATTGTATAAAAAATATTTGTAATCACAAATGATATCATATGATATGTACAAGACTAGTTGGCTAAACCATACTGCTGCTAGTCGGCATTGGGAATACTAGTTGGTTAAATATTTTTCCCCATTACATTTTTTAACATTTTATTTACTTTTATGTTTTGCTTTGCTTTTCTTTTTTTTTTTCTTTTTTTTTTTTACGTGTTTGTTTTATCTTTTTTTCCATTTAAATTCTCTTCCCTGCCCAGTAGGTAGCGATATGCACCAAAAATGTGAATCGGCAAAAACAAAAGAAGAATGTGGAAGTGAAAGTGGACAATTAAAGGAAAAATGGACAAAAATATTGATCTGTTTCTCACCCACACCTGTCATATTGCTTCAGAAAACATGGATTTAACCACTGGAGTTGTATGGGTGACTTTAATGTTGCCTTTATGTGCATTTGGAGTTCTGGTCACCATTCTCTTGCATTGTGTGATGAGGACGAGGGCGTGGCCAGGCCGTGAGTGTGTACACCTGGTGCTGAGTTGCCCCAATCAGCAGGAGAGAGAGATGAGGAGGAGCCAGGGACGCCAGAGAGAGAGAGAGCGTGAGAGAGAGATGCACGCAGCAGTCTTGTGTGTGTGCATTTGGTTATGCTGAAAAGCACTGTGACGAGGAGGAGGGCGGGGCTGGGCCGTGAGTCTGCACGGCCAGCCCCCAATCGGGCTAATCAGCCGAGGAGAGGGATAAGGCCGAGCCAGATGCGGCAGTTCAAGACAGAGAGAGCCACACGCAGCTGCCGTGTGTGTATTTGTTTATGTCTTTTTAAGTTTTCATTAAACATTATTTTGACTGTTCAGCCGGTTCCCACCTCCTCCTTGCCCATTTTACCCCATTACAAGCACTTTTATGGTGTGTTTTGTTGAATTAAATGTCTACGTGTGTTGTTCAACCCTGTCCCAGCTTCCTCCTAACCACACAACAATGAACCGTGTTACATTGGTGCCGAAACCCGGGAAGGAGGAAGGATGCACTTTCATGGAGTCCTCACCGCTGCAGTCCACCTGAGGCCGAAGGAGGCCGCTGCTGTCCGCCAGGGGGTAGTACAGCTGGCTGAGGACCATGTGACAGCATGTTCGGGGGCCGGCGAACTGGAGTGTTTTTCTTTTTTTCCCTCTCTCCCCCCTCTCTCTCGCTCTCTCTCTCGGGCTCTCCCGCTCTCTTTCTCTCTCCCCTCTCCCTCCCCTCGTCCTACACAGGTTCCCTGGGGGTGGGGAAGACCAGCCTGTGGTGGAATGGCCGAAGGGGCAAATCCTCCCCTCAAGGAAGAAGGGGGGTGGAGGTGAGTAGGTCAGGCTGGTTGGTTCATCGGGCATTGGGGTATGTTACGAGGAGGAGGGTGGCTAGGCCATGAGGATGCACGCCTGATAAGGAGGAGCCGGTGATGCCAGAGGGAGAGAGAGAGAGAGAGAGAGAGACGTACGCAGCAATCTTGTATGTGTGTGTGTGTATTTGGTTATGCTGAAAAACATTTAAAAAAAAGCAATCTTCTGTTGTGTTTTGTTGAATTAAATGTCTATGTGTGTTGTTCAACCCGGTCCCAGCTTCCTCCTTCCCACACAACAACGAACCATGTTACATTGGTGCCGAAACCCGGGATCTTTGGAAGAAGTGCTGCCGCCATGGAATCCTCACCCTTGGGTGAAGTCATCTGAGCCCTTGCAGACATACAACAGATGCAACATCAAGCCCTCCTGGCCCAGGAGCAGCGGTTCCAGGAGCTTCTCCAAGCTCAAATGGAGGATCAGCGGGCATTAAGAAGTCCTCAGCCGCGACCCCGGAGGCAGTGGGCTACTCCGCCTCCTGGCGGACAGCAGCGTCCTTCCTCGTTCCCGGGTTTCGGCGCCAATGTGACACGGTTCATTGTTGTGTGGGAAGGAGGAAGCTGGGACTAGGTTGAACAACACCCGTAGACATTTAATTCAACAAAACACAACATAAAAGTGCTTTTCATCATAACCAAATGCACACACACACAAGACTGTTGCATGTCTCTCTCTCTCTCTCTCTCTCTCTCTCTCTCTCTCTCTCTCTCTCTCTCTCCCTCTCTGGCATCCCCGGCTCCTCCTTATCTCTCTCTCCCGCTGATTGGGGCAACTTGGTGCCAGGTGTGCACCCTCACGGCCTGGCCATGCCCTCCTCCTCGTCACACATTGAATGGATCTACAGAGCTGAGTAAATTATAAGAGAATTTTCATTTTTTGGTGAACTATCCCTTTAAAGAGTTTGTTCACCTTAGAATGAAACTCTGTTATCATTTACTCACCCTAATGTTGATCCAAACCATATGACTTTCTTTCTTCTGTGGAACACCAAACGAGAAGTTAAGCAGAACATCTGAGTTGCACTCTTCCATACAATGAACGTGGATGGGGACTAGGGGTCGTCAATCTCCAAAAAAATTATAAAACAACACCTTAAAAGCATCATAAAAGTAGTCCATGCAAATTGTGCACTATATTCAAAGTCATGTGATAGCTTTTTGTGAGCAATAGAATGAAGTAGAAGTATTTTTTCACTGAAAATGTTGCCTTGAATTTAGCTTGACAGCAGTGGTCACTTTCATTTTGTAGAAAAGAGAAGCTTGCACTTTCTGTTTACAATTAATAATTTATTTTGTGTCCCATGGTAGAAAGTAAGTGACATGGGTTTGGAACAATGTGATGGTGAGTAAATGGCAGAATTTTAGGTGAACTATTCCTTTAAATTTGTCGGCACTATTTGCAAGCATTTGCATGCGGCATGACATGCAGCCAACTTTGCTGCGTTTGATTCTCATTTTGATTATCAAGGAAAATTAATCTGTTAACATCAGGCTTGCCGTGGGACAGATGCATAAATGAATGTAGAATTTTTAGTAACAGACAATGGGATTCCAAATCTTTCCCAGAAGATATTTCCTGGAAATTGAGGATGAAAGATTAATCTCATCATTCGTGGATTACCCGCATCATATAAGTGTGCTCATCCATCTTGACAGACCCATTATTTGGACATGGTAATGGAAAAGGTGTGTTATGGCAGAGTACATTTATGGCACATCTTTGTAAAATCATGGACAGCTACCAGTCAGTGCCAATTTCTTAATTTGTAGTCTTCCAGTGTAGTCTGGTTCCTCCATAAGCTTTCAATTTAAAATAAATTGGGATTCTGGGTACATCCAGAGCTATCATCAGTCCATTATGGGACTAAAAGGTCCATCAACCCATCATGGGTCCATTATAGCCTCCAAAAGGATAGTAAATAAACACAAATCCACTTATGGGTCATTGACAAATAAGGTTTTCGAGGTGATAAAAATTAAAAAGCTTTTAAAAATCTAGTTTAAAGGGACTGTTCACCCAAAAATGAAAATTCTCTCATCATTTACTCTCCCTCATGCCTTCCCAGATGCGTGTGACTTACTTTCTTCTGCAGAACATAAATGAAGGTTTTTAGAAGAATATTTCCACTCTGTAGGTCCTCGCAATGCAAGTGAACGGTGACCAGAACTCAGAAAGTCTAAAAAGGATATAAAGTCAGCATAAAAGTAATTCATAAAACTACAGTGGTTAAATCCATATATTCTGAACTGATATGATAGGTGTGGGTGAGAAACAGATCAATATTTAAGTCACTGTTTACTGTAAAACTACACTTTCACTTCCACATTCTGGTGTGGAAGTGACTTTCACTTTCACATTCAGCCACCTACTGGCTGGACAAAGGTGGAGATTTATAGTAAAAAATGACTTAAATATTGATGTATTTCACACCCTCATCTATCATACCATTTTAGAAGACACGGATTTAACCAGTGTAGTCAAATGGATTATTTTCATGCTGCCATTATGTCATTTTTGGACCTACTGAATTGTGGTCACCACTCACTTGTATTGTATGGACCAACAGAGCTGAGATATTCTTAAAAAATCTTCATTTGTGTCCTTCAGAAGAAAAAAAAGTCATACACGTGTGATGGCATGAGGCTGAGTAAATGATGAGATAATTTACATTTTTGGGTAAACTATCCCTTTAAAACATGTACCAAGTTCATAGAAATGTAATATGTGTCCAATTTGGCTTAATACATTTTTGAAAAACATTTATAATTTATAAAATTTATATATAAAATATATACTTTACTTGCACCTTGAATACATGTGTTCACAACTTAACTGAATAATTTCAAATAAGTTTTCAAACACATTTTTCAAGGTTTTATGTCACAAATTTTTGTGTCAAAAATATAAGGGTTACACCACATGACCCGAACAAAATGCGCCTTTTCATAAAAATGTCAAATGTCATTTTTATGGTTTTTGTCAACATAAATAGCAAAATGGTTACCTACATGTTGGTTACACCACATGACTTTGATTTTGTAGATAAAGATGTTTTTTTTTTTTTCAGAATTACTTTGAACTGAGAAATTGAAAAGATGTTCATCATAGAAAAGGTGTACTCAAGTAATGGTTTTGTCTTAATTGAATTTTTATGTAGCCTATTTATGTATTATTTTATTATTTAGTAAATCTGGAAAAAATTGCATCCCGCAATTTACCCATATACAGTATTACTGCCAATGCACGGCAAACAGTTCTCACAGTGCTCCAGAAATACAGACTTTGTTGTGAGCTGTCTTGTCTACTGCTTCATAGGCAGTTAACTAAAATGGAACCTTGTGAAAGTGACCGATTTGGAGCGCTCTAGACAGTAATTAACTCTGTCCATCATACAAATAGCGCTTCTCACACAAAGCGCATGGGAGACTTGACTCTACAATTGTTTTCAATAGAGTTTGGTGTGCGGATTTTTCAAAGCTAATGAAGTGATAAATAAGCATAAAAATAAATAGCACACACATATATTACTAAGATTTCTGATTAAAATGAACCAGTTTTTATGGTTTTAGAACAGAGCCAGTATGCTCTTTACTGATTTCCACAGTTTGTGGATTTTTGGAGATGTAGGCCACATCCACACCAATACATTTTCAAAACAGTTTTGAAACGTCATATTTTTCCAAAGTATGTGGTACTAGTGAATGTTTTTGAAAGTCCCAATTTTTGGTGTGGATTAAAGGTGTAAAGCGTAGAAATTTCAATGCATTTTCAACCGAAACTGCTCTCGTGGACATGGCCGTAGGGTCTTTGCCACTTTTTAATCCTGCTCTGAGAGAACTGCGCAGGCTCAATAATATAGCAGGAGTATTTAAAATTTACTAATCAATACGTCAATGTGCCATGGCCTTGTTTTTCCTAATTACCTGAGGATAGTTCGTAGTCTCTTGCTTCAAACTGCCTCTGAAAGAAATCCTGACTGGCCTTTTGGCAAGTGTCCCCGTTGTGCTCCCTTATTTAATAAATGTGATTATTAATTGCATATTTGCCCATTTTAAATGAAACTGTTACATAATGGATCTAAGTAAAGGATATTGGCAGATATTTAGAATTCTGAATTCAAACAATGAGCCAGTCAGTTGATTAGTAAACTGATGAACTACTGGAAGCAACTGAAAGGGCATGTTCCCTTATTTGCAGCTCAAACTAGTGGAACATGAAATATTGTGTTATGTTCGGTTCATATATGAGAAACAGTGGCGTTTGGCATCAATGATGACAAATCTGGCACAGTGTGATTTTTTTCATCTGAACAAGGAAGCAAATGAAACTTCATTCAATGGAGGGGAAGATAAGATATGTCTGTTCCACAAACAAAGATATCATATGGCTTCAGAAGACTTTGCACATGAGTTATATGGACTACTCTTATCATGCTATTATTGTGTTTTTTGTCCTTTATGGAACTTGACAATGGTGGTCACTGTGAACTGTTATTGAATGGAGAAGAGTTGCAAGAAGATTCTTAAAACATTCTCCTTTAGTGTTCCACAGAAAAAATAACAGCGACATCATAATGGTGAGTAAATGACAGAACTTTCATTTTTTTTGGACAGTTATTCCTTTAACCCAGTAGAGTCTGTTGAAACTGCAACAAGTACAAGTTATACACCTTTTGCATTTACTTTTTCCTCCCAGCAGTATATCGTCCTTTGATTAAGCATCATCTTAGCAATCACATCTCCAACCTTGTTTTCTATATATGCATAGACTTACATCTGCTCAAATGTCAGCCAGTGCTGGCATAATGTACCATATAGGGACATTGGCAAAGCCATTGAAAGCTAATGACTTGCCTACAGTATTTGCTCATCTTGAAGGCATAATTAATCTGCAAATGTGACGGAGGCTGAGCCCACTTGGAGGTGCTGGCATGCTAGTGTCCACACAGCTCTCTATACAGCTCTGAGTCACTGTGCCAGGTGTCCTGCTTTGCCCTTATTATGACAAAGAAAAAACTGTGGTGAGTGTAAGTAGGAAAGAGTTGGGGTGCCTGTACACAATAGAGAATGTAATACTGTTCAGAATGGAATTACTGAATACTGTATACACTGTGTTCCTACTTTAAAAGAAATACTGAAACAGTGATGAAAGTGAATGGAACACGATAAAACAGGCAAAAAATTCCATACGCTTGCGTTGAAAAAGGGACCCTTGCTGGGCGGTTCTAGGATTATAGGGGCTTAACCTACAGTAGACCTCTGAGGATACGGATGGGGACATGCTTACACATTATAATAAAAGTTTATTTGTTACGTCTGTGAGGTGTCATTTATATAAGTACTACAATAGACTGGAGCTCTTTTGTTGATTATTCTATGTACCATATTAAGTTTAGGATGAACTGCTCTACATTCAGTTGGCAACCAACCAAGATGTCGAAAATGAGTTTCATCCACACGAGTGAGATGCTGAATCCCTAAAACTAATCTAATTCATTTATTTTGAGATGCTTGCAACCTTCCCATCCACATCGGGATATTCAGGAATTACAAGCATAATCTAAATGACATTGCACTAAACATGATGCTAGTAATCTTAAACATTCTCTACCTAGAAATCCAACATATCTAGCAAGAAATTTGGTCCTGGCATTAACCTTGCCTAGAACTTTCATGGCCATACATACTCCACTTAATCTATAATCAAGAACACAAACAAGATAATTAACTAATGTTCTATTTGAAATTACACAGTTGCCAACCTTGACAGTCAGCTCAGCAGCCCTATGCAATTTACTGTATATTTAGAACCAAATAATATTGATTCCGTTAATTGATTGATATTGATTGATGCCATTGATTCTTTGTGTGTTTTTAAGTTAGTTTAGATGTTAGCAGGCTGTGGATATGCCAAAGTTTGTGAGGTTCATGGCATTGTGTTGCATCTGGATGGACAAATTCAACACAGTTTCCAACATCTCACCAATACAAGAATTTGGACAGTTCACACGCACAGTCGCAAGTCGAGAGCACTCTTCATACATGCGCACACATACGAGTTGTGCCTGCAGTGGGTACTAAACAGTGGGTACTTGGTGTTACTGACAGTGTAGAAAGAGCGGTATCATTTATATACATTACTCAATATTAAAACTTATTCATATTTTAGTTTGGACTTGATACAAAAAATGTAGTTTTTTTACATCCGTACAAGATGATAAAACATTTGGGGCTTTGCTTAAAACATTCAGTGCTTAAGCCCCAGCAGCCCATCCCTATTGCCACACATGAACCTAACCCATATCTAGTGATCAGAATATCATAGAGACTTGTGGGTGGGCTCTTTTCAATTGGGCCATTATGCAACCAATTAGCAACCACCTACCTGTAGCAATGCCCTGGCAACCACCCACAACACCCCATCATCTTAGTTGTGAGTTTTTCACAGGCTAGTGTAATGGGAGCCAGCTGGTACGTGATAGCTGTGCAGAATGTGTAAACCTCACTCCCCTGACCTCAAGAGACTGATGCTAGGGGTTGTAGCTTTTAGCCTCCTCGTTAACACTCCTACCTCCCATGTTGGCTGACGCTGGTTCATATCCCGCTCGGAGGGGGTTGAGCAGGACCGGTTACGGTGGTGCCGTTGACCCAGATGGGAGTGAGGTTTAGGGGGGTGCCAGCTGGTACGTGATAGCTGTGCGGTATGTGTAAACCTCACTCCTCTGGCCACAAGAGGCGCACTAGCGACTGACATTAGGGGCTGTAGCCTTTAGCCTCCTCGTTAGCGTGCTTGCCTCCCATGCCGGCTGACGCCGGTTCAAATCCTGCCCAGAGCATGTCGAGCAGGACCAGTTACACAAGCACCAATAATAATTTATTTAGAAAAGCTAAAAATGGGGCCTGGGTAGCTCAGTGGAGTTCACTAGTTCGAATCCCAGGGCGTGCTGAGTGACTCCAGCCAGGTCTCCTAAGCAACCAAATTGGCCCGGTTGCTAGAGTGGGTAGAGTCACATGGGGTAACATCCTCGTAGTCGCTATAATGTGGTTCGTTCTTGGTGGGGTGCTTGGTGAGTTGAGTGCAGATGCCGCAGTGGATGGCGTGAAGCCTCCACACACGCTATGTCTCCGTGGCAACGTGCTCAACAAGCCACGTGATAAGATGCACAGGTTAATGGTCTCAGATGCAGAGGCAACTGGGTTTCATCCTCCACCACCCAGATTGAGGCAAATCACTACGCAACCACAAGGACTTAAAAAAAGCACACTGGGAATTGGGCATTCCAAATTGGGTAAAAAAGAAAAGAAAAGCTAAAAATGTATTTTCTTCTGTGGCTCTGGATGTCTTTTTTATTTACTCATTTGATTTATATTTTAGACTTTGATTGTGACTTATTTGAAAAAGGCAATGCAAAGCAAAACATGCAACAGATGATTTTTTGTTTAATATTTGATATTTATTTTGTCAGATAGACTAATAAAATTGTTAAATCCTCAAATATTGTGCCTTCTTTTAATCACAGTCCATTAATATTCCTGTTTGTCCTCTGATTGTAATCTCTGTGCAGGGTTTTTCTGTTTGTCTCAATAAGAGCAGCAAAGGAAAGTGTAAACTTCACTAAAGGCAAGAGGAGAGGCATGAAAATGCCACAAGTATCCTTGAGCGTGACTCTCAGCCACCCACACCAGATGTAGGAGGCAAAGGTAATTCTCCTATGCCCGTCGCACACAGAGAACCATGCTAATGGCAGTAATGCTAGAGAAATACCACTGCTTTCCTTTTTTGGTTGTTCCCTGTACTGCATTGCTTTGTGAGGTAATGTCCCCCCTGATGCGATTATCCTCTGGTTTCTATTTGCTTGTATTTTTAGCATCTAACAGCTCTTTGTTTTTATAACGCAACTATAATGTAATATGGACTGAAGCTTTAAAGCCTTGGTGAAAACTGTAATGGATTATTAAAAAAGGTTTGTTATTTTCAGGAGGGAAATAACTATGTTTAATCACAGCCTATGTTATTATAAGCTTTCCCAAGAATCTTAATTGTTGAGTATACAGTTGACTCTTAAATGGATAGTTCACCCAAAATGATATGACTTTCTTCCTTATGTGTAGTACAAAAGGGGGAAAAAAATTAATATCAAAGGCTGTTTAAAATGAAAAGTAGTCCATTGGTAAGAAACCACTCAAAATTTTTGTAATTTTTCACTGAAAATCTTGACGTCCATTGCACGTTCATGAGCGCTATGAGAGAAGCTTGTACAAAAAAGAAAGACATGCGGGTTTGGAAACCACATGAGGGTGAATAAATGATGACAATTTTCATTTTGGGTGAACCATCCCTTTAATTACCTTTCACATGAACAATTTAGATTACGTATCTTTACATGGGCATTGCTAACGGTAAAATAAAGCAAAGTGCTTTATCAAAGTAGCGCTTGCTTTTGCCGTTGAGCGAACGAGCCCTGACGCGAATCATGTCAAAAAGCCTTTAGGGTGTTTTCACACTTGAGCTTTAGCTGTGTTCATGAGTGTGAAAGCGAATTACGTTTTCATAACTCAGCTGCTAACTAGCAAGCTGCACCAGAGTCCACCTGAAAAAGTGATCAGAGGTATGGATCGGTCCTTGTAAACTGTGGTTTATAATGTATAATTTGCATATTGCATCTTTACATGCTCCTTGCCACGTACAGTTCAATAGATTACTGTATAATGTTTAAATTGCCTTTGGAGAGCAGCTTGCATTCTTTGTATCTCTTGCAGTGTATCCAAGGCAGAAAAATGCACATTTTGTTCTGTGTTTAAGGTTTTGGCAGTAAAGTTTGTCTATTTATTCGGAAGAGAAAGACCATACATTTTAACTGTGTATATCTGTTAAAAGTGACCTTTATCAACTTTTAGAAGTACACTAACATAAAGATGGCCTCAAAGCTAACAGACATGAGCTAAAAGCCACAATACTCACCTTTTGATTTTAACCAAATTATAAAGGCAATTTTTAATTGCGGACCCTTAGACCCAGTGTACCTTTTTTGCACCTGAAATGTTGTTTAGATTGTCTTGTTACATTAACAAGCCCGTGAATATCAAAATGATGGCTAAATACTCAACTCCTTTAGCCTCTTATTGTCTGTCATTGTTTAATACTTCGCCAATTTTCACACGGCACAAGCATAAATCACTATAAGTATTCCTGGACATATTTCCTATAGTTAATCTAAAAGGCAATTTGGCAATTTATTCAAGCGTATCACACTGTTATAGGATTATTCAGACCAGCCTCAGCATTTTGTCAATATCCACATAACAAATATCATCTTCCTTCTGCAATCTTAATTCACGCCTTTGTTCATAAAAAATTCCTTTGGTGTTTTGGTGGCTGAGAAGAGGCCTACAATTTCTGGCCATGCCGGACAGCTTCTGTGGGATGGATGTTATTATGTGTGTCAGAATCTGTAATTACTCTTGGGTGGAGGGGGACAGAATGTGAATTGATCTGCTGAATTAATTCCCAAAGGCTGTGACTGCGCAGCCAGTTGGGTGGTTTGGGAGGGTTCATTCTTGCTATCTGTCAGAAATTTGCTGCATTTTTTCATGTAGACACGCATGTTTCAGTGAGAATGAAAAGGACAGGGAATGAATAAAAAGAAAATCTGATTCCTTACTTTATTAAGCAGTTTTCTACAAATCCACAGTGGCAAATAGGGCCAGAAGAGAAAGTAAAAAGAGAGGGAGGGGCTAATCTGGGTCCGCTGAGGAGCAGATGAATACCAAGCTCCTTAATCTCATTCACATGGAAAGTTGCCTCTGATAAATTGTAAGCCAGTGGCGTGTGGAGGACTTCTGAAATGAAGAGGCAAAACCCACTCTCTGGGTTTGCTTTTTTTAAGTCCAGTGCAAATTCATGTTGCCACATAGACATAAATGCTGTTTATTGTGCTTAATTTGTTTTGAACCCGGAACATTTCTTTTAGCTCATCTTTTTTAGCAGGCGTGATTCAAACAAAGGAGTTTGTTTTGCGTAGAACTCCGAAATTTGCCAGAGGGGGTGTTGTTTGCTTTCTCACTAAATGATGCTGCCTTCATGTGCTATCAGAATTATCCTACTTCCCACTGAAGTGGTAATTATAAGTATGTTGTTTTCAAGTGCTTTGTTGTCGTAAAGAACAGGAAACATGGACAACGGCAGGTTTATTCATAAATATTTTTTGAGGAACTTTTATTTTGACAGTATAAGACATTACTCAGTTAGCTTGCTGACGATAATGGAATTTTGATCAAATACAAGCTATTTTCACAGTGTAAAAATTTACAAAATTCATCAAATGGTTGTTGATATACATAAATATCAGGTAAAACAGTATATGACCGAAACTGCAAACATTAACGGTTAGCTGTATTTAGAAAAATGAATAAAACCTGTCATTCACTACAGAAACCATACTCTCCTCCACCATGTTGAAAGTTTACGACTCCTCAGCAACTCGGGTATCATCTAGAATTCCGAGTTTCCCAACATATTTCTGAGTTCACTTGAAGGGCACATTAAACACAATATTTTGCATTCAGTCCATTCTGAGGCACTGATTTTAAAATTTGTGTCTTTTTAACATACTTTTGTATCTTCAAACTTAAAACAGATCTCTGAAGCACTTTTCAGAATCTGCCACATGCAATCAAGTTCTCTTCTCTTGATGTTGTTCTTTGCTACCTTGTTGCTAAAGATAGCATGCACATCAATTATACATTGTGTAGGCCAGCATCTCTCCTTTACATCCATCAGTTTATTGTTTCCCCTTTTATCTGTGGCATCTTCAGATTAACACTTTTTGTTTTATCTTCTGGTGCACCCTCTTGTGCCCTAACCATGCAGGGTTATTTTTGAGGGATTATAGTGATGTGAGATCCTGAAAAAGTAGAGTGTGGGTTTAAGTGCTTCCTGCTTTACAGATGCAACATCTGTTGTTATACAACATGTTCTCAAACTGCTTTCAAAAAGTAATTCTCAGAGTCATCCTGACTCTATTTTTAAGCTGCTTCACTGTGTTATCACAGCCAGAACTTGTCTATCATGGCATTTTGCAGCACTGATTTAGTTCACAAGGATCTATTCCAAAATCTAGTGAGCTGCCTTTCTGTCTATTGCCTACATAGGCAGCTATCTTTTAAGGCCACATCCACACTAATCCATTTTAGGTTGAAAACGCATCCACACTGGAACTGCGCTTTCCTCCACCAACTTTAGAAAATGCTCTCTAATACCGCATAATTTGGAAACAATTACTGATGTTTTGTTCTTGAGCAAATTTGTGTTTTTGAACTAATCTTTTTAGTGAACGAATTGTTCTCATTCACTTCCATACACTGACTAATATTTCTCGTTCAGTGACGTCTCTCCCTTTCTAAGCCAATGAGCTCTAGTTTGAAATGTGAGACTGCTTTGGTGGCTTTTCATGCCTGTAAAGACTGATTTTAGCATGAGCCAGTAGCATTCAAGAGCGGGCTGTGAAGGTGCATATCATTGGTTTGACTCACTGAACGAATACACCCTTCACTGGACTAGTCAGTCATGTAGTTTGTGAACGAATTGAATGAATCTGTCATCTTGTTCGTGAATGAGGATCTGCTGTTCGGCTGAACAAGAGGAGGCATGTCATTCATTCAGTTCGTCAATCTCGTTCAACTAAAAAAGGAGCCGGATGAATTGTGAATAAAAGTGAGTAATGACTACACATTACAGTGGCATATGGTTGTTATTGAAACTCGGTTAGTTTTGTGGTCTTTTTTTTTTTTTTTGTATAGCTTGATAAAAAGTTGCACAAGAGCACAAGATGATCAATATGCTTTGTTGTCATTTGTGGGGAAATGCTTTTTATGCTTAAACACTCTGCAATGCTGCAGTCTCTTAGTAGAGTTGTAGAACTGCAAATTTTAATAAAGGATAATTAGACTTGTTTCTGTTGTGAATTACTATTTTGCTTTTGATTCTATGCAATTTACACATAAAAGATGGTTATTTGGCACTTTCTTCAGGCTCAAAGGCGTAATTTGCAGAAATGGTCAATGAACGAATCAGTGAATGAATGTAAACAAATCTTTTTGGTGAACAGATTCAAAAGACTCGAGTCACTGAGATGAATAAAAATCACCACTACCCAGCTATCAAAAAAAGGTCCTCAGAGCGTCCCCTAAATGACCTCTGCGAATGTCCCACGAACGTCCATGTGTAGGGTCCTCTTGTCGTCCTCCGGACGTTCAGGGGACATTCACAGGACGTCCATTCAGGACGTTTAGGGGACGTTCACAGAGGCCATTTAGGGGATGTTCTGGGGACCTTTTTTTATTAGCTGGGTTAGTTTAATTTGTCCTTTGTCTGAGTTGCAAGGTGTCAGGTCTGATGATAAAAGGGAACACATGGGCGAATGGATTTTGCAAGTCTTGTTATGGAAATGTCAGATGAGGGACGATATAGGGACGGTCGCAAACTCTGGCCCAGACGAAAATTGGACTTGTAGCGAAAGCAGACGCCCTCGGAACTACCCTGTTTGCTGGGTAGAAACAATGACGTTTGGAAACGAAAAGCAGAGTTTTCAACTAAAACGCATTAGTGTGGACGTGGCCTAAGGCAGCCTCGTAATTTTGAATGATCTAAAATGGCAGCAGCTCTGTACATCCCACAAATAGGTCTACTCACTTGAACCACACAGAAAAGACGACTCATAAGAGTTTAGTGTTAGCATGTTGCTAAGCTAACGATGCAAAACTGTAATAAGCATAAAAACACAGCACATAAAAACATTGGGTAAAACAGTCATTTTTAATCTGATTTAAGTATTTCTCTTGATTTCTTTTGGTAATGAGTTATTCATAAGTTATCATTTAATATTGATAGTTTACTAGTTCTGTCAGTCCATGAAAATACTGAATCACTATTAATTGCATAGTTTAGTTAATCACAATTAATCACATATTTTGAAAGTGCTTAAATTTGACTCAATATATACTTCTTTTTCTGTCAAAATGCATTTAGTTCCTTCTTAGAAAAGAAACCAACATGTAACAATAATGTTTTATTAACATTTTCCAAACAAAGTATTCCATACTATAAAGATAAAAATGCACTAAAATTGCACTAATTCAAATATCATTAGACGGAAGTGGAAGATTGAATAAATGAAAGAATTTGAAACTGGTGTTGAGCATGTAGAATTCAATGAAGCTATCAGCTGAGGACATGTGAGGCTTCTATTTCTCAAACTAGAGACTCTGATGTACTTATCCTCTTGTTTATTTGTATATCTGGGCCTTCCACATCTCTTTCTGTCCTTGTTAGAGCCAGTTGTCCTTTGTCTTTGAAGACTGTAGTGTACACCTTTGTATGAAATCTTCAGTTTTTGGCAATTTCAAGCATTGTATAGCCTTCATTCCTCAAAACAATGATTGACTGATGAGTTTATAGAGAAAGCTGCTTCTTTTTGTGCTATTTTTGACCTAATATTGACCTTAAGACATGCCAGTCTATTGCATACTGTGGCAACTCAAAAACAAACACAAAGACAATGTTACGCTTCATTTAACGAACCAAATAGCTTTCAGCAGTGTTTGATATAATGAAAAAGTGATTTTTTTAGTACCAAATTAGCAATTTAGCATGATTACTCAAGGATAAGGTGTTGGAGTGATGGCTGCTAGAAATGGGGCCTGTCTAGATTTTATCAAAAGTGACTTTTTTTCAAATAGCGATGGTGCTGTTTTCTACATCTGTAATGTCCTGACTATACTTTGTGATCAGCTGAATGCCACTTTGGTGAATTAAAGAACCAATTTCCTTCTGAAACAGCAAAATCTGTATATTATTCCAAACTTTTGGCTGCCAGTGTATATGATTTGTGCCATTTTGAACTCAACATGAAAAGCACTGGTTCCTGAGAATGTTTTGTTTTGCTCTGAACTCAGACTGGCACATGAATGATTTCATCCAAATTGCCTGGTAAGACGGAAAAATGCTGATGTTTCACTCCAGCTAATCATGAGAATGCAGCTTTTCACAGGTCCCATCTGGATTTGTTTTCTACAAAAACAGGTCCTTTTTCCATCGCTTGATCATTGACATGGAATCAACATGTGTGTGTGTTTGTGGGGTGTCAGTGTAAAAACCTGGGCACATCACAAAGGTTGCACCCTATTCCAACCAGCGTTCAGGACTCACATGGAGCTGAATGAAATGTCAGAATCAAATGTGAAAATTGATAAATGCGTTAATCGCGTAAAAAAAAAAAAAAAAAAAAAACGTGTTTAACATTTTTAATAAATCACATGCATTAACCCATTAATTTTGACAGCTTAATCTGTTATCCTGGATGGATTGTATTCTCCACTAAAGATACGTGCAATGCTGTCTTAGAATTTGGCCAGAACAAGGTACCTACCTTTTGGAACAGTTGTGTCAGGAAGTGCTTCTATGAGGCCTTAAAATACTGCCTATTTAGGCAGCTCATTAGGTTTTGGAACAGACCCATATATCACATAGGATGGGATTCCATCAACCACTAACAATTTCCTCCATCATCTGCTCAAATATTGGTCCAGTAGTGTCCAGAGATTACAGTATCAGTCACACTGTTCTACAGTAATTCTTGCTTAATAATAATAATAATAAGTACTAATTATTTCACAGATATAACTAAGAAAAGCAGAATATACAGGTCAGCTTATGGATATCTAGTTGCTTGCGTCTAAGTGCTTCAGACAAAACTCCGAGTTTCTTTGAAATATTTTATGCCACAAGCCTTGCAGGCCTTATAAAACACAACTTTGCTTCCAGGTGGACCGGTGACCAGTGTTCAAGTGTATCTGACAAGAAATCTTTCATTGTTTGTTTGTTGGTAACAGCTGTTATTGTTGTTGTTTAATCACTCACCCATGGAGTCAGTGTAGGTCTGTTAATTGCTATATTTACAGCCAGTGTTCATTTGTCTCTTTGATTAAAAGTACAACAGGGTTCCCGCTCATTTAGACCTGCAATTTGTGAATCAGGGGTAGTTAGCCATCAATAGCCATCAGTCTAGTAGCATATCAGCATCTTTTATATTTTATTGAATAAAAAACATGTCCAGGTCACATTTCACCTCAAAATTAAAAGAAATAAGAATGAAGCCTATTTTAGGACCATAAAGATTTCTTCCATTGTAACAGTATTTCCATGACAACTACATTACAACTAAGCACCCTCGATTTACTTTTGATGTTTTTTATAATTCACATTATTCATGGTGATTCTTGTTAGATTTTCAACACTGTTAAATAATATTTAAAAATGTATTACAGTAAAAAATACTGTAATACAATGAGTTTCATATTTTCATCAACATAAATTAAAGGCAGTACAACATATCACAATACAATTTAAATAATATAATAAATATACAATTAATTATAGAATTAATACTACATACATTTTGTATATTAATGGTTTAAAAAAATTATTTTCAGTGAGTAAATAGATATACTGTGTGTGTGTATATATATATATATATATATATTAGGGGTGTAACGATTACTCGTTTTCTTGATGCATCTATTAGTAATCCTGCCGATCCATGTGCATCGATCTTGCAATATTATTTTTGAATCGAGAATCATTAGTGTTGGTCAATAATCTATTTAAACTGTTAAAAATTGAATGATTTGCGATTCAGCAAATCAGTATACAACATTTTACAATATTTTATACCCTTCACAGGATTGCGCCTGCTCTCCATTCCATCCGTAACTCTCACTGAAACTTTTTCTAAGCAGCTTTCCAAGTCTTTCAAGCACCTTTTGTCTGATATCTCCTCCGGATGGCCACTATCTCATGAGCAAATGACAGCTCGCAGTAGCGCTCTTGTCACGAGTCAAACACGCTCAAACCTTTTGATACAGCTGCCAACTTGCTGCGTGGCCACTACATGGTCTCAAATTAAGGGGAGCTTGAGGCAAAAATGGCATTAAAAATCATAAAATGCTCCCGAATTGTAAAATCCCTACTAAAAAAATCCAGCACTGCTGGTCACCAGTTTAAGTTGTTTTGTGTGCTGGTCCCTTAGCATGGCATGCAGGTGTGCTGGTGACTACAAGGATAAACCAGCTTTACCTGAAAGACCATGCTGGTCAACCAACTTCACCAGCTGGGTTTTATTGGTGAAAAGCATGGCTATGTTGGTCCACCAGCAAGACCAGCACCAAACCAGCATTAACCAGCTTAGACCAGAATGGGAATTGCATGCTAGCTAAACTGGATTTTTTAGCAGGGAATTGGAAGCCAAAAATGCCCTCATTATTAATTCTTCTGGTTTTTAATTGTTACATTCTCAGACTTAAGAATTTGTACTAATGAATTGATGACATTTACATTTTGACATTTATGGATAAGACACAGTTTATGTTTTAAATTGATAGAAAAAAATGAATCCCTCATAAAGGGAAAAAATGCCCCTGAAAATCAATTACAGGGGGCAAATATTGACCATAAATGTAAAAGTTAATTTCTGACACTGGGACATTATATATTGAAATAAAGTGATTTAATTGTGAGGGAATTTATTAAGCCGTTATTTTCTAAAAGATAAAATAGTGCCATTCTTCATTGTTTAGTTGGGGGCTTGGTGTGCAGAAAACATTTAAATTGAAATCATCAATATGATTGCTTTTCTCTTTTGAAACTGAATGTAGTTAGATGGTGCTACTTTAATGTTGTAATATTTAGATTTGTTTACTGATTCATAGAAAAGTCATAGAAAACCTGGAAATATCAGGGAATTTTAAAATTGTGATTTCAAGGCCTGGAAAAGTAATGCAAATTAATAAAAATACTTTTTATAGTGAAATATGGAATATGGAATATTTTCTAGCTATGTTCATCTCTGAAATATTTTATTGGCACATTTTACTCTTGTACTGTTATTGTATTCCAAGTAGCCTGTATGTACAGTACATGTTTTTAATGTGTTTTCTTTCAAGTTACATTTGGTGGAATAAACAATAAGTAGTTTGCCTTTCTTTTTCTTGCTTAAGACACATTATGGGAAGTATTTAAAGAATACTATAAATGCATTATTAAAAAAATGCAGAATTGTATCATTAATCAAATCTAATTTCATTGTGAATCGAATCAAATTGAATAGTTTAGAATTTTTTCCTTTCTTTTGATTTTGGGGTGAAATATTACCAGGTTATGTTCTTGACATGTTTTGTGAGATTCCTCCATTTACTATTAAAGAATATCTACTCTACTCTTTATCAGCATAAAAATAATCCTCATGAGAACAAAAAGTAGTCAATTTCAAGAATCAGTATAGAAAGATTAAATAGAACTAAGCTTTTTTTTTTTTTTTTAATAAAATAAATCTTCCAGAAAGTGCTGATGATAATGACATTCCATTATCATCTCATAATTCAGTGGTCTGGAGAAGACTCATTCAAAAGTACCAAAGTTCCACTTTAAACCATGCAAACAGTTCTTAATTACAGGCAAGCAGTGTTTTCCCGCTAAATGCCTGAACACTCAAAAAAAAAAATAAAAATAACTGCCTATAGCAGGTGTTCTTAAATAGAATTTTCACGGCAATAAGTGGAAATTGCATTAACACATTATAGTAGACAGTATGCTGTGTGTATATTTAGAGTGAGGTACGTTGTGGCTGACAGGCTGGGGGGCGTGCATAGAGAGCACAGTTTTCCAAAGCTGTGAGTGTGACTTCATCCTCTGTGAATCTCATTACATAGGTTGGTTTGAGTTTAAGGGGCATGTTATCGTATTCCGTAATACAGCTGCGCTCCCTCTGCATCAATTCTTCTCAGCACAGATGCCTACCTGGGACCAGGGGCACCATCATAACCCATACAATTAACCAAAGTAACCTTGATTCTGGCACCAAATGCAAGCAATTATGGTTGGTTTGATTGTTTGGTTTGAACTCGAGTTTGATTCCATGTGAGGTAAATGTGACATTCTAACATTTAAGTCAGGTATGGTGCAATATTTTTCTTATTTCAAGGCAATCATCAGACAATGTTCTTGAATCTTGAAAAGTGGCAATACAGTAGGTCTATATGTGCCCTTTTCCCTTGCAAAAAGACACACCTTAGGTAGTTTTAGGTTACCATCAACAATTAAGAAAGCCATGAACAAAATCTGAGACAGTGCAGCAACAGACCTATCTGATTTGGCGTCGAATCACCCAATTGTTTGTTGGCACAACTTACTGGAAAATGTAAGCCATAAGCTAAAGAAGAGCTGTGTTGCCTAAAAAGGACTCATAGTTCCAAAGGAAGAAGGTAGTGAAGTAATTAAAAAAGAAAAATTAAGGGGAATGCACTTGATGTTCTAATTGCTTCCCAGTTTTATCCATAACCGGGGGAGAGTTGGCACCAAATGACAAGTCAGTATTCATTACCTCGGTGGTTGGATAGTTTGCCCATTATCTTAGTGGACCCTCGGGGTTTACATAAGACCTGCACCTGGTCTACTTGATCTCATTAAAAAGATATACCCTAATATCTAATTTCATGCTGGTAAACAGATTGTGTACTCAAAATCTAACCTACTTCCATCATGTTATGTTCATAACTTAATGCGGCCCTGCTGGAAAATCCAGCCTGTGCTGGAAGATGTTTTGGAACATGGGATCAGGTTTCTACCTCCTTAAAGCTAATCATTAGGTGGTCAGTAGCCAGATGACCAGCAACCATGTTAAAAAAAAAAAAAAACAGTTTGGGGGGAGTCACGTGATGCCATGTGAGGATTGGACGTGTGAATGGCAAGCTCTGCACACTTTACTAGTTTTAATACTTTTCATGACATAAACCAGTGAGATGTGATACACTCTGTTCCATAACTGTACTAGGAGGATAATATGTCAAAGAATTCAAAATCCTCAGGCTCTGGAGACATTAAAAGACACTTACGTACTCAAGCTGATGCCCCCGAGCAGGCTGCAAGCCTGGGAGTCGACTTAGTCAGGGAAGTGCAGGAAATGCGGTGAGAGATGCTGAACATGTCGGCAATGCTGACGAAGGTTGTTGCTGACTTGGAGGATCTTGCTGTGATACGTCGATTGATCACTGCCATGGAGGCAAAGTTCACTGATGTGGTTACAAAAGTGGGGGATGTCGAGAAACATAGAAGACTGTAGAACCGAGGAGGGCGGGGCAGGGCTGAAATGACGCACGCCCGGTTCCCAATCAGCCTGATGGGGCGCGCGAGGGATAAAGGCGGCCGAGGACGACAGTTCGAGAGAGAGAGAATTACAGGCAGCTGGGGTGGGCATGTCTTTTATAGTGCTGGCTCGAGTAAGAGCAGGGAAGTCATTACACTGATAAGTAAACTTCTATCCAGAAGACTCGCAGACTTGAGTGACATTTAAGATGACATTTATTTGATGAATATAAAACAGAAATGTCTCTCTTTGGCGTAAGCCCCGTCTGGCGGTCCAAAGAAGTTGTACTCGGAACCGTCATATCCTGCCGGAGATAGGAGGCAGGGGCGAGGAGCCTACCCTCGTGCAGGACGGGACTCAACTGGTGGTGGTGGGGTGGTGGAGGTTGCCGTGTTAGCACACTGAAACAGCAATGTGATAGATTGTGAGCAGACTTATAATGCACTGGCTTACATGTGGTTGGCTAGGAGTTACCTAGCTTATGGTGCGATGATGTACAGCTGCTAATCTTCCCGCTAGAACTATGCTGCGCTTACATATCTACAATTCAAATGTCTCAAACAGATTAAAGATAAATTAGGAAGAGTCATTATTGTCACTATTTTGGCTAATATTTATGCGCCTAACATTGATGATCAGGGCTTTTTTATAGATCTTGAAGGGATGTTGCAAGCCGTTGGCACCCCTCATGATATAATATTGGGAAGAGACTTTAATCTTTTGATAGACTCAGTCCTTGATCATAGTGAAGCAAAAGTGTGCAAGCCCCCTAGAGCAACATTGATGCTTCACAGGATGTGTAAAAATCTTGGTTTTACAGATATTCAGAGACTTTTGAACCCATCTGGGAGGGACTATAATTTTTTTTTCATCAGTCCATAAGATTTACTCTAGAATAGATTTTTTTAATATATCTAAGTCCCTCATTTCATCAGTTGCTGATTGCTCAATTGGAAACATTTTAGTCTCAGATCAGGCCCTGGTGTGTTTAGAGATGTTGCCACATATGGAGAAAAATAAATCATATAGTTGGCACTTTAATGTAACTCTTTTGCAAAATCCTGAATTCCAACAAATGCTAAAGGCTGAAATCAGTGTCTATATGGAGACCAACTGGTCCTCAGTATCCTCCGTGGGCGTGGGCGTAGTCATACAGTATGCTTCATTCACCAAAAAATCCAAAGCACAAGAACTCGTGGAACTGAGGGGGGTTACTACACTCGGTGACCTATATGAGAATGGAGTGTTCAAATCTTTTGAAAATTTGGTTCAACATTTTGGGATTCCCAGATCTCAGTTCTATAGGTATTTACAGCTGTGCCACCTGCTCTGTATTGTTTTTGGGAGTAGCATACACCCCCTTAAAGCGGCAGATACTCAGGGAGAGGAGATTATTGCTTTTGGAAAAGGTCATACGGCATCAGTGTTTTACTCCCTGTTAATTCAGAGTCTGGGGGACAGAGCTCTAACTTCTATCAAAAGATTATGGGAGAAAGATTTAAACTTGGTATTGGAGGAGGGAGTGTGGGCTAGGATTCTAAAAAATGTCAAGTCTGTATCTAGAGATGCAAGGGTTCACCTTATGCAATTCAAGATTTTACATAGATTCTATTGGACCCACTTTCAGGAGTGGTGCTCGGAGATGGGGAGGGTGGCGGCTTCAGAAGAAGGGTCATATAGAAGATTGGGGAATTTGGATTTGTTTGTTGGGAAATGGGGTAGATACTTGCCGTTCTTGGAGGGTTCTCAGGGTGGATCAGTGGAGAGAGAGGGGTAGTTATTAATGTGTGTGATTTTTATATTTTTTGTTTTGTTTTTGTTTTCTTTTTTATGTGCTCATGTATGAGCACAGGGGTGTTTGTTGAGGGTTGGGGATGGGGAGGGGTGGTAGTGGGTGTTAAAAGTTGATTCTGTGTATTTATGTTTTGATTTTCTGTGTTTGAATAAAAATGTTAATCATAAAAAAAAGAACTCATGGAATTGGAAGGGAATATTAAAAGTGCAGAGGCAGAGCTAAAGCACTGAATGTCGTCTAATGGCCTCAGGGAATTGACCTGATTGAAATACAGATATAATAAGAAGGTGGAGTTTTGGCTATTCAGGGCAAGACATAGTTTAATAGTTTAACATAGTTCCAGTTTAACACCACCAACTCTAGAAGCATGTGGCAGGGAATTAACATCATCACGGACTTTAAAGGGAATAAAAACTCCGCCATGAACACCGCTGCCTCTCTACCGGATGAGCTAAATACTTTTTATGCTCGTTTCGAGGGAAATAACACCGCCCTCGCGGAGAGAGCTCTCACGGCCGAAGCTACAGAGGTTAGTTCACTCTCCGTCTCTGTAGCGGATGTAACCCGATCCTTCC
Source organism: Myxocyprinus asiaticus (assembly GCF_019703515.2). Lineage (NCBI taxonomy): Eukaryota > Metazoa > Chordata > Actinopteri > Cypriniformes > Catostomidae > Myxocyprinus > Myxocyprinus asiaticus. Next base: position 44,426,734 of record NC_059354.1, read on the forward strand.
GACGGGTGAATATCCGCAAAGCCGCGGGTCCAGACGGCATTCCGGGCCGCGTCATCAGAGCGTGCGCGAACCAGCTGGCTGGTGTTTTTACGGACATTTTCAACCTTTCCCTCTCTTTGTCTGTAGTCCCCACATGCTTTAAAACATCCACCATTGTGCCTGTTCCAAAACAATCGAAAATAACTTGTTTAAATGACTGGCGTCCTGTTGCTCTGACCCCCATCATCAGCAAATGTTTTGAGAGACTAATCAGAGATTACATCTGCTCTGTATTACCACTCTATCTTGACCCGCTGCAGTTTGCTTACCGCAACAACCGCTCCACTGATGATGCCATTGCATCTACAATACACACTGCTCTCTCCCACCTGGAAAAAAAGAACACTTATGTGAGAATGCTGTTTGTAGACTACAGCTCAGCATTCAACACCATAGTGCCCTCCAAGCTAGATGAGAAACTCCGGGCTCTGGGCTTAAACAGCTCGCTGTGCAGCTGGATCCTGGACTTCCTGTCAAGCAGACGCCAGGTGGTTAGAATAGGCAGCAACATCTCCTCATCACTGACCCTCAACGCTGGAGCCCCGCAGGGCTGTGTTCTCAGCCCACTACTGTATTCCCTGTACACACATGACTGTGTGGCAACACATAACTCCAATGCCATCATTAAGTTTGCTGATGACATGACGGTGGTAGGTCTGATCACTGACAATGATGAAACAGCCTACAGAGAGGAGGTGCACACTCTGACACACTGGTGTCAGGAGCACAACCTCTCCCTCAACGTCAGTAAGACAAAGGAGCTTGTGGTGGACTTCAGGAGAAAAGACAGAGAACACAGTCCCATCACCATCAATGGAGCACCAGTGGAGAGAGTCAGCAGCTTCAAGTTCCTGGGTGTCCACATCACTGAGGAACTCACATGGTCCGTCCACACTGAAGTCGTTGTGAAGAAGGCTCATCAGCGCCTTTTCTTCCTGAGACAGCTGAGGAAGTTTGGAATGAACCGCCACATCCTCACACGGTTCTACACCTGCACTGTGGAGAGCATCCTGACTGGCTGTATCTCCGCCTGGTACGGCAATAGCACTGCCCACAACCGCAAAGCACTGCAAAGGGTGGTGCGAACTGCCAAACACATCATCGGAGGTGAGCTTCCCTCCCTCCAGGAAATATATACAAGGCGGTGTGTGAAAAAAGCTCGGAGGATCATCAGAGACTCCAGCCACCCGAGCCATGGGCTGTTCTCACTGCTACCATCAGGTAGGCGGTATTGCAGCATCAGGACCTGCACCAGCCGACTCCATGATAGCTTCTTCCCCCAAGCAATCAGACTTCTGAACTCTTGATCTCCCACGATCAAAATACATCAGCCCTGCACTTTATTACTCTTTTATCTCACACCGGACTGTCATAAATTATATTACTGTCATTATATTATGTCTCTCTTAACAACTGACTATCAACCGACAGCCTGAATGTCAATACAGTACAATACTGTACATTCTATATATATACTTTTTTCATATATATTTTAATTTTTATTGAATAATGTGTATCTATATAGTATCTATATAGTAAAAAACAAAAAAAAACAAAAAAAACAAAACAAAAACAGCATATTGTATACTGTACAGTGTATGTTATTATTTGTATATTGTTGAGTGTAATTGTGTATAACAGATGTTTAAATTGTGTTGTGTTAATTTGATGTTTTAAGTTGTGTAATTATGTATAACAGATGTTTAAATTGTGTTGTGTTAATTTGATGTTTTAAGTTGAGTGTAATTATGTATAACAGATGTTTAAATTGTGTTGTGTTAATTTGATGTTTTAAGTCGAGTTTAATTATGTATAACAGATGTTTAAACTGCGTTGTGTTAATTTGATGTTATTGTAAATTGGTATATGTCTCATCACTGTCACGACTGCTATGTTGATCGGAACTGCACCCAAGAATTTCACACACCATTGCACTTATGTATATGGCTGTGTGACAATAAAGTGATTTGATTTGATTTGATTTGACAGTCATACTTTGAGTTGGGGGACAAAGCAGGGAAACAGCTGACTAGATATATAAAACAGAGAGAGTCTTTTTCTACCATTCCCTTAGCGAAATCTGCTGGTGGTGAAATATTTACCTCGGCCATTGATATTAATAATGCTTTTAAAGAATTCTATCTTGATCGCTATAGTTCCATGTCTTCGTCTACTGATGAGGATATTAGAAACTTTGTGGAACCATTAGAACTTCCTAAACTGATAACTGAGCAAAAAAGTCTCTTGTTTCTGATGTAAACTTGGATGATCTTGGTGAGGTCATTAAGGCCTTGCCTATAGACAAGGCTCTGGAGCCAGAATTTTTTAAATCTTATGCTACAGAACTGGCTCCACTTTTGCTAGAAGTTTATACGGAAACATTAAAGAATGGAAAGCTTCCGCCAACCATAACGCAAGCCCGGATCAGTCTGATTCTTAAAAAGGACAATGATCCAAGTGAGTTTAAGAGTGTATAATATATATATACAGGTGCATCTCAATAAATTAGAATGTCGTGGAAAACTTCATTTATTTCAGTAATTCAACTCAAATTGTGAAACTCGTGTATTAAATAAATTCAATGCACACAGACTGAAGTAGTTTAAGTCTTTGGTTCTTTTAATTGTGATGATTTTGGCTCACATTTAACAAAAACCCACCAATTCACTATCTCAAAAAATTAGAATATGGTGACATGCCAATCAGCTAATCAACTCAAAACACCTGCAAAGGTTTCCTGAGCCTTCAAAATGGTCTCTCAGTTTGGTTCGCTAGGCTACACAATCATGGGGAAGACTGCTGATCTGACAGTTGTCCAGAAGACAATCATTGACACCCTTCACAAGGAGGGTAAGCCACAAACATTCATTGCCAAAGAAGCTGGCTGTTCGTAGAGTGCTGTATCCAAGCATGTTAACAGAAAGTTGAGTGGAAGGAAAAAGTGTGGAAGAAAAAGATGCACAACCAACCGAGAGAACCGCAGCCTTACGATTGTCAAGCAAAATCAATTCAAGAATTTGGGTGAACTTCACAAGGAATGGACTGAGGCTGGGGTCAAGGCATCAAGAGCCACCACACACAGACATGTCAAGGAATTTGGCTACAGTTGTCGTATTCCTCTTGTTAAGCCACTCCTGAACCACAGACAACGTCAGAGGCGTCTTACCTGAGCTAAGGAGAAGAAGAACTGGACTGTTGCCCAGTGGTCCAAAGTCCTCTTTTCAGATGAGAGCAAGTTTTGTATTTCATTTGGAAACCAAGGTCCTAGAGTCTGGAGGAAGGGTGGAGAAGTTCATAGCCCAAGTTGCTTGAAGTCCAGTGTTAAGTTTCCACAGTCTGTGATGATGTGGGGTGCAGTGTCATCTGCTGGTGTTGGTGCATTGTGTTTTTTGAAAACCAAAGTCACTGCACCCGTTTACCAAGAAATTTTGGAGCACTTCATGCTTCCTTCTGCTGACCAGCTTTTTAAAGATGCTGATTTCATTTTCCAGCAGGATTTGGCACCTGCCCACACTGCCAAAAGCACCAAAAGTTGGTTAAATGACCATGGTGTTGGTGTGCTTGACTGGCCAGCAAACTCACCAGACCTGAACCCCATAGAGAATCTATGGGGTATTGTCAAGAGGAAAATGAGAAACAAGAGACCAAAAAATGCAGATGAGCTGAAGGCCACTGTCAAAGAAACCTGGGCTTTCATACCACCTCAGCAGTGCCACAAACTGATCACCTCCATGCCACGCCAAACTGAGGCAGTAATTAAAGCAAAAGGAGCCCCTACCAAGTATTGAGTACATATATAGTAAATTAACATACTTTCCAGAAGGCCAACAATTCACTAAAAATGTTTTTTTTATTGGTCTTATGATGTATTCTAATTTTTTGAGATAGTGAATTGGTGGGTTTTTGTTAAATGTGAGCCAAAATCATCACAATTAAAAGAACCAAAGACTTAAACTACTTCAGTCTGTGTGCACTGAATTTATTTAATACACGAGTTTCACAATTTGAGTTGAATTACTGAAATAAATGAACTTTTCCACGACATTCTAATTTATTGAGATGCACCTGTATATAGACCATCTAATGATCAGCTTGGACCAGCTAACGATCAGCCCGGATCATCTAATGACCAGCTTTTGACCTGCTTAGGCCAGCTAATGACCAGCTAGAGTTAAGGAGAATGCACTTGCTGTTCTATCTGCTTCCTTGTTTAATCCATGACAGGGAGAGACCAGCCTTTGATCTGCTTGGACCAGTTAAAGACCAGCTAATGGTCAGCTTGGATAAGCATAGACCAGATTTCGACCTGCTTGGGCCAGCTAACGATCTGCTTAGACCATTTAATGATCATTTTAGACCATTTACTGTAATGATCAGCTTAGATCTGCCAATGACCACCTTGAACTAGCTAATCATCAGCTTTGACCAACTTAGACCAGCTAAAGACCTGCTTGGACAAGCTAATGATCATATTTGATCAGCTAATGATCAGCTTCGATCAGCTAAAGATCAGCTTAGGCCAGCTAAAGACCTATTAGGACCAGCTAATGATCATCTCAGTCCAGTGAATGACCAGCTTGGACCAGTTAATGATCAGCTTGGATCAATTTAGACCAGCAAAAGACCTGCTTGGACCAGCAAAAGATCAGTTTGGACAAGCTAAAGACATACTTTGACCAGCTAATGATCATCTTAGACTAGCTAGCTAATGACCAGCTTGGACCAGTGTGGGGGTGGGGGCGTGGTCGTGTGTCTGTCTGCGGGAGAGAGAGAGTGGTAAGGCTCGTCACCTGGGTTGTAATTATCTCTAACACTTGTCTCTTGTTATAGTTATGGTGGAGGAAGACTTAAAGGCCACCAGCTGACCAGAGAAGAGGAGAGAGGAAGACAGAGTATGAGCTTGATGCTTACTGATGATCTGACTGTGTGTTCCAGAAAAAATATTTTTGTTATCCGATTGAGTATAAAGACTGCATTAAATACTGTGAACCTGAGGCGAAAAGAAATAAAAAACCTTGCCTGCACTGCTTTGTTGCCTCCTATCTCCTCCATTGCCCAAAGGAACTTGTGCCGAAACCCGGGACTCTGGAGGACCATGCTGCAATGTAATCTTCACCGCTGGGCGAAGTCATCAAATCCCTCGCCAGCATCCAGCAGACACAGCACCAAGCCCTCATTGAGTTACGCCTGGAGCAGGAACAGCGGTTCCAACTCTTGCTCCAGGCCCAAGCCGAGGACCGGCAGGTATTCTGGAGCCTGATCGAGAGAGAGGGGGCTGGCGCTGCGTATCAGCTTAGACCAGTAAAAGACCTGCTTGGACTAGTTAATGGTCAGCTAAGATGAGTTAATGATCAGCTAAGACCAGCTAAATGACCAGTTTGGACCAACTATTGACCAGCTTACACCAGATAGAAGCCATCTACCATGTTCCAAAACACAAGGTTCCAGCAGGATTCTGTAGGCATACAAATGATCTTCTCATCCCCAGCCTTGTCTTGGTCAGATGGCCATAGCCTCGTCACCTCTGTGATTATGGAAATGTTCTTTTTGATTTAAATTCTAATAGCTGTAATTTCACTACTTCCCAGTGTGAGCCCCACTGTGCCACGACTCCCAAAGTCCAGCTTGTTTTTTGTTTCGTATCAGTTTGTAGTTGTTGGGCTCTATCCAGCTCACTGGTGGCATCTGCTCAGCCTGTCCGCTGTGTTGTGCAGAGACAGATGGTACACCCAGCTGGTGTTCTCTCTTTTCATGGGTCATTCAACCATAACCCAGGAAATACATTTAAAAACTTGGCCCGAACTGCCATGCTGCACTGCACCCAAGTCATAGCCCAAGTAGAATTAAAATGGAATAAAAGTCAATGAAATTCATGCAGCAAGATTAGTTTTTGATTAAAAAAAATGTGTAGTTTATAAGAAATATAAATTTTTCAGTGCGATTTGTTACCCATTAACATGTTATAATACACACAATATATGTAGTATCTTCAGAAACATTACATCAAAATTAATTGTGACTGGCTATCCCCATTTATTATGCAGAGACAACTATAAGTAAGGCATTTGTTGGTTGATTTCCCTCAAAATTTTAAACACTGTGAATTTGGGGCACTTTCAACAATGCTTTCTACATTGTCTCAAACTATGATGTGAGTTTGGGGTGGGACTACCAGTTGTACAACTAATGGCAGATTGATGGAGTGTTTAGAAAAGCATCAAAAGGGAAAACAGATATTTTGCAGGAAGATTTCCCACCTAGAAAACAGACTGAAAATCTACACCCCATGAAGTAGCTTCAATGCATGTTATTGCCTACTCCTGCAGCACAAGTTGTGTTTGACCAGCATACCTCCACATAACTTCTCACTTCTGCGTTTGCCATCAACTTTATCAGCTCTATGAGAAAGCAATGACCAGCAAATCATGCCTCAAGGAAACACCACAGTATGTGCTCTCAGACTGGGTCGTTAGAGGTTGTGGGAAAAGTGGCCATTGAAGGTCAATGTGTTTGTAATTAGTTGGAAAATGACGTCAGAGTAAACTACATGAGCTGAAGGGTGTAATAATCACTATTCATCACTCTGTGCAGCCACTGCATCCTACATCCTGCTGATCATGGTACAGTTGGCAGCTAGTGTTAGGACGGACACTACTGAACACAAAACAGCCTATCGGCCTGCCTAGCATCTCCTTTTGTGTTCCTTTTGTGCTCCCCATAAAATATGCACCTGGAGATGCCAGTGAATTCTGCAGTACTGGAGAGCACTTTAATGCTCATACTGTTTCTTCACACCTCAGGGCTCTGTGTTTGAGAGCAACCCCTTCAGGTGCCATAGACTGCAGTGAGATTTCCACAGAAAGGAAACAGATTGCTTAACAGTGGGATGACATTTACATCAGCTCTTTCACTTTCATTAGTGGGCGATGGGGGAAGGGTTATCTCCTTTACATATGGAAAAGACATTTATCATAATAAGAACGCAGAAGACAAATGTGTGGTACTCTGCAATACCATGAAATAAAACTATGTGATGATAAATCAGGCCTGACTCCAGCTCTAAGATGTAAGGTAAGGAAAGTACCAAACAGTATCATGGTAATACCCTGGGTTTTTGAAAATGCTAATACAATGATATACTTTGAAGTAAATTATTATAGTATCAGATAGTAATAGTATGGTACTTTGTACCATTATACTGAAAGATTGCCATATTGTAAATATTAATTGATTAACATGTTATAAGATTACCATATTCCTTGAAGGTGCTTCAAACAATACCATGAGTTTATCATGGAAATACCATGTTGCTTTTTTTAATGTCACTTGTTTATTTAGCTTTTGTTAAAGTAAAACTAAGGCAGGACTACTGTTAAACATGGCAATAAGCCATAAAAGGCGTTAACATAAAATAAAAATCCGCCAAGTAAAATAGTTCATTAGCCTAACTGTAGGCTGTTTATGGTTGCCAACTAACATAGTAACCTGGTGCATTAATGTAGAATGTGCGTCATGTCATAGGTTTGTTTTTATCAGCATTTTACAGTGTTTTGAATGTGGCTTGTCCGATAAGAATTTAAAACTAATCGTTTTAGATTTACTTTAGCCAGGTTCAGAACACTGTGCAAGTTTTTGGCCTTGATTTTTCTTTATGAGACAATTTTCATGGATTGTAAAAGATTTCTCTTGTTGTAGGGTAAAATCGGCAGTCTCTGATTGCTTAGTGTATTATGATCACCGTCGGCCGATTAATTGCCTTTGCGAGGAATCTCCGACAAAGTTCTGCCAGTGTCAGAAATTTTGTGTCGCAATTGTGCAGTGTGACTGTTCCTTCTGGAACAATCTGGATAATTGGGATCAAAGTCTTGGCTATGATGCGTATTGTACAGTCTGACATAATGTTGCGCAGGGTGCCATGGTTTTACCCAATATCTCACTTGGATTATAGACCATTTCAAAGATGTAAACAATAACAAAGAATTAGAACACTACTGGCCTGAGAGCACTTCCAGTATCATTACCGGATCCTTTAAATAAGGCTCTGAGTTAACATATTTTCTCAAAGAACATCAAACATTTACCTAAAGTGACTTAACCATGTTGTTGATACTGAGCGCATCTACGAGAGAGAGGCGATGAAACTGTATTGTAGTTTAGATGCTCACAATTATTTCCTAAGCGAAATGATCGGGAATATTGGATCGCTCCTATTGTCACGGTCCTGTCACTATGTCAGTCTGGGTTTTGGTCTGACAGGACCGTAGCACCATCGTCCCATGTCTGTCTTGTGTTTCGTTGTCTGTCTTTGTGTGAGTGTGCGGTTTCAGTTGTATTCCCTGCCTAGGGATCGTACAGATGCTTCAAAGTTAAATTCAAGGACTTTCAAGGACTATGCTCGAGATGTCATTAAAACAAATTATTTTTGTTAATTTTAAATAAAAATATTTTAACCATTCAGTTAATTTATTTTGATAAAACACCACCTATTACAAATACAACAATGAGCATCTTTAACTACATATTCTCACAGTAACAATTCTTGGTTCATTCATGATGAAACTGATGTGCAATTGTTGTGTGCTCCCTTAAAACGCACTTCGCTTTCCAACAAAAGTGAATAACTGGGTCCGTAAACAGTAGTCCATATGACTCGTGCTGTATTCCATGTTTTCTAAAGTCACACATCAGATTTATGTGAGGAACTGACCGAAATTGCAAATGGCTCATTCTCAAAAAAATTTGACTCTCCATCTTACAAAACATTGAAATTTTCCATTTAGTTCAGTTTTTGCCTGTAAACGCTGAGGGTAAACATTTGGTAACATGTTGACATTAATCTTTATTTATAAAGGACAACTTGACTGTTGTTCTTTCTTTTATTATTTAATTTTGTTTCACGAATGAAGCACGTTAACACTAAGTTAACGCTAATGAGGGTTAAATGGGTTACAACACCACATTCTGAGGGTTCAATGGCGAACAACACCAAATATTTTTGTGTGAAAATAAAATGTGAATTAATAACTTTTTAACATGCTGGGAAAAATCCCTAAATGCATATTTAAGCAGTCTCTGAACTTAAACCTTAAAAATTATTTTCTACGACTTTGTGTATTTAAAATTTTTTAAAAACATAAAAAAAAATTTTTTTTAAAAAACATACAAAAAAAAAAACTTTCAATAACATGAAATCAAGGGACAAACATACTTTTTAAATTACTAAAATTATTAATAATAATTTTGTTTTGCTTTTTTGCACACTTGTTCGGCCTTGCACTAATGCTTGTATTTAAAATAAGTACAAAATAAATACACAAATAACTTTACATGTCATAGAAGTGGTGTACCAGATGAAGGGAACAAGGATTTCTTCTGGCAATTAACAATTTCAAATATATTTTCAAAAAAATTAGCAAAACAGAGTCAAGCCATTTCATATTAAAGGTTAGGTTATAAAATTATATATAATTATATATATATATATATATATTTCTTGCTATTTGAAAGCTTTTTCATGACTAAAAAACATATTTTGATATTGACTCAAATGTTGCCAGAAATAACCTATTTTGTGAGACACAAAGCTTTCTTTACAGAAGGGGGCACTAGACGGCTCACAAAATTGAATCCTCCATTGATCTGTATTCAAATCATTCAAACATTTTTACATCTCATATAATTTTTTAAATCTGGAGAGTAAATTGTAATTAAAACTGATAGTTGCAAGTTTTCATACATGCTAAATCTGCAACAGCCGTATCTATAAAATATATACACTTGATTGTGATTGGCCCATTCTGAACAGCGCTGCCAATAGTAACAGGTGCCACGTGACAGCACTGTCTATGCGCTGCCTGCTTCAGCAGTGGTCTAGTGCGTCTGTCATCGTATTTTTCCGAAAATAAATAAATACATTTCATTTAGTAAATGATTTAAGAAACGTGTTTTAAGATTTTCTGTTATTCAAGAACTTTTTAAGCACCTCTTGGTAAAAATTGCTATTTTCAAGGGTTTTCCAGGGCTTAAATTTGAAAAAGCCAAATTCAAGTACTTCAAGCACTTCAAGCACCTTGTACGAACCCTACCTGCCGTGCGCTCTTTGGTCCGTCTTGTTTCATGTTGGGAGCACGGTGTCTGGATCCTGACTTCCTGTCTGGTTCAGTTTCAGTCTGTGTCAGGATCTGGACACTCGTGCTCCATGACTGTCTGTCATTGATGTGGGTGCATCGTGCTTATGTCATCTTGGCAGCATGCACTCACATCAATAGTTTGTCTGGCTCTCGCGAACTCAGGTGCGCCTCGCATCATGCTCGCGTTGCGTTGTGCGCCCAGGTCGCAAGTTGTCTTCATATTGTGCTGAGGTTCAGTCACTTCGGTCTAAGGTGTCGGGTGTGTGTGTGGCCGAACTCTCGCACAGGTGTCCTGTCTTGTTTTAGTCGCCTGTTGCGTGTATCGCATGGCGTTTGTCTTGCGATGTACGCTCAGGTTTAGTTTAGTGTGAGAATGCGTGGCATCGCTTTGTTTGCCGTTGCTACGCATTCTCTCATCTTGTTTGTTGGTTGGCATGGGCGTATTGTCTTGGCGATGTGCGCTCATGCCATTCGGGTGTTTTGTTATCTTGTGAGAGCACGTGGCTTTGTTTTGTTACTGTATCGCCACGTGTCTCTCTGTCTTACGTCATACCCGCCTCCTTGTTTGCTTATTAGTTCATTTGCCTCACCTGTTTCCTGTTAACCAATTTGATTTCTCTCCCTATTTTAGTCTCCTCATGTTTGCTGTCTAGTGCCAGTTCATCTTGTTTCCAGTCCTGTGTGTTTGTTTATTTCAGTCAGTCTGTCGGTCGGTCTAGTTTCCTATGACGGTTCTGTTTGTCAGTCCTGTTTCATCCCAGCTCGGTCCGGTCGGTCCTGTGCTTTGTTCTCCTCTGCCCCAGCCTGGATTGTCTGTTTCCCCTACGGGGTAGTTTATGTTTGTTTTTTCCCTCTTGTGGGAGTTTGTTAGATTTTGCCTTTTGTTTTTGTTTAAATTAATCCCCTTATTTTTCTACTCTGCGTTTGGGTCCTGTTCTTCTCTGCTGATTCGTGACACCTATTATAATCAAGGAAGCCGTTCAATGAAGCTGTCAGTGTGACCTGCGGGTAAGGTAAGTATTTCTTTTTTCGTGTTCCTAATTTGTAAGTCGACTGGATAAAAGCGTCTGCTAAACGACTAAATGTAATAGTAAATTACTTACGCAGCTTCATTCATTATAATGGGAGGGATCTATAGTCTCTTTTAGAGCTCTACCTCTCAAACTTACAATTAGTTGGCAAAACTTTTGTTCACCTACCAGAGATGAGATGTGTGCTACAGTTGTTAGTAGTGCACGTATCCAGCTGTCTCGCTTCACTGCAGCGGTTCATGCATCCATTTGCGGTTGCTTTTTTGGAGATCTAAACACTTTCATTTCCATCAGTTCCAGGCATCCAGAGAATATCCAGCCACCAGACAACATGGTCCACATTTTAATAATGACATTTTATGACAATCGTGTTAACATTAGTAACGTTAGAATGAAGTGCCTCCCGCTGTTTTTTGAATGTGTTTGAACACTAGTAGGAAATGTTCAAGGAACAAAGACACCACTTCCTTAAAACGACAAATAGTCCTTGAAATGGTCTATATCATACAGTCTGACAAGCAACAATTGTAAAGAACTGTAAAATTTGTTCAGTTTTTTTTTTATTTTTTTTTATCCAGCTTTAGCAACAAAAGTGTGTTTTCTAAATGGTATTTTTCTCTCTTACTCAAACTGGCTCACTGTGGCCACCAGTGGAGAATCACTGGAGGCTTGTGTGCAGCTGCCTAAAGAAATTATTTGGACAGAAATAGTCAGATTCTGCTTGACTGTAATGATATGCTTCAGAAAACAGCATACTAATGGCATCCAAAATCCTAAATAAACACCAGGCTTCCTCAAACTCTGGCAAAGATGCATAAAATAATTCTTATTGGACTCTACATTTTATATTAGTTTAGGAAAATGACCAGAGGCCAGGGTATTTTCTTAGGTTTGCCGTGAAGATACACCCAGTAATTACCATCAGGTGGTAAATATATTTGTAATATATTGCATTTTCCAGACATTTTTGGAAATGTGGGTAAATTGTGTAGAACCATCAGCAAACTAATTCACATATCCTGTCTTATAAACTGGAAAGACCAAAAACATTTCTTTTTTTTTTTTTTTATCCACTCTTTTAATCACTTATCATTTTTAGACAACTTCTTGTTATCTGCATGTTCTTCATTAACATTCAACTGAAGTGATCCATGTTATTCTTCCAGGGAGGCCTATGCCAATCTGCTTTAAGGCTAGAAACCTTCATCTCTGCTGGATGCAGTTTGTGGTGCTAAATCCTTAATTGTTGATGTATTGAAATTCAGTACAAGCTACAGTATATTAGACGCTGGTGCATAATCATAATGTCTGCTGTGGAAACGGGAAAATAATTTAATTGCTTTTTATTTTATTTTTTTATACTGTTTCCTTCTGTGATTGACCTGATGGTTCTCCAACACTCCAGTTTGACCTCAGGCGTAAAATCACACTTCATCTGATGTACATTAGCATGCATAACATGGAAAGCAAAACCACGCCAACATCAACAGAACTGTTACATTCAAAACAGCACGCAAGGTGGTCCTCCATATAACACCTCATGAAATGTCTTCTACTGAAATATGATTTTACCTAAACCTTTTTGTCTGAGCGGAACAATCATGCTGAGAGAGGGTTGTAAAACCTTAAGACATATCTTTCTGTAGCTGTGTTGATCCCTGCTCAAGCCTAAACAGTTGCAAAAAGGATGTATAGCTTCATCTAGCAGTTATTTGACATCTGTGGAATTTTGGATATACAGATAGACTGTGCTGTGTTGTGGATCTTTGGACTGATTAAGAAATGTAATATGCAGGGCAGGGGATTCAGTGCCTAGTCTATACTCTGATGTCACAGTAAACAGACACAGACTAAATGAAACCCGGCATTTATTCTAAACTTTGGGTTTTGGCAATATAACTGGACACTTAGGGGAGAATTCATTAAGAATGAATTGTGCCTGGTAAAAGTGCTGTTTATTTTCATGTGCTGTCTGTGCTGGCTTGGCACCAGTTTTACTAAAGGAATTATGTTGATAAGGCAACGGCGCAAACTCAACCACAAAATCTGTGCTATTTGCACGGCACGTATCCGATCTTGTGAGTCAGTTTTAACCACTATGTAGTGAAGGATACAGCAGACCACCACAATCTGTCTCACTCTGCCGGGAGTCTGGGACTGCACAGCATCACTCCACTACTGTGATACAATCACCTGAATCATCTCTTGAACATGCAAAAAAGGAGCTTGACTACACTGCACATCTAATTCAGCGCTAATTGCACCTGCTTAAACTAGATTGCGGGTGAGGTGCAAAAGTGGCATAACTGTTTAGTGTATTCGCCCATTGGATTCTATGTTATATGAAGCTTCTTGTATTTCCTTACTTCGCAATGGCAGGTTTCAGCTCCATAAGATCACTTAAAACAAGATCACAAGGAACAATAATTTTTTTTTTTTTTTTAAGTTTGAAAAATACGTTTAAAACCTTTTTTTACACAAGGGAATGCTTCGCCAACACTTTGCAAGCATGTGGTCCTGTTGAACATACAAAAATACAGTAAGCTCTTGGATTGCTGTGAATGTAATATATTTCAGTACTCAAGGGGGTGAGAGTTAACTTCAAATATCTGTGACCTTCCACTGAATATGTTATTATTCAGGTAGCTAAACTCAGCAAAAAAAGAAACATCCTCTCACTTTCAACTGCTTTTATTTTCAGGAAAATTAACATGTGTAACTTTGTATGAACATAAAAAGATTCAACAATTAAGACATAAACTGAACAAGTTTCACAGACATGTGACTAGCAGAAATGGAATAATGTGTCCCTGAAAGGTGGGGGGGGGGGGGGGGTGGTCAAAATCAAAAGTAACAGTCAGTATCTGGCCACCTGCTGCATTAAGTACTGCAGTGCATCTCCTCCTCATGGACTACACCAGATTTGCCAGTTCTTGCTGTGAGATGTTACCCCACTCTTCCACCAAGGCACTCGCAAGTTCCCGGACATTTCTGGGGGGAATAGCCCTAGCCCTCACCCTCCGATCCAACAGGTCCCAGACGTGCTCAATGGGATTGAGATCCGGGCTCTTCGCTGGCCATGGCAGAACACTGACATTCCTGTCTTGCAGAAAATCACACACAGAACGAGCAGTATGGCTGGTGGCATTGTCATGCTGGAGGGTCATATCAGGATGAGCCTGCAGGAAGGGTACCACATGAGGGAGGAGGATGTCTTCCCTGTAATGCACAGTGTTGAGATTGTTGTCGTTGCAGGCAAGCTCAGTCTGATGATGCTGTGACACTGCCCCAGACCAAGACAGACCCTCCACCTCCAAATCGATCCCGCTCCAGAGTACAGGCCTCGGTGTAACGCTCATTCCTTTGACGATAAACGCGAGTCCAACCATCATCCCTGGTGAGACAATTCCGCCATTCTTCAGTGAAGAGCACTTTTTGCCAGTCCTATCTGGTCCAGCGAAGGTGGGTTTGTGCCCATAGGCGACATTGTTGCTGGTGATGCCTGGTAAGGACCTGCCTTACAACAAGCCCTCAGTCCAGCCTCTCTCAGCCTTTTGCAGACAGTCTGAGCACTGATGGAGTGATTGTGTGTTCCTGGTATAACTCGGGCAGTTGTTCCCATTCTGTACCTGTCCCGCAGGTGTGATATTTGGATGTACCAATACTGTGCAGGTGTTGTTACATGTGGTCTGCCACTGCGAGGACCTTGGAGGAGTGTTCACAAATGTATTGTTTTTAATCTTTTTAGCACAACCTTGAGCGAAAATGAGTCCCTCCACAGGAGCCATCAATCAGTGTAATGGATATGAGGCGAAACACCTCTAGCAATGCGGCAGTGAAATCTTGCCCTCTTATTCCATTACAGTCATTATGAACTGCAGACAGGACAATACCAGCTATTCGCAGGAGCAAGGTGAATACTAACAAGTGTACACCAACAAACAGATCCAGAGTCCACTTGAAAAGCTGGTCTAAGGTATGGTTCATGTGAAATCTGATAGCAATCTGTCCTAAATAGTCAAATCTGATGACGTATAATTTGCGTGTGTGTGTGTGTGTGTTTGTGTAACGGTAGCCAGCTGGTATTTGACAGTGTGTAAAACTCACTCTCCTGGCCTGAAGAGATGCACTAGCGCACGAGGCCATGGCTTTATAGCCTCCTTGTTAGCGTGTCCAACTCCCATGCCGGGGATCCCTGGTTCAAATCCTGCTCGGGACGGGTCGAGTAGGACCGGTGACACTGGTGCCATGACCCAGATTGGAGTGAGGTTGGGGGGGTGAGTATAACAGTAGCCAGCTGGTACATGATAGCTGTGCTGTGTGTAAACCTCACTCTCCTTGCCTTAAGAGATGCACTAGCCTTCTTGCTAACGTGTCCACCTCCCATGCCTGGGATTGCCGGTTCGAATCCCGCTTGGGATGGGTCAAGTAGGACTGGTGACATATATGCTCCCGGGCACATTTTTAATTGTTTAATGTATGGCTAAAATTATTTTTTTCTTGCATTGCATCCATGGCAGAGAAACACAAATGCCGTTCTGACATTCTAACCAACACTGACGAGGAAAACAACTAAAACAATGTGTCATGTGCCAACAATTATCATCTGTTTCACTTTTTTTTTCTTTTTTTTTTTTTTTTAAACTACACATCACCCTTAATAATAATATTCAAATATTGTCTACAGAGATGACTAACCATTAAGAGCCTAGTGAAGTGTTTTATAATAATACTAGTCAACAACATCAGACTGAAATGTGAAATTTAGCATTGTGGTAAGGTTGATTACCACTTTTTGTATACCAATGTTTTTTTTTATTTTTTTTATTTGTATTTATTTATTTTACTGAGTATGCTTATCCAAAATAAAGAGAAAATTGTATAAGATGAAGTAGTTTTAAAGTACTAAATTCACTGACTGCATTTTTCAAAAAAAGGCATTACAATATGGTTATTGAATATATAAACCAATTTATTTTAATTTAACTATATCATGATATATCGTTATATAAAACTAGTGACATTGTCACGTTTAAATGTTTGTTCATGTTTTGTTTTCATGCCTTATTATTTTGAAATTATTTTACTTCCTGTCCCTGTTTCTGGTCATGTGCCCTTGTCATGTGATTTCCTGTTCCCCACATTTGTTCCTGTCATGGGAGTATCTGGTTTCATGTGTCTTGTTATCTTATTAGTTCATTTTTATTATTGGATCCTGTTTATTAGTCTTGTTATCATGTTCATTAGTTTAGTCTCATTATTGGTTGTCTATGTCATGCGGTTACACATATCCATGTATTTAAGCCCTCGTGTTTGCCATTGTCCTTTGTCAAGAGTTGTGTTGGTGTAATGTCGTGTCAGTCTTCATGCTGTTAGTAAAGTCATTGTTTATAGGGAAGTTTATTCAAGTTTAGTTTGTTCTGGTTTACTGTATATTCTGTTTTCACTTTGGACTCATGTCTTTGGATTTGTAAATAAACTGCACTTGGGTTCTCACATCATCGTCCTCGTCCGTTCCTGTCTTCAGCCTGTCCTGCCTGCCCTGTAACGTTACAGAATACTTGACCTACTATGAACCCAGCAGTTAAACTTCTGCAGTTATGCCAAGGGAATCGTCCCCTAGAGGACTATGTGGCTGAGTTTTGTGGACTGTGTCACTTGGTGGACTTTAATGATATTGCCCACAAAGACCTTTTTCGTGTGGGCTTAAATGAGCCAGTCTGCTCCATGTTGCCTGGGGGCAAAATTCAATGGACTCTGGCTCAGTTCATGGACTATGCCCAGGTGCTGAGCGGTTCATCTTTCACTGTGGGAGTGGCTGATGAGGGACTCAGCACTCCCACAAAGGCTGCCACATCTGTGTAGTCTGCCACGGTCCACGAGCCAGCGTCCATGCCTGACACATTCCACGAGTCAGTTCTTGAAGCCTCGTCCTTCCCAGAGCCAGCGTTGCAAGCCTCAGCCACCACATCTGCCACATCATGCCATGTTGCCATGCCTACCACATCATGCCATGTTACCACACCTGCCATGCTTAGTCAAGTGGCCCCGCCTTGCCATGTCACCATGTCGGCCCTGCTTTGTAAAGCCAGAATGCCTATCCCATCATGTCAAGTCGCCATGACCCCTGAGCCTGCCATAGCTGTGTTCACGACCACTGAGGTCGTTCCCCAGTCACTGCCCATGCTTACGGCCACCAAGGTCGTTCCCCTGTCAATGCCAGGGTCCATGACCACAGAGGTCTTTCCCTCGTCACTGTCTGTACTCACAACCATGGAGACTGTTACCCTGCCACTACCCCGCTCCCTTCCTGGAGCTGCCACCAAACCCACCACCGGCTCCCTTCTGGTCTACTGCTCCACGCCCTGTCTCGCCAAACCATGTCTCAAGCGCGCACCCCCCCCCCCCCCCCCCCGAACTCTTTTGTTAGTTTTGTTTGTTTGGTCGCCTGGAGCTGCCCCTTGTGGAGGGGATATGTCACGTTTAACTGTTTTTTTTGTTCATGTTTTGTTTTCATGCCTTTTATTTTGAAATAATTTTACTTCCTGTCCCTGTTTCTGGTCATGTGTCCTTGTCATGTGATTTCCTGTTCCCCTCATTTGTTCCTGTCATGTGTGTATCTGGTTTCATGTGTCTTGTTATCTTATCAGTTCTGTTTTATTATTGGTTCCTGTTTATTAGTCTTGTTATCATGTTCATTAGTTTAGTCTCGTCATTTGGTTGTCTATGTCATGTGGTTACACATGTCCATGAATTTAAGCCCTCACGTTTGCCATTGTCCTTGGTCGAGTTGTGTTGTTGTAATGTCGTGTCAGTCTTCGTGCTGTTAATCAAGTCATTATTTATAGGGACGTTTATTCAAGTTTAGTTTGTTCTGGTTTACTGTATATTCTGTTTTGTTTTCACTTTGTACTCACGTCTTTGGATTTGTAAATAAACTGTACTTGGGTTCTCACATCATCCTCGTCCATTCCCATCTTCAGCCTGTCCTGTCTGCTCTGTAATATTACAGACATCGTGATATAAGATTTTGGTCATATCGCACACCCCTAGTTCAGACCTAAAAGTACAATGTCCAAATAGACCAGCAGGGGCAGGTGTATAAACAAACTCTGGTTTGATCAGGTTCTGATTCTGGTTTGACTAGGCAATCGAACCAAGTGTGAAAAAAATAAATAAAAAAAGTTGACTACTCTTAGCTGCTGATTTAGGAGTCGTTCACTCTAAACAAATTTTTGAATCTAACCAAGCAAAGCGTTGAGTGTAATCTGATTACAAAGTAATTAGTTAATGCTATAATTACGTTACTACTTTTTAGTAAAAAAGTATTACATTTTAAATTGGTGTAATCAAATTAGTTACTTTTTAATTAAGTTAATTACTCATGTACATGACTTTGTTTACGCATATTTCTAAAATATTATTTGTGGAATACATTTAAAACCAGAATTGTGTTCATATGTCTACTTGGATGTCTGTGACTGCTGAAGAGTCATTAATGAGTCATTATAAGGGAGAAGGCTTTGATGCATGGCATATGCGTACTGTCAAACGCGTAGCCTTGAAAAGTACACACCATTTACTGTGCACGCATACACAGGCGGTTGGCACATGCGCGCTATAACTGCTTTAAGATACTGGACTATTTTTCTTCAGAAATTTATACTCTTTTTTTTTTTTTTTTTTTTTTTTTTTTTTTATTCCTTCAGAAGTTCAGACTGAAGTTATACAAATGCAGGTATCTCCTGACCTACACATGTGTTTTTGAGGTGCACATCCACTGCTGTTGTTTCTGTCTTTGTCTCCTGTTGTATAGCGGCGAATACATCTTCTTCGTGACAGCAAAGGCTCAACTGTGAGTGTTGCCACCTTGTGGACCCACAAATTAGTGCAAATAATTCCAAGCGTATTCTGTGCATTCAGAGTACGTGGAGTTAAAAAAAATCTGGCTGCACGCATTCATTGCTCGAGCACTCTGCTGATGATGTAATTTGTATCTCGCGTCGTGGATGCATATGCTCAGTGTTCTCGTCTGACTGAAGTATACTTTGAGCATTATAGACATTATGCTTAATTGGTTGAGCGTAAAAACAGTGTTTTAGAAAGTAATTAGTAATGTGATTTTCACATAGTAATGAGTAGTGTATTCTGATTACAATTTTAGAAGTTATTAGTCATTTGTAGTGGATTACTCTGAGTAATTTCAACACTGAACATGTCGTATTTGACCATTGCCCCGCATCTGCAGGAGTGCCACATTTTTAAGACTCTGTGTCAAGTTAAAAGAACTTAAATTTCAAGACACCTGAATTCTGTTACATTCATTGCATTGTTGTTCCATTCTTTTCTTTTTAGTGCAAGAGCATGTTCAATCTAAACGGCCTCATAGAAGCATGGTTTTTGACAGAAGATGTGTAATATCGACAGGGTGAGATGGACTGGGGTGGGTGGGGGTATCATCTTTCAACTGATGAGGTTTCACCCTAAAAACCCACCCAACAAGGACTTTGGTATGGCTCAATGGCGGTTCTAGCTTATATGGCGCCCTGGGCGAACCCCCACTTCAGCCCCTCCCCCACCCACATTTTTTTGTTAGCGGGGTGCTGAAGGGGGGGTTCCATGCCGCCCCAACAAGATGCCGCCCCGGGCGGCTGCCCATGTCGCCCATGCCTAAATCCGCCACTGGTATGGCTAATTACAAAAGCAATCCCACCAGCAGTCTAAGAATAGACATGCCAGAACTTCATTTTACAAAGTCATGAAAATGCTGAGGTATTGATTCTATCGGTCTTTCTCTAGACAAACACGGAGAAGCCCATGCTAGTCCCAGCAGTATCCTTCTGAATGAGTCACATTCACATGATATTGCCACATTTTACCGCATTGTATCTATTTATTAATTCATGTTTGAGCTTATATTTCAGATTTAGCGTTCCCACACTTTTTGGCCAGTGAATTTACGTGACTTATCCAGTAATCAGAAAATCACTGGAACAGTTATGGAAATGATTTAAAAAAATCATGTTGAGTCAGATGGATTTGGGTCTTCAACAGGGGATCCGCAACCCATTGGGGGTCTGCGGTGGTACTGTAAGGGGTTCGCAAATAATTTTTTGTCCACCATTGGTACTCGTAATAATCATTTACTCGCACATGAGCAATTAGCGAGAGAGAGGAGTATGTATTTTAGTCCATCTACATGTTTAATTTCCTCACACCTGCATGTTAAATCTACTTCTGGCAGTAATCCTTCCTCATATACGTGCATCCTGTTTTATTTAGTTATGAATTGAATGCCAAACATTGTTAAAGTGTGATGAATCTGTGCAAGTCAAAAGAAGCATGCAGCACAGACAAACCATTCAGGTGACCATGCAAATCACGAGCTGTCATAACGTGACGTAAATCAGGTTCAGCAGTGCTGCAGCTGAGAGTCACGCAAGTAAACGCGTCTGCTTTGCATTGGTCGCACCTTCAGTGCATGACAGCCTATGGTTTCTTGTATTATTAGTTGTTTTTTGCTTTCAGAATAAAAGGCCACTAGGTGTAAATAAATAGTTACTGCTGATTATCGAACTTGTATAGGCTACACAGTACTATTACATTCCACACATACAAGACAGTGACTCTCAAATGAACATAAATAAAAGTTCACTCAGTCATTTTCTTTCCTCATTGAAAAGTTTTACTTCTAAAGAAATGAACCATAATTTTTAAATGTATAAAAATCAACCAATGTATAAAATCATTTCAGTCAGATCAGGAACCTTATAAAAAAAAAAAATTATTCTGCGTGGAGAGGGTCTGTCTGTCTCTCTATCTATCTATCTTTCTGAAGGGGTTATGGCACAGTGATTAACAAGGAAAAAAAAATGGCACTTCATGTCAAAAAGGTTGCAGACCCCTGTTGTACATCATTTAAGGATTATTTGAATGGCTTTGCAATGTATACATCATAAAGTATGTACATACAATAATATGGTACCATACACCTTTTTATAGACATAACCTAACCCACGATATGTAACAGGGGTCTCTGCTCTGTCTCTTGACCTACCAAGGGGTTCTTATGGTTGAAGACCCCTAAAACTCAGACTCATTCTTGAGCCAGTTTTGTGAACCAAACCATGATTTGCTCAAGAATCAGACATTACAGAGGGACTTTGCTTGAAATCTAGCATTCATACATGCTTTTTAATCATAAAACATAGTTGCATGTGACCTACTAGCATTCAAATAGATTTTACAAACCCAAACATATTGCTCTCCGGTCCATAACACAGACATAGATGTTTAAAGTCTAGCATGGAACTGTTGTACATCAGCAAGCAGGGCATCACTCTGAATGTTTCTGTGCTCCTCTTTTCAACAGATTCCTCAGCCCCAGGAACTATTTAAAATAAAAGTTATGAATAAATAAACATAGCGATAGGGATTCACTTTCTCTGAGGGTTGAATCAGCATGTTTGCCTGTGAAAGTGCTGTACTCCAGAGATTTGTGCCTCTCTCTCTGTGGCAGTGTAGCTTAAAAAAGCATTTAGTATTGAGATCGGTTTTTATTTGTTTATTATTTTATGTCAAAAGCACTCTTGATTCTTTTCGTGATTTTGTTTTTGTGTTGTCTCATTCATATAGGTATTAATAATGTAAATGTTCTGTATATTGTACAATATTTCTGAAAATCTTTCTGTAGTATACAGTATGTATATACAGCATATTACCTATTGGGATCATTTCTTGTTTTTTAACATCATTACTGTTTTGGGAGCATAAGAAACATGACTTTTATTTCATGACCTCTAATCTGAAGAGGACATTGGGAATCAGATATTAAGTAAATTAAAAGACAAGATACGGTTGGTAAAAAATATTACATTTAGGTAAATTTTTCCTTGGAATATATCATATTTTATTGGAATATTGTTAATTGTATTCTGTTTTATTTACTATTACTTTGTCTCATCAACAGGTGAAAAAATCTGCATAAGTCATAAGTCATTTATTCAGCAAAAATATCGATGTCTGTTGCATGTTCATGAGCATTAATGAAGAAGCTAATTTGTAGTAGCACACTTATTTACATTGTTTTAGTGTTATTTGTAAGTTAAAAAGAAAGTTCTTGACAATGTATGCGCCACTGTGAACATGCTTGTTTAATAGTACTCTTTAATTGGATTTTTGCTGTAAAATTACTTCAGTTCCACTTTGTTTCTCAGAAGATTTGGAATATGACGCACAAACAGCATGGAGAACTTTTTTGAAACTTTTGGGTCTTTTTAAAGCCTTAAAGTGAGACTATTGTCAATAAAACATTTCCTTTTGTGTTCTGCAAGAAAGAAAGTAATATGGGTTTTGAACGACATGAGGGTGAGTCAATTATGACATAATTGTATTTGTTTTTTGGGTGAACTAGGCCTTTAAGCTGTGTATCCGGTCCTGCTCGATCTACTCCGAGCGGGATTCGACCTGGCATCTCTGGCATGGGAGGCGGGCGCACTAACGAGGAGGCTAAAGGCAACAGCCCCTAGTGTCAGTTGCTAGTGCACTTCTTGAGGTCAGGGGAATGAGGTTTTACACATACTGCACAGCTATCACTTACCAGCTGGCTCCCGTTACAGCTGCACCAGGACAAAATGGTGGCATATGTGCTCTCAAAGAAATGTAATAAAAACAAATGTCTTCTGCAGAGGAAAAATATGAATTGCTTCATGCCAGGAGGATATCAATACTATAAAGAGACAATCTATATGCAGTTAACATGTAGAGGTACTGCCAAGTCTCCACCCCAAAATTGCATAATGAACAGGAATTCAGTCTTTCCCTGAATGTAAAGTTTTATGAGTCTCATTTGCACCTGTTATAAGGCTGCATTTCTATTCCACCAGCATCTGGTTTGAATATTACTCCACTGCATATATTCAAAGCCTTGATATAAAGCCCAGCTCAACTTCTTGGAGCCTGCAGCAGTCAATAACAATGTGTTGACAGTAAAGAAACCGTGAGTGGCTGTTGTTTAAACTTGTTAGACAGAATTCCTATTCTTCAACAAAGGAATGTAATCAAAGACAAACTTGAAGGCTCTAATGGCTTCTGAAGCTATGCCAGCGAGCTGTAGCTGTCTTGTTCAGTTGCCAACAGGTGCATTTGAACTCAGCAGATTTTGAACGGATATAATTATGAAGGGATACCCACCACAGCAGGTGGTAATAATGCTGTACGCGATTTTTGCCATTTTATCTACTTACACCTTTTTGCTATTTACAACCAAAACCCGCCCACAAAAGATATGTCATAAGAACGTGCAAAATGATTCATAGGCAGAGAGCGTTTCTGATTGGCTAGTTTCACAAAACCTAGTGAGCTGCATATGTAGGCAACATATACACGCTTCTGGCATTAATTCTGTTTCAAAAGGTAGGCAGCATAATTGCAATGGCATCTAAAAAAAATTCTTTTGGCCAAATTGTAAATCAGCATTGCATGTATCCTTCACGGAGAAGGCAGCAGAAGTTTCCAAACAAATAATAGGTGGTGGCATTCCAGATTCTTTTGGCACCCTAGAAAAGAACTGCTGTTAACAAATGCTTCATTCAAATTAAGCTGAAAATGCAGAAAAGGTGATGGAAAATGTCATATTTCCTTCTTTGAATTTCCATCAGAATCAGTGGATAAGAGCAAACTCATTGCTTTCGAGTCTGCTCTATTAAGATCCATTTGCCCCGCAGCTGCTGTTTGTAGATTTGAACTTTTCACTAAGGAATTGCACAAACTCGGATCCCAAACAAATGTTTTTAATTTCCAAAGTGCAATCGCTGTGACATAAATGAGGCCAAATATGATCTAACCATGACCTTATACCATCATGTAAGATCTAAGGACAAGCCTCCACCACCGCAACATGTAGTGTTTGTGAAAAGATATGAGGAAAACAAAAATGGAATTCTTTTGGAATACAAAATTATGTCTTTGCAGTAAGTAAAATGTTCAATCGAAACTGGCTGTTTAGTGAAGCTGATATTGAAGTCAAATGTTATTATGTTCTGTATATGGACCAATTTAAGACACATATTTTATATCTGATGGCAGTTTATATTTTTATATGACACATTTATTAGGCTTCAGAAGTGTGTTAAACATGTGAGGATGTGTATTTGTCAACATGTTACATGTCCGACACAATCACACTGACATACCAAGTTAAAACTGGTTTCACAAATGGTCCAAAAAGAACCTACATAAATGTATTAGGGCCGCAACGGTACACAAAATTTATGGTTCAGTACGTACCTCGGTTTTGGGGTCACAGTTCAGTATGGTTTCGGTACAGCAGGGAAAACAAAGAATCTTTCTTTAAATTATTTAATTTGAAAGCACAGTGGCTGACGGGCAACAATTCTTATTGTGAAGGCTCATTTATACATGACTGCACTATGCATATTTCTTCAACAAAATTACAATACAAAACTTAAGGGCCTGTTAATGCACATTGTATAAAAACATAAATTATAATAAAAGTTCAAAAATTTGATTTTTTTTTCCCCCTTTATCACCCAATTTGGAATGCCCAGTTCCCAGTGTGCTTTTAAGTCCTCATGGTTGTGTAGTGATTCACCTCAATCCACGTGGTGGAGGATGAATCCCAGTTGCCTCCACGTCTGAGAACATCAACCCACGCATCTTATCACGTGTCTTGTTGAGCTCGTTGCCATGGAGACATAGCGCGTGTGGAGGCTTCACGCCATCCACCGTGGCATCCACGCTCAACTCACCATGCGCCCCACCGAGAACGAACCACATTATAGTGACCACGAGGAGGTTACACCATGTGACTCTACCCTCCCTAGCAACCGGACCAATTTAGTTGCTTAGGAGACCTGGCTGGAGTCTCTCAGCATGCCCTGGGTTTTGAACTAGCAAACTAGCGAACTCCAGGGGTGGTAGCCAGCGTCTTTTACCACTGAGCTACCCAGGCCCCAAAAAATTGCAATTATAATAAATGTAACAAAATTAAGACATTAGCAGTGCAGATTTCTTTGTCTTTTGCCTTTCAGCTCACCACTTATCACTCAATTTTCAAGTTTATTTTATTTTATTTGCAGGAAAATTAGAATATCCACTTTATCAGAGGAGAGGGCGGATCTGTTAGCATTGACAATGTCCCCTGCTGTTGAAATATTACTCCTATGGCATTCGTTATCGCTTTAGCTCTGTCTGAGCTTGCTGCGAGAGGCTGCTTGAACGCCATGATGAGACTAACTTGCACAGGCTGTTATGCTTTGCTCCCGTAAGCACAAGAGACATGTGGATGATGTCGCCGCAAATGAGTCATCATGTTAGATGTGCTTCCTGAGACATACCTGACTTCGGTGAAACGGAGCCGACATACAGCCTTCGTCCTGTTTACTACTCATTGCCCAGTATTACTGTAGTTTACTGCGAAATCATAATGCTCCCAAACAACAGATTTTAGAGGTGGTGGTGGGTCTTCAATCTCTGGCTTATTCAAGTCCGTCATATTTATCTTTTGTTTTGTTCCATCACAGTTGGGAAAAATAACGAGCTAGCTAGTATAAACTTCACATGCATTTATCTGATCCACAGTTTTTAATGTACCGTATGGTGCTCTGCTCTGTTAAGTTTTGGTTCCGTGCGGTCCCATGTTACTCCGCAATATTTTTTCTTTTTAGTTCTATGTGATTTGTGTTGTTCGTTATGTTGTTTTAATATTGGTTTCACGCATGCTAAGATATGTAATCATTCGTGTGAGTGCGTGTACCATACTGAAGGCCCTGTATCCGTTCAGTTCGGTGCAGATACATGTACTGTTGCAGCCTAAAATGTATTAACTATAAACCATACATATCCCTTTATAATAACTTTTATTAATATAAAAAAACATTATTTGCTCAAAATAACCTGGAAGCGTGGTAGCCTGCGGTGGGTGCCAAAATGTGTTGTGACGAGCTCAGTGGAAAAAACTCTAAGATGGTTAATTAAGTGAGAAATGTTGGTTATAAATATACATATAATTAATTCAATTCCCCAAACTATCAATTAAAATAGATAAATCTAATCAAAGAGTGCCTAGTTTACACAGCATTTTTGTGATATGTACTTGTACGTTAAAGTATTGCATCATTAGCTTAGCAACATCTGAGCTCTAGTCTCTTTTGAAATCCACTGGCAAACGAGTCTTTCAAGTGTGAAATTTGAGGAGTGCTGTTTACTGTATGTTGAGCATTATAAGGCCATGTCCATACCTATACATTTTTGGTTAAACTCAGTTTCCCATTTTCTAACATCATTTTTCAAAGAATATGGTACTAGAGAGCATTTACGAAAGTCATTTTCAGTGGAGGAAAACGCAGTTACAGTGTGGATGAGAGGGAAAAACATAGTAAAACCAATGTGTTTTTAATGTATTAAAGTGGATCTGGTCTCTATCGGCAACTTATGAGGTGCCATTTCAGTTAGGATGTTACCTATGTAGGCTGTAGACAGCAAGGCAGCTCACTAGGTTTGAAACAGAGCCTAGAGATGTCACTGAGACAGTGCAGTTTCTCAGGACACCTATATAAGTGATATCTGTCAGGTTGTCATGGTATTCCCCCCCTAAAAAAAGGTCAAACTTAATTACCAGTGCTGGTGTAAAAAACTGCACCAAGGCTAATCACTCAGCAATGTGTCATCCCCTTATTACCTTGAATATCAGCTGAAAACAGAAGGTCATGCGGCAATGGGTTTTTACCTTAAAAGATCCAGTTTTCGTTGTGTTATTACTCTTATCCTCTTCGTTGCAGTGCTCATTATGAGTATCTTTTGTCGTAGTGATATTGTTTATGTAAAATAAACCTGCAGCATTGTTCGGCAAGATACATACCATTTTTTGTTTGTCCTTTGTTGGATCATTCTCCTACAATGTCTGCATAGTCCTTGCCATGTGATGCCTTTTTCAGCATATTTTCTTCCTTACCGCATGCTGAGCAAAACTGAAGCATCGCAGAGCAACTGAAGCAGTCAACTGTGTGTACCGTCGAGGATTCTGGGCCATGAGTTAGAGACTGAATTTACATTTGGCCCATGAACACTGTTAGCATTCTTGTGTTCTTGAGAGTCCTGGGATCTAATAATTCTCATACAGTAAACTTTTCACAGTGGCTGCAAGAACAGTGTGCAATACTTCAAATTTACAGACCCCTGCGGCTGCCAAGGAAACTGAACTCTCGACAGAATGGAGAATTCTCCAATTTCTTCCATTGATTTAAAAGTAGGGTGAATATGGTTTTGAATTTTTTAGTTTACTTTTTATTTCAATTTTATTTTCTATGGTGTTGTTTAGCTTGTAGTCCTTAACCCCAGAGGAGAAGTTGCATTTTCGAGCTTCGGGATCCCTCAGGAATTTCCAATGGGTTTTTGAGGAAAATGGTCTGTGGTTGACATTACTTTCATGTTTTGTTCAAGAGTAGAACTTTTAAACAGTCATAACACAAATCTGAATTATCAAATAAATCACATCTGTGTGTGTGTGTGTGTGTGTGTGTGTGTGTGTGTGTGTGTTTGCGTGTGTGTTTGCGTGTCACATATGTTGCCAACAAGTTGCTAAATAAGGACTAAAGCTACCACAAGGATGTGAGTTTATTTGCTTTAGCAGCTCCTTGTTGTATTTGTAGTCCTTATTTAGCAACATATATTAAAATTAATTTAAAAATTCAGATTTGAGTACAGTATAATGTAATTTTATGTTGTAAAATTTGTCTCTTCAAGTTATTTTGTCCACAGACCTTATTTTACTCAAAAATCATTATAGTTGAAGGCCTCCAGAAAAATCTGGGAACTCATGGCAAATTAGCCATCTAGCTAATTTCTAGCTAACTAGGATTCAGTTTCAGTTTCATTAACTATTTATTCACTGCCAAATTGAATGCATTAGCTAATATAATTTAAATATTTTTAACACCGATAAATGTTTTAGGGCTGTGTTATCGCTATCTATTTGCATTTTCATTCTTAATGAAGGTGAGTTGTAAAGGTTTAAACTGTAAAATTCTAAAAGTAATCTGTGGTAATTTTTATTCTATTTGAGTGACTGTGTCCCAAATGATGCATTATACACTGTACATACACTATACACAATGCACTCTGCCATCTAGAATACATTTTCAAATGTAAGTTGGTAGTATCGTCTCAAATGGAACACTAACTTTTTTTACTACACGGAAGCATTCACTGATTTTCAGCTGACTGAAGTGAAGTGTCAAACACACGCGGTGTTAACGCTAGATTTAGCATGTTAGCCATCCTCAGCCCAACATTTATCTCAAATGACATGCCTATTCACACAGCGTGGGGAGATGGTAAAGCATTCAGCTCACATTTGTAAAGTTTTGTCTTCAAAGAAGTTTCACTACTTGCCACATCAATAATTACAATTGTTTGCCAAAGATTTTTTTATTTATTTAGCCATTTAAGGTGCACAATTTAACAGAATAAAATACATTCACAGAACACATATGCCTCATACCAAACCCCCAAATCCCTCCTGACAAATCCCACCTCTATCCACCCATTATCTGGTCATTAATTACAATTGATTTGTCAGCCAGCATTGCAGCAAGGTAACTCCGCCCCTTCTGCTACATAGAGGAAGCCATGACCACTGAGTGCATGGAGTGTCCAACATTCCATGCTTTGTTTTTCAGTTGAAGAAGTACATAATCTGGGTATTCGTAGTCCTTCTTTTCACTGAATTTTCAGTATGAACACACTGCTCGCACTACTTGCACTACAAAATGGCATACAATAGCGCAGAAGTGTGCAGTTTGGACGCAACTTTAGTTTTGTAATCATGAAAATCTATTTTAGATTTGTCAGTTTTGTTCAGTGAATGAAAGGGTTTCTTTTAGTTTTCATTGTAGATTCATACATGATAATAACACTGTTTAAAAATGGTATTTTGCATTTAAACACTGTATTTTAAAGTGATACTTGAAGTTTAGTGCATTTAGAAAATCTAACAAGGATGTGTGCACTGTGATACAAACACGTGTTTTTCATATAATACACATCACTCTACTGTATTTCTAGCATGTGTTTGGTCCCTGCGAGTGAATTTAGCATTGCTTGACAGATGCAGCGGCTGCACTTTTATTATGATGCAGGCTCTGACCCAAACTCATTAAAACGTGCTGAATAACAAAGCCTGGATTGTCTGAGATCATTAGTCCTGCAGACAACGAAATGCTGTATTCCAGATGAGTTGATTATCCTGCATAATAAATGGAAAGCCAACTGCCTCACGTGTGGAAGATTTATCTCTGAGCTTGGTGGCCATTGTTCTTGGTTATTGGCTTTACAGTTGAAGTCAGAAGTTTACATACGCTTAGGTTGAAGTCATTAAAACAAATTTTTTAACCACTCCACAGAAATCATATTAGCAAAATATAGTTTTGTCAAGTCGTTTAGGACATCTACTTTGTGCATGACACAAGTTATTTTTCCAACAAATATTTACAGACAGATTGTTTCACTTGACTATATCACAATTCCAGTGGGTCAGAAGTTTACATACACTAAGTTAACTGTGCCTTTGAGCAGCTTGGAAAATTTCAGAAAATGATGGCAAGCCTTTAGGCAATTAGCCAATTAGCTTTTGATAGGCTAATTGTAGTCAATTGGAGGTGTACCTGTGGATGTATTTTAAGGCCTAACTTTAAACTCAGTGCCTCTTTGCTTGACATCATGGGAAAATCAAAAGAAATCAGCCGAGACCTCAGAAATAAAATTGTGGATCTCAAGTCTCGTTCATCCTTGGGAGCAATTTCCAAATGCCTGAAGATACCACGTTCATCTGTACAAACAATAGTACGCAAGTATAATCACCATGGGACCACGCAGCCATCATACCAAACTCCATAAGATGTTGATTAATGCAGAAAAATAACCTTGGTAGAAATCAGGCTCACTGTAGGGGCCAGTTTCGGTGAGGTTCGGTGGGGTCCATCCTAAGTCCAAGGTTAAGGCAGTGGCATATGAAGGATTCAATGTCTTACAGTTGGAGTTTTCGACGTTTTAAACATAACAGTGGAGTCCAACACCAAGCAGGAACGGAGCTGGATCTGTTGTAGTTTATGTGACCTGTGTGACATCTCAAGGCAGCTAGCAGATGTTCGGATTAGCCAGTTTGTCTGCTTCCTGGCCTGGACCCCAATTAGTAAAATATTATCACTATATACTGTAAACCTCGTCACCACAAATGAACAGGGAAGGGAGAAGAGCATATTACAGTGTCTGACATCATTTTTGCAAGTTCACACACCTTTAACATTATCTTTGGTGATCTCGTTAGTGCCGACATGAATAACAGTTCTAGTAAATCTATGTTTAGCATTAGCCAGCACTTGTAAATTTGATCTGATGTCAGATGCCCGAGCCCCCGAAATGCATTTAACAATGGTGGCTGGAGACTCTATTTCCACGTTCCTTCCATTAGAATCACCAATTATTAAGGGTCTTTCAACATGATTCCCAGTGGGTGCATCACTGAGTGGGGAGAATCGATTGGAAACCCTAACAGGAACGGGAGAGTGGTGTCGTTTTGCTGAGTGAGTATGCCGCCGAGACGTCACCCAAACGCCCTGCTGCAGGGGCTCTTCAGCCAGAACCAAAGTGTGTGTGTTGCTCGCTGTTCTATCCACATCCAATACAGTATCTACTGGCTTCTCTTTCTCACTGACCTCCACTAGCGTTCAGATGCGTGTCTCTAACTCATTAACCTTCTCCATCAGCCTGCTAATTCCTTACATTTATCTCATGTAAACCCCTCA
The DNA here is from genome assembly GCF_019703515.2 of Myxocyprinus asiaticus. NCBI lineage: Eukaryota > Metazoa > Chordata > Actinopteri > Cypriniformes > Catostomidae > Myxocyprinus > Myxocyprinus asiaticus. The sequence continues at coordinate 44,457,757 of NC_059354.1, forward strand.
CTGCTGACGGAAGAAGCTATAGTAAACATGTGGTATGCAATGCAGGAGGAAATAACATGAGCAGATCCCATGACTTACTGCAATTGTTTGTTGTTGTTGTTGTTATGGTTGTTAAGTGGCGAGGGTTTGAAATCGATGTGGTTCAATGTGGTTCCTGATCAGTAGATGTTTGAGATTGATGCAATAATCCATGTAAAACACGGTGGAGAAAATGAATGCATGCAGTCGAGATGTGAGATGTAGACAAGCGGGAAAAGAAAAAGAAAAAAAGGAGAGAAAACGGGTGTGGCGGTAAAATACACACAGTTGAAAAGTGGAAAAATCCAAAGCACGTGGAAAAATGGCAAAGGATAAAATGATGAATGTATAAGAATAAGCAATGCTAAGCAGGCTAGCAACTGAACAGGAAGTGACATCCTAATGTAGTTTGGTGCGAAAAGTGCAAATCAACCCCAGAACAACAGCAATGGACCTTGTGAAGATGCTGGATGAAACAGGTAGACAAGTATCTATATCCACAGTAAAACAAATCCTATATCGACATAACCTGAAAGGCTACTCAGAAAGGAAGAAGCCGCTGCTCCAAAACCGCCATTAAAAGCCAGACAACAGTTTGCAAGTGCACATGGGGATAAAGATTTTACTTTTTGGAGAAATGTCCTCTGGTCTGATGAAACAAAATTGGAACTGTTTGGCCATAATGACCATCGTTAAGTTTGGAGGAAAAAGGCTAAGGCTTGCAAGCCGAAGAACACCATCCCAACCATGAAGCATAGGGTGGCAGCATCATGTTGTGGGGGTGCTTTGCTGCTGGAGGGACTGGTGCACTTCATAAAATAGATGGTATCATGAGGAAGGAAAATCATGTGGATATATTGAAGCAACATCTCAAGACATCAGCCAGGAAGTTAAAGCTCAGTTGCAAATGGGTCTTCCAAACAGACAATAACCCCAAGTATACCCTAAAGTTGTGGCAAAATGGCTTAAGGACAACAAAGTCAAGGTATTGGAGTGGCCATCACAAAGCCCTGACCTCAGTCCGATAGAAAATTTGAGGGCATAACTGAAAATGCGTGTGCGAGCAAGGAGGCCTACAAACTTGACTCAGTTACACCAGTTCTGTCTGAAGGAATGGGCCAAAATTCCAGCATCTTATTGTGAGAAGCTTGTGGAAGGCTACCCAAAACATTTGACCCAAGTTTAAAAAATGTAAAGGCAATGCTACCAAATACTAACAAAGTGTATGTAAACTTCTGACCCACTGGGAATTTGGTGAAAGAAATACAAGCTGAAATATATCATTTTCTCTACTATTATTCTGACATTTCACATTCTTAAAATAAAGTAGTGAACCAAAGACAGGGAGTGTTTTCTACAATTAAATGTCAGGAATTGTGAAAAACTGAGTTTAAATGTATTTGGCTAAGGTGTATGTAAACTTCTGACTTCAACTGTATATTGATATGTCATTGTTGAGTTGTAAGAGTCAAGTCTTCTGCATCAGTTTCTCTTCAGCACAACAGATGGCGTAGAAGAAAAATTGTCCCCTAGATTTTACTCTGGATAAAGTGATAATGGTGTTTATAATGGTTTTTATATTGATCCATGTTGATTTTATTTAAAAAGACTTTCTTCAATCTGAGCCATGCAACGACAACTACAGGTAAGTCATTTGTAGGTTGAGCAGTAGAAATAGTAATGTTTGCTTAAGCAAGCACAACTAAAATAGAATATTTAAGGAATATCAATAGAGAGATGCCTTACCAGCACTGTAAGAAACATAAATCTTCTGCTCCAGGTCCCTTTGAGCACCCTAAGTCCCCTGAAATCCCCAAATAGATACTTTTGGTCATTCTCATGAGCTTCTCCATATGTTAACAATAAGGCTTTGTAGTCTTTCATTCCCTGTTTGCTGTCATGACTTTTCATGTTCTCTGTCTTGACAGCTCAGTGTGAATGTTTGCAGTTGATTGATTTTTTTTTTATTGGACTGTGCATATTTGTGAGAGTATTTATTAAAAGGGCTGAGTAGAATAGCGCTATGCTTCCATAATTCATTAAACTGGAGCCCTCTGTGAATGGTTCATTTACCTGAGGCTGTTTGGATGACAGAAGTATGTGGAGAGAGGGACTAGATCCGTTCATGTGTCCTTCCCTGTCTCCCTCACATACTGTACTTACAAGTATTGGGACTTCTGGGAAGTGTAATTAGTTGTTGTTAAGAATGAATAGGGGTTTTAGCTCTATTTAGTATTGATGGTGTTCAGTTGTAAGTAATTGTTTTGTTTGAAGGTAAAGCTATGGTAATTAGTGTTCCTTATACTGCAAAAATACAGTTATGTAGGTTGTGGACTCAAGCACAGAGTAGAAGTTAATGGGCTTTATTAATGAAAAAAAAAAATGAACAAAAACAAACAAAACTACCCCGAAGGGGGAAAACAGAGTCCCAGGGCAGGGAGTCAAAAAGAGAGAGGAAGCCCCACAGGCTGTGCAGTCCAGAGCCAAACGGGCCAGGACAGCAGGGGAACAAGAATGAGGCTTCTAGAGCAGGAGCAAACAGACATGACACCTAAACAGGGGAACCTCCACAACGAACTGGCATGGGACAGAAAACACAATGAGGTTAAATAGGGAGGGAAATGAGGAGGGTAATGAGGGAAAGCAGGTGAGGCAAATTAACCAATAACAAGGTAACAAGTGGGGCGGAGTATCACTCACAACTGAACTGACATGAGTGCATATGACAATGAGAAATCACAAAGCCAAGTGCACTCACACAACAAATGACAGGACACAAGAACACATGGCAATGAATAACAAACAAAGTCATGTGTTCACACAATATGACACAAAACATGAGTGTCAGAATTCAGCCACAAAAAGAAATAAAAACCAACAGAAGTGGCTGAACCCTGACACTACCCACTGGACAGAGGTCAGGCAGGCTTGGGACAGCAACCGCAGGTGAAGGGTCATAAGTGTCAGATTTGGCGGCGACCACTGGTGACTAAACAGGTGCGTCAGTGGCCACAGGGGACTGAACAGTCTTCCTCTTTCGTCCTGTTTCTCGCCGTCTGTAATGTTTTTGTTTCTTAGTTTGTTCTTCTGTTGTGTTTTGTTTTCATTTGGGTTTTTGCCCTACCATGGGTAGTTTTTGTTTCCAGTCCTTTTGACTGCACCTTGGCTTTTTGTGTTGTTGTTTTTTTTTTTCCAGTTTTTGTGTTTTGTACATATTTTCTTTAACAAATCATTTTTGAAGAGCTGACTGTCTGCAGTTGGGTTCTTCCTGACACATACCGTACCATATGGTGTGTACGTTACAGAATGTGTTGTAAATTTACATACCCACATGTGCAAAAAAAAACGTTGTCAGACTTCACATGTGCAATCCATATGCATCCTTCAAAAAGGATCCATAACAAACACCCAGTTTTGACATATTTAACAACATTTTGTGTAAAATTTTATATTTACTCAAAGAATTATCAACGATCAACAAAACCAGGAGCTCTCTCGCACAATATGTGCTCTCACGCTTCAAACATGAGAGAATGCTGGAAAGCAGGTGTCGCAAAATTCCGGCTCTTAAAGGGGACACATCTAATTTATGACTAGAGTTAAATTATATTAAATTTCTCCACTTGGTAACACATCATTTACAACTAAAAATACAAACCGCTTTTGGCACCACTCTGTGGACATTTCACCTGGAAATGAGCTCAAACTTTCCCATACGTTCAACAACATTTGTAGTTTTGGCTACTGGATGCAGTGGTTTAAATTTCATTTTCAGCAGTGGAAATTTGACCTTCTGTTGACAAATCCACAATGAGATCTGTGTCTGAAATTATATGAGGGTGAGTAATTGACAGATTTTTCATTTTTGGGTGAGTCTTTTCTTTAGATCACAGGTAATTTCCTCTTGATCCAAACTGCAGTGAGTCCCTGTAACTGAATCCCTAAACACCCAGGCATAACTTACCTACTAAGAATGAGTCATGCTGTAGAGGTGGGCCCACAGTCCCAGAATCCCCCGGGTTTTCAAAGAATAAGCAGACTAGCTTGACAAACAGTCCACAGGCACTGATTAGATCCCTGAGAACTTCTGAGACAGATAACGGGAATAATCTACCATGTCAGTGTTGAAGCTTTTGGACAGGCTCCTCCTGAGTGCTGTTTGCATTTTCTTACATCATTACCTCTCTGTCACACACACACTCATTCACACTAACACCAATCAAGACTGACTGTCTTCCTGCTCTTTCATATTTATATTTGAAAAATATTATCGCCTGATGTAACTATTATATACCTGAAGAAGGAAAATTGTAAAACAAACTAGATTTTTGCATTTTATGAAGAAAATATGAGTGTTTGTGGGTGGTTGGTGTTCTGAGTGGTTTAAAGTGCATTGCTATGCCGTTGCTAAGGTGTTCTGAGTTATTCTCTTACAAAAAATCTAAACTAGCCGCAAACTTGCCGCTCGTTATTTTCACATGCAAATGGGCTTGTGATTCGCCGCAAATGTTTGCCAGAAGTTTGTAGTTCTTCACTGGTAGTGGTGAACCTCTGGAAAACCTTTGGCAACAATGGACAATTTGCCGCAAGTTTGCCGCAAAGCTCATTTGCATGTGAAAATTATCTGTGGTGAATTTGCGGCAAGTATGTGGCAAATTTGCAGTGAACTCTCGATTTTTGTAAGGGTTGCTAGGGAGTTGCTATGCGGTTACTGGGGTGTTCTGGGGTGTGTTTCCCATACAGCGATGTAACTCACTGCTTATTAACCATCATAGTACAATGCATTTTTGGAGAAAGCTTGCCACGACTGTTTCCAAAAACCCTAGTAACTATGTCGCACATCCATGGTTTGAACCACGTTGGTTCAAAAAAATAGAGCTGTCGTTAATGACGTTACGCAGGGGGTGGAGTAATAACTTCCACAAATATAACATTACAGTATAAAAGCTCATTTACACGTACACCAGAAAGCCGTTTAATGCAAGAAAGCTGCATGCACTGTGTAATGCGACAGATACATTACTCTGCAATAGATGGGTTTCCCTTTAAATCAGACTTAAGTGCTCTCCCACGCACTTGAGCACACATGCACATGCGCACTCTTCAAAAACATATAAACCCCACGTATGCCTCTCTTCCACAATAGAATGACATTTTCCTTCACCGAAAACAGAATATTTCAAAAGCTCTCTCCATTACTGCATACTTTGGAAAACAATTATGTTAGCAAAATGAAAACATGTTACTGTGGACGTGGGCTTATTTAGCGCAAGTCCACATTTGGTCTGAGTGGTCACATAGCATCATGTCGCCTTTCAGTCTTTCTCTTTAGCATCGTCTTGTGTACTCAATTAAAAACAACACAGGAACATGTAACCAATTCAGCTTTTAAAAAATGAGATTGTATTGTCAGAGTCTCTCTGGGAATAGACCTTATTCATGCTAGTGCCATCTTTGATTTTCAATGGAAATGACAATGAGGCTGTGAGGGATAGGCTTACCATCTCTTCAATGGCACAAACGGTGTAAAACTCCTTGATCACATCTGATTTTCCATAACTCATGTTGTCTGGAGTTCTTTGTATACTGAATGTTCTTGGACAGATATTTAGCGATGGATTGTTCCGCAGACAAAACAAAAACACTTTAAACTGCAGTACAGCCCATTGAAGAGACTGTAAGTCTATCCCTAACAGTCTCATTGTCATTCCCATTAAAAATTAAAGATGGCACTAGCATGAATAAGGCCTATAGCAAACAAATTAGCAGATGGCATGCTGAAATAGTTGTAGTGATTTGCCTGTGATGGCTGACAGAGAAGGTGGAGAGCCAGAAGAAGAAACTGGCAGCAAATGTCTTATATATCGAGTGCAGACCCAGCGAGGCTGTCACAGCAGCGTTATATGAGCGAGAAAGGCCTGTTTCCTCATGATAGTGAAAAGCTGTTAGCTTCCTCTCTGAAAGACAAAAGGCTTTATAAGTTGCCCCTATTTCATACACTGCTGGTGAGAGCTGAAACAAGTGCTGGCTGACACCATATCAATGTCGGCAATCTGCTTTATTCCAAAGTTGTAGAAAGAGGCACTTTGGTGGACTACAGAGTGAAGACAGATCAGAAGACAGAAGTGTTTTTTGTCAGTCTTTAAATGGAACTTGTTATTCAGTGAATTTTAAGACTTACATGTTGTTTGATTACTATCTAATCTATCGAAACTATTTAATATGTAAAACGTTAAAGAATAAAAGAATCTGGCCATACATTATATGTACACCCTCTACTATTAGTAGTAAAAATTTATTAAATGAGAAATGTCATCTCGTGTGACTTCTATGATACTTTCATCTCATGTGTCAGCTTGCCTGCTTGACTGGTCTTGAACCATGTGCTTCTGAGTCCAAAGTCCAACACTCTATCAGGTGAGCTACCACATAAGCTAATCAAATTGGAATAAGTTTATAAATGTAGGTGAGTCTGTAATATAAGCGTTGAAATTTAGTTTTCAAATTATGTACTTTTAAATTATAGTAAAAGTGTTTCGATATCATAACATAACAGTGTGAAAAATAAGTGTTATAAAGTCATAATCAGCCATTGTAGTTGTTATTTGTGTAAAAGTGAATAAAACGTACAGTTGTTGAAGCGCCTCTAGTGTTCATTTCACCAGAAAACTGCAGCGAAACGCAGAACGTAGAAGTCAGTTTGCAAAACTTTAGTTATAGTAACATTCATTCTGTGAGACTAGGTGGATTTAAGTGGTAACTAAGCTTTTCACTAAGAATGTAAAGTTGTTTTTGAGATATTCCACCTAGGACTAAACCTATCACCTGTCAAGACATGATGCTATATGGTTTCTCAATCTGTAATTTTTCTTGTTTAAAGGCATTTTTGTTTTTTTCATGTGAATCACACAGTGATGATCCTAGGCTGCTGAAATGGGCGGCAAATCAGAGTGGTTTGTCTTGTGAATAATATGTTCATGATGATTGACTTTGTCTGGTTAAAGACCTGACCTGTCAACAGGAGGAGTCAGAGAGCCTCAACCTTCACAGGTGCTGACACCTCAATGGAAGAGAACAAAAACCTGATTGTGTCATGCCTCTCACCTGCAAATATGCTTTTCCAGTTTTTTAAGGAAATTGAGTTTTGATCCATATGTCTGTCTTTATTAGGCTCTCGTACACTGTCAGTATATTTCAAAAAGCTGTCTGTTCTTCCAGGTGTTCGTTCTCATCAGTGTGATAGGCACACAGCAGCAGGGTTTAGGCTAAAATGTGTTTAAACTGACACCACAATGAAGTGCTTGTGTGCTATATGAGAATGATTGTACATGATATCTTATTTCCTACTGTATATGTTCTGTCATGATTAATGATTTTTTTTATCTTTTGCACTGGACCAAATCACACAAATTTTGTAATTAACGTAGTGCTAATTTTGTAAATATAGGTTTAAAAGCCATGAAGTCGCTTGATAAGCCCAGGATGAAACAGGAAGTTTGAATGGGAGAGACTGAAAGGCTCATCCTTATTCTTTTAACTTCAGTTTTTATTGACAATTGCAGCTGTTAGTTTACAGCACAGTTGTGAGTCATGATTTCCTGCTAGTTGGTTGCAAGTATTGTCATTGGGGAGGGACAATCTTATTCTAGAGGGCATTTTATTGGTCAAAAATCTGTGTAATGCAACACGAGTAATCAATATTTTTGGTCCGTTTTTTCCAAAAGAGACTGTATAGAGTTTTCCCAAAAGAGAAAGACACATATTTCAAATGCATATATACATAAATCTGCTGAAAGTTTTGTCAACTTTTACATCAGCATATAGATGGCTTTAAAGCGAACAGAAATGAACAGAAAGCCCCAAAAGAAGAACCTAAAGACAATTATATATTGACTATTAAGATTTATGTTAACTTTTTTTTAATTATTATTATAATTAAACAATTACAATTAAAGGAATATTCTGGGTTCAATATAAATTAAGATCAATCGATAGCATTTGTGGCATAATATAGATTATCACAAAAAAAAAATTTAGTCTTGCCCCTCCTTTTCTTTAATAAAAGCATAAATCTGGGTTACAGTGAGGCACTTACAATGGAAGTGAATGAAGGCCAATCTGTAAACGTAAACAATATGCGCATTAACATGATTTTAGTGTGATAAAATCGCGTACTAACCTTTTCTGTGTAAAGTCATAGCCAAGTTTACAACTCTGTTGCCATGATGAACCCTAAAACGACTAAAAATTACTATTTAAACCGCTTTACAGCTCAAATAATACATGAGTTTTAACAGAAGAATTAATGTAAGTCCTTTTATAAAATTATAAGCTTCACATTTCTTCCTTTAAACCGTCCAAAAATTGGCCCCGTTCACTTCCATTGTAAGTGCCTCACTATAACCTTGATTTTTGCTTCTTTTTTTTCCTTTTTTTTTTTTTTTTTAAGAAAAGGAAGGATGTCAAAATAAATTTTTGTGGTAATCAACATTATGCCACAAATGCTGTCGATTGTGTTTAACTTGTATTGAACCTAGAATAATTCCTTTAAGCACCCCTTCATTACTGTAATGCAAATAAATAAACAAAAAAGAAGAAAAAAAAAATATGGCATATTTTTTAATTGAAAAGTTTTTATACATCATGGTAATATTTGCCTTTAATGAATGCTGATTTAATTAAAAATACATTGTATTTCAATATTTTTAAAAACAGTTTTTATATTAATACAAACTTATTGTAAATAAGCACTTGTAAAAGGTCTCTTCTTAATGAAAGGAGGAAGCGGGAGTCGGCAAATTCAATGCAAACTATATTTATTTTTATAAACAAACTTGCTTTTCAGCATAATCTTAAAGGGGCTCATAGGCACAGCACAGTCTCCGGGTGTGTGTGTAGCAGCTCTCTCTCTCTCGCTTACGGGCGTCTGGCTCGCTCCTCAAACCATCTCCAACTCTCACTGCAATGACAAACAGCTGTTTGAGACAACTCTCCATTCACAAGCTGGTGCTCAACCACGCCCCTACCACCACAGTACTGTATTACCACAATGAGAATCTAATGAACTCTGGGAATTACAAAAACAAACAAACAAAACACTTTAAAGTAAAGGGAATTTGGAGGAAAATGTGCTTATACTAAAAATAAAAACATTTAAAGATTTATGCGTTTCATTTCATAACAAAATTCCATGAAACTGAATTAAGTTATCTTTAACAAAAATCAAGTGGTGATGGTGTAGTGGACTAAAGCACTGAACTGGTAAGCAGAAGGTTGTTGGTTCAATCCCCACAGCCACCACCATTGTGTTCGTGAGCAAGGCACTTAACTCCAGGTTGCACCAGGGGGATTTTATCCAAAGTAAGTCACTTTGGATAAAAGTGTCTGCCAGATGTAAAAATAAATACATATTTAAGTTTCATTTAATTTTGTTAAAAAATACACAATTTATTTTTATGGAATTTTGTTATGACATTGAAATGTGTAAATATTAAAAATAGGCAAAAACATTTTTTTGTGTAATTGTAATGAAAATAAGTAGTGGCACTATTAATGCAGTTTACTCATTTTATGAAGGTATTACGTTTTTTTTTTGTTTGTTTTTTTTTTTGTGAAATTCCCCTTATATGCATAAATGCATCTGTCATGATTCAGTCCACAGATTCACATTAGATGCATCTCATGCAGTTCCAGTTCCAGTTCCATCCAGCCACACCAGGAAAAGCCAGGAGTTCATATCAATTTATCAACACGCTAATGCTATTAAGTGTTATCGTAGTATGACAGTATACCCAATAGCACTGTCTGCTATCGCACAGAAGTGCTAACAGGGAGCCATAGTCCAGATGTCTGAAATAAATTTCGCTGTTATATAACGTGTGAAGCACAATCAAGTAACTGCCACTTGAATGTCCACCAACAAACAGTGCAATTTAGTTCAAGACCAACAGTGAACTACAAGGTCAAGTGCACCCTCTGTATTTGTAAGGATTTCAAACTTAAGAGAGATTTCACTGTGAAAGTCAGCCTGCCATTTCCCATTCCCTTGGAATATATAATGCAGGAGTCATATGGACTACTATTTTGGTTATTTTATTTTAATTAATTAATTTATTTATTTATTTTTTAAGCTTGACAGGAATGGTCATTCTATGCTTTCATTGTTAAAATAAGAGTTAACATAAAGATTAGTCTAAAATTAATAAATAATTACAAACTTTTTCTTTAAAAGCAGAGGAACCTTTCTTATAATGTGGGTTGACATGAATGTGATCGTGAGAAGATCATAAAGCTTTACTCTCAGCACTCACCTGGGAGTCATTACCTCTGTTAACTCTCGTCCTCTCCGTTCTGCTCCCCACTGAGCTTTATATGAATGTATTGCAAACATTGCAGCCTTTTGCCACTTCCAGTGTTGGATTTAAAGCTTCACAGTGGGAGTTTTATATGTTGTGCAGGATTCAGGGTATTCATTTTTAAACAGCTATAACATTTTATCCATCAGGTGTAAGCTCCCAAAATGCATGCATGATGGTTCTGTGGATAGTTGCATTCTCTGTAATTTTGGGATGGATGGGATGTATGGTTGCCTAGAAACCAGGGGTGGTTCTAAACCATTTTGACTGGGGGTGCCAGGGTGGGGCCAGGTGTGCTTGTAGGGGGGCAATTGTATAAAACATCATTTGCTGTTTTAATATTTGCGGACATGCAATTTTTTTAAAGACAACCAAAGATTAACTAAATTTGAGTAAAAATTAAAATAAATTAATTTTAAAATACACTGGTGGCCAAAAGTTTGGAATAGTGCAATTCAACTGATCACAAAGTATAGTCAGGACATTACTGATGTATAAAACAGCACCACCACTATTTGAAAAAAGTCATTTTTGATCAAATTTAGACAGACCCCATTTCCAGCAGCCATCACTCCAACACCTTACCCTTGAATAATCATGCAAAATTGCTAATTTGGTACTAGAAAATCACTTGCAATTATATCAAACACAGTTGAAAGCAATTTGGTTCGTTAAATGAAGCTTAACATTGTCTTTGTGTTTGTTTCTGAGTTGCCACAGTATGCAATAGACTGGCATGTCAAAAATGGCAAAAAATAAACAGCTTTCTCTAGAAACTCGTCAGTCAATCATTTGTTTTGAGGAATGAAGGTTATACAATACTTGAAATTGCCAAAAAACGGAAGATTTCATACAAAGGTGTACACTACAGTCTTCAAAGACAACGGACAACTGACTCTAACAAGGACAGAAAGAGATGTGGAAGGCCAGATGTTCAACTAAACAAGAGGATAAGTACATCAGAGTCTCTAGTTTGAGAAATAGACTCCTCACATGTCCTCAACTGACAGCTTCACTGAATTCTACCCACTCAACACCAGTTTCATGTTCAAAAGTAAAGAGAAGACTCAGGGGTGCAGGCCTTATGGGAAGAATTGCAAAGAAAAATCCACTTTTGAAACAGAAAAACAAAAAGAAAAGGTTAGAGTGAGCAAAGAAACACAGACATTGGACAACAGATAATTGGAAAAGAGTGTTATGGATCTTAACCCCTGGTCCTCTAGATGATTTTGTGGGATCAGCTAGACTGTAAGGTGCGTGAGAAGTGCCCGACAAGACAGCCACATCTATGGCAAGTGCTACAGGAAGTGTGGGGTGAAATGTCACCTGAGTATCTGGACAAACTGACAGCTAGAATGCCAAGGATCTGCAAAGCTGTCATTGCTGCATGTGGAGAATTTTTTAATGAGAACTCTTTGAAGTAGTTTAAGAAGTTCTGAACATGGGGCCTGGGTAGCTCAGCGAGTATTGACACTGACTATCACCCCTGGAGTCGTGTTTGCACTTTTAATGCAAAGGACCACAGTATGAGTCATGAAGAGTATGCAAGTCATTGCATAAGTGAAAATGTCATAGAAGCACCACAAAATGACATTGTTGCTTCAGCAATTGCATCTTTCATTTCACGTTTGCTTTTATGACACTATTAGTAAGGTTTATAGAGCATTACACTAAACCTTTATTGTTTGGGAGAACATTTTACTCGCTTTTAGCACCACACTGTGAATATGTCACCTCGGAACTGCCACGATGTGAGTAAGGAGCCACGTAATATAATTTAGCAAAAATGTCAAATTTTTTTCATGAGATCAGGCACATAGAATAGTTTAAAAAATGTATCACTATGAACATAGAAGTGCATTTTATCCAAGTTTTATTCACGATAGTTGTCTCTGCTGGATCCCACTAATTGCTTTTTGCAGCTATTATTTATGCTCATTTTCATTTTAAAAGTACTGACTTAATTACATATTCGCAGAAGCAACAAAAATTGCTTTAGGCGTAATATAATGCTCCAGCGTTCCTTGCAAATGACTTGTCGTTTACCCTCCGTTTTACTCTGACCTTCATATTGTCCTTTGCTTTTGTTGTGCAACTATGCATCTAAACATCCCTGCCATACCTGTCAGAGCTCTGGGATTCAGCCATGTCTCTAGAGAACAAGGGTCATCTCTTTCTTGTTTCTTCTCTTTTTTTCTCTGTTCTGTGTTGCTGTCAGGTAGGGAACCTCTATTATGGCTGTCTGTAATGGCTGTTAGAGGGGCGGGCAGCATTGACTGGGGCAGTGTGTTGTTTATTTAACGGCTGAGGCAGAGGCTGACCTAGCAGAAAGAAGCTCTTGTATGCCACACATGTATGAGATACAGGATGCCAAGTTCACCTTCCTCTTTCCTGTCATTCCCCTTAGTGCTCTGCCAATGCAAATGTGGAGGCCTGGAGCCATATGATTAAACTCAGAACAAAATGACCTCTGTGAGGAATTTGGAGTTGCCGGCAAGAGCTCTGTTTCAATACCTAGTGAGCTGCCTTGCTGTCTTCAGTGCAAAAAATCATTTTCTTACTCAGGATTTTTTGTCTTGTTTTCCAATAAAAAAAATATCTAAACATCCTTAAGACAAGATAAATTAACTTGAGAAGCAAAAAGACAAAAGATATTAATTCTTGTTTATTTAGAAATCTAACAAAATTTAGTGAGGTTTATGCTCAAACAAAAATGTCTCTGTTACTTTCGTAACCTCCATTCCCTGATGGAGGGAACGAGATGTTGTGTCGATGTAGTGACACTAGGGGTCACCCTTGGGAGCCCCAAACACCTCAGATCTTTGAGAAAAGGCCAATGAGAATTGGCGAGTGTAATTTGCATGCCACTCTCCCGGACATACGGGTATAAAAGGAGCTGGCTCTCAACCACTCATTCAGGTTTTGTGCTGAGGAGCCGAGACAGGGTCCCGGCCATTTTAGCAGGTAGTACAGTGTTGTGGCAGGGGGGACACAACGTCTCGTTCCCTCCATCAGGGAACGGAGGTTACAAAAGTAACCGAGACGTTCCCCTTCTGTCACTCACTCGACGTTGTGTCGATGTAGTGACACTAGGGGTCCCTATACGAAACGCCACAACTAGCTGAAACATGTTACGTGGACTGCCGGTGCAGGTGCAAGCAAGCTGCTGCATGCGTAGTAGCAGGTGCACCGGTCTGCACGTAGCCTCCCCCAATGCCCCAGAAAACGTCATATAGTTCCCCACATCCCTGGGGGGGGAAGAGACGTATCTATTATGGAAGCAGGCTGGGCCAGCTTATACCCGTTTATACCCGCTTATACCCGTGGGCCGCCCCGCCATCGAGGGTAGTGAGAGCGGACGAGCTGGGAGGTCGGTTTTTGGCAGAAAAAGATGCCTTTCACGAACTCGTCAGCTCGTCGTGCACTTCTAGGAAGAAAGGGACCGGGAGGGGGGGGGGGGTGCGTGGCTGTGAGCGGCGCCCCGAACCCAGGAACCAATTATCTAGCCGCGAGGGCTCAGGGGAGGGTGGAAGGTTCCATTCCAACCCGACACATACGGCGGCCCGGGCAAGCATGGCGGTCATCTCGCCGTCAGCCTCAGACTGGACGGGCCGACCCGAAGGTGGCAGCCCAGTCGAGTCCTCGGTGTCTGACATCGCCAGTACGCTCTCCGATGCAGCGATCGAGCACTCATCCCACTCTGGAGCTCCAAAAGGGACACTAAGCTGGCCTTGGGGTGAGCTGGTCTCCTCTCGGAACTCGCCGGGGGCAAACGAGCGTGCTGGGGAATGGGAGATCCGCGGGGATTTACCCGGCAGGGGGCGGGCCCATTGAAGCCCCCAAATCACATCCAGTGCCAGGCGGGCCGGCCTCGTACCTGGAGGTAGAAGGCACAGCGCGGGGGTGGGTGGCTAGAGTGGCTTTCCCCCGGAAGTAGGAAAGCCGCGACCACAGTGTTGCCATGGTTATATTCTCACAATGAGAACATGAACCATCCATGAACGCTGCCTCAGTGTGATTACGACCCAGACACGTGAGGCAGCGCCGTCTTTAAAAAGACATCATGTCAATGTGTTTGCTCTAATAGAGAAAATATTCTCTTTGCAGGAATATAAACTCTCTTAGCGCTGTTGAAGCGCCCAGGGGCGTAATCTGCACAGATCTGTGCAGAAGGAGAGAAAAGCCGCTGGAATGCGCCGTATATCCAACAGCAAACGCTTCTTGGGAGGTGAAAGGACCGGTAGAGGAAGACAGCTTGCTGACACACAACCGATCGGCTCCAAAGAAAAATCTGAATGAGTGGTTGCGAGCCAGCTCCTTTTATACCCGTATGTCCGAGGGAGTGGCATGCAAATTCCACTAGCCAATTCTCATTGGCCTTTTCTCAAAGATCTGAGGTGTTTGGGGCTCCCAAGGGCGACCCGAGTGTCACTACATCGACACAATGTCGAGTGAGTGACAGAAGGGGAACTATTTATTTACCAGTGTGGTTAGAAATTCAAAGGGAAACAAGTTTATTTCATACAGGCAAATGTTTTCTTTTTTTTTTTTTTTTTTAACATAAACCTCACAAAATGTTATTAGATTTCTATGAAAACCAGACTTGTCCTTTTTCATTTTATCTTGTTTCAAAGACATTTGAATATTTTTGGGTCAGTGATGTTACTTTTTTTGTCCAGATTTATTAAATTATTTAAAAATACATTATGCAATTCACACAAACCATTTACTTGAATACACCTCTTCTATGATGAACATGTTTTCAATTTCTGAGTTCAAAGTCATTTTGATTTTTGATTTTTTGTTTAAGTAGTGTAGAATAAACTTTTGTTATTTTTTCTTAAGAAATAAGCAGTAAAATAATTTTGTTTTAAATATATGATTCGTATTTGAAATACGTTTGTCTACCAAATAAAAGTAATGTTGTTTAACCAATTTGTTATCATGTGACCCCAAAAACAACAAAAACAACAACAACAACAACAAAAAAAACAAAACAAAAAAACAGATTGGACCACAAGACTGTGTAATTTATTTATTTATTTATTTTGTCATCATTAAATATCAATATTTTGACTTTTTTTTTATGAACAGGCACTTTTTGTTCAGGTCATGTGGAGTAAATCTAATAAAAATCTTGATATTCTTGACTCAAAATTCATGTTATTTGTAAAAAACAAAAAAGAAAAAAAAAGTATTTTAAAAGTATGTTTGAAAGGCAGATGCTATTTACACTAAGTACGAGATAGATGCTGTTTACACTAAGTGCAAATAGAAACAGATGTTATTTACAGTGTACTAAGTGTAAAAAGCAACAAAAAGCATATTTTTTGCACTAAATTCAAACAGCAACAGATGCTATTTGCACTCTAGTGCAAATAGTGGCAGATACAGTTACACCCCTGTTTAAATACTAACATACAGTATGGTGGCATCACTGCAGCATTTTTATTGTTTATTTACAGTCCCTCAGACACCCTACACCAAACCCTACCCCTAAACCTAACCATACCTTACAAAATTTAACCATGGTTTTACTATAGTAACCATAGTATTATCATGGTATTTTGTAGTAAAATCATAGTAACCACAAAATGAAACATGGTTACTATATTAACAACATATTACTGTAGTAACGCCATGGTTAATTGCATCAAAACTATAGTTTCCACCAAAAAACATGCTTACTACAATATTACTACAGTAAAACTGTAAAAATTGTATCCAAATCAAACCCTTCTCTCAACTCATCGACCCTCACTGTGACCAAATCAATATAGGAAATATTAAGAGTGGAGACATGGAAAAAAGTATGACTAAAGGTGGGATTTGAACCCAGATTGCCAGCACGGCAATGCATCCATACACCATCGTAACACTCTGAGCAACTGTAGTGACATGTAGGGGTGGAATTTGTCATGAAGTCCTGTGTTTCCACCAGACAATTGGAATGCAAATAGTCACTCCATTCTTCGGTCTCTTAACCCACTAAACATCTAATCCATTAACCTGTTCATCATCTCTGCCACATCTAATAAAGTTCAGATATGCCCGCCTTCATTTCACCAGCAGTTGTGGCTGTCTTGAGCTTGGTCTGAGCAATACTGGGCGGAGTTAGTGTAAATAGCCTTTGCCAACAAGATGGATGTTTTTGGCAATTAATGATTAAGTTGCACAAACTCATATTCAAGGTGCAAGAAAGTAAAAGAAAGTAATTTAATATTTTACTTGATGGTTACACCACATGATATTTTAAAAGTCATTCAATTATTTATTTATTTATTTATTTATTTATTGTAGAAAAGGCCATACATGTTTGTTTGTTTTTTGGAAATGGACAGATACATTTTTTTTTAGAACTTGACAGGTGTTTTAAAGTAGATTTTTAAAAGATTTATCTTTTTATCACCTCAGACAGATTATTTGTCAATCACCTTTTTACATGAAAACAATAAAAAAATACAGTGTAAGAAAATTATGTTTGTGTTGTATTGCCTACACAGGTAGTTACATTCTAAGGCAGCATCCAGACTAAATGGAATGTCTTAAGTGAATAATTTAAAATGTTATACATATGCAACAACTCCTCGTGGCAGACAAATGCTCCACATGTGAAGCACACAAGGGATTTCAGTCACAATTGATTCCACAGCAGTTTGAAGTTACCATGTTGTGAAGTTATTGATAGTTTGGTGGTGTTAGCTGGTCTCCTAGCCCGGCCAGGCTCATTTGTTGACAGGCTTTAGAGGAGTTTGGGGCACTTTTCAGCTGGTAAGTCTTGGATATCAGTTTTCTGACCAGCTAAACCGACATTAGGACTGGGTAAAATACAGATTTTCCAATTAATTGCGATCTTAATTTGGACAATCCCAATATTGATGCTTAAAATCCCAAGATTGACCCTTTGCCTTAACCTTAAAGTTTGCTAAAGTTATAACTAACACAGTTTTGGTTGTATTAATTATAATTATTTGTTAAATAAAAAGCAATTGAACTGCATAGTTTGGGCTCTGTTGTTCATTTTTTTAAATAAATATTTCCGTGATGTACCAAGTAGAAGTTTCCCTGTATAATTTACAGTATAAATTGAGAGATAATTACTTTCATATGAAATGCAATACATTTTTGGATTGCTTTATCTGTAAAAGATATTGTACATGTGATACTGCCATGTGATACAAGGTATCTTGGAAGGCAGCATAAAGTTGCTACCTACTGTTTGAAAAAGATTTTGTGTCATGCATATGATGCTTAAAAATGCTGTCTAGATCGGCTGCTCGCCATGTAAGATTTAGGGAACAGCTAAGGTCTGCCGAGATATGAAAGGTCAAAATAACACATCTTTCACCTTTACATTTACATTTTATTACAACCTTGGCAAATCAGTGCTAGATCTGAGATCAGAGGTGTAATATATGTGAGATCAGTTGTTTCCTTCTCTTGCTTTCTTGGAATCACCCTGAAGTGTGTTCTCTGCCCTGGCTCAGACAGCATGTTGGCAAGGTTGATTGATGAACTCCCATCCCCCGTAGCACTCATCCACTGCCTGCCCTGTGGTTTGCTTAGCCTCATGGAGTGGACTTCCTCTGGGTAAGACACAGATTACAGGGGCCCATTAGCACACCCCTCACGCAGGTGTCGTCACAGACCCCGTGCTGTGCAGGCTGGATTCACCTTGCCTTTAGAGGAGAGCACACCAAACAGAGAGGCAGCAAAGTTATGAAAGACACAGGGGAAGGTTGAACAGTAAACTAATTTACTGTCATTTGTTTATCAGGGAGCCGGATAATCAATCCACGTGAGTCTTTTTATTCATACACTTTTCAGTGACACAATTGGTTTTCTTTTCAGCAACAAATGCACACACATGACTAATGTTGCGTGTGTCTGTCTCTCTCTGCCAGTCTAGACTGCCCTTTTATCCCTCTCCAGCTCTCACTGCAACACAGAGGCTTAAGCAGTGTGCAGTCTGAGGATTTGGCCAATGAGCCGCTGAAATGTAGCCGGGGCCCCAAACAAACCATACGGAAGCGTCACGAATTGGTTTAATCTGAACAGTGTGGAAAATGCCATCTTTTCACAGGACATGGGAGTTAAGGGAATCTGACAATATCCCTTCGTTAAATTCAGTGTCGAATAAAAGCAAGCCGTGCCTAACCAATTGAGCAGCTCATCAATCCGAGGCATTGGGTATGCATCAAATTTAGACACCGCATTGACTTTTCTATAATCCACACAGAACCGGACCACAACGTTGCTCTTCGGAAACCAAAACCACCGGGCTGGCTCAGTCACTGTGGAATTCTTCTATTACCCCCATATCCAGCATGGCCTTTAATTCTTCCCGAGCCACTTTTATTTGTGCTCGGGTAATCGATAGGACTACTATGTACCACTACCCCTGGGGTCGTCTCGACATGGTGCTCAATAAGATTCGTACAACCGGGAAGAGGTGAGAACACGTCAGATACGAGCTCCTCTCTGTCCAGAACCCAGAGACCGCCTCTATCCACGGTTTTAGGAGGTTGAGGTGGTAAACCTGACGTGCTCCGCCTCTATCCATTCGTTTCACCTCATAATCGATTTCCCCAACTCGCCATGTAACCTCAAAGGGTCCTTTCCACTTGGCGAGTAATTTAGAGCTCAATGTGGGGAGCAATACAAGGACTTTATCTCCCGGTGTAAATTCCCATAGCTGCATACCCCCATTATACAGCCGGCTTTGACGTTCTTGAGCCTGGAGCAAATTCTCCTGTTAATTGCCCCAGTGTGTGGAGTTTTGCTTTCAGGTCAAGAACATACTGAATTTTTTTTTTGGTCTCTCCTCCCAGTTTTCCCGTAGGATGTCGAGCATGCCGTGCGGTCGATGCCCGTACAATAATTAAAATGGGGAGAACCCCGTGGAGGCTTGCGGGACCTCTCGTACTGCAAATAATAGGGGCTCGAGCCACTTGTCCCAATTTCGAGCATCTTAGTGCACGAACTTACGAATCATATTCTTTAGGATCTGATTAAACGTTCAACCAAGCCGTCTGTTTGGGGGTGGTAAACGCTGGACCGAATCGATTTAATCCCCAATAATTCATACAGTTCATGTAGTGTACGTGACATGACCGTAGTGTCCTGATCAGTGAGAATTTCTTTCAGAAATCCCTACTCGGGAGATTATTTTCCCATTGAAATGTTGCGCAGAGGCACTGCTTCCATATATCGCATTGCATAGTCAACCAGAACCAATGCAAAGCGATGTCCACATGCCGTCCGCTCTAATGGCCCAACAAGATCCATACCAATTCTTTGGAAGGGGGCACAATGGCGCTTTTAGGGTGGCCGGCGGATTCACCAGCTGACATTCACGAATGCCCAGCCAATAGAAATGGGTCATTAGACGGTTCAGTGTCTTTTCCTGCCCTAAGTGACCACCATCAGATTATAATGAGCCGTCTGGAATAACATTAATAATTGGGTTGTATCCTCCTTTGTCTGAGTGTCCTGTGTCACTCGATACAACCAATCCTTGATAATTGAAAAATACAGATATGCGAGTGCAATGTCTGGCTAGAGGAGTTGACCATCAATCACTTTCACTTGATCAAAGGCATGACGAAGGGTCGTCTTGCATCTGCTCCAGAGGGAAATCCCCTGCAGGGAATCCTTTAAGGGCTGGGAAAGCCGAGACTTCCCCATCTCTTACGTTCTCCTGACGTTGAGCTGACGTAGATGGCCCTGGCACCGCCTCCCCAGCCAGCGAGTCACAATCCACACACCAATACGTTTTGTTGCAGGACCATCCACACATATTCCCCTTAATAAAGTTGTAAACGCCAGCCAATAGTAGATTTCAAGATTAGTGGATGGGAGAGGCAGGGACTAACCGCAGCCTCGACACTATGCTTTTGTCCCCAAAATTGAGTAATGACTGTCACTACAGGGTCATTTTGAATATCCCCGTGCACACAACTTACCTTCACCCACCCACATGTATCCAGTGCCTCGGACTGAACCAAGCTTTGGTGAATGGAGGTTTGATTACAACCTGAACCACCAAGGCTTGGTATGTACCCCCCTTAATACTCACAGGTATCCGGTATGTTCCTGCTCGATCGGGGGTGGCCTGTTGCGCGTCGGGGATCTGGACCAATGTCTCCACCTCCATCGTGGGGCATCGGTCCTGGAAATGCCCAGGTTCCCCACAGCTCCAGCAGACTGGCCCAGACTTCATGCCCACACCTGCGTGTGGGGGAGAGGGTTAGGGGAAACCAGTGGCTTGAATGGCCCACAGGACCGGGGAACTGGTATTAGGGTCAGAATTCCCTGTTTACGGGGAATAAGAACAGGACAGGGGAAGGAGACGGGGAGGGAGGAGAGAGAGAGGGAGAGAGAGAGAAGAAAAAGAGCCGGCCCCCGAATACGCCGCCATATGTTCCTCAGCCAGCTGGATCGCCACATCCAGCGATGCCGGTCAGTGGCACTGGACCCACTTTCGGTAGCTGGCCGATGAACTGCTCCAGTACCACAAGATTGAGTATCTCCTCAGCGTCACAATCTTTAGCCAGCAGCCACCTTCGGCAGGTGTCACAGAGCTGTCGAGCGAATGCAACCGGGCGGCTCACCTAGCGTCAGCAAGTGGAAGTGTTGCCATTGTTGCTCTGGGCTTTGGCAGACCTGTTGCAGGATGGCTTTCTTCAGATCTTCGCACACCAGGAGGTTGGGCACAGGTAGCTGGTGGGCCACGAGTTGAGTCTGCCCAGACAACAGCGGCACAAGGCGGCCCGCCCACTGAGTACTGGGCCAGTTCCATGCTCCTGCCGTCAGCTCAAAGAGCTCAAAGCATGCCTCTGGGTCGTCTTGAGGTCCCATCTTCATCAGCGTGACATGTGGTACAGCTGTAGGTGGGTCCAGGGTTGTGGCTGATGACCCCTCCTGGTGTACCAAGCTCTGTTGCACCTGCCGGTCCTTTACTTGAGCCTGGAAGAGTGCCTGGAACTGCTGCTCCTGTTCCAGATGCAGCTCAAGCAGAGACTGACGTTGGGCTTGGTGGATGCTGGCGAGGGTCTGGAATACTTTGGCCAGTGGCAAGGACTCCATGATGGCATTTTCTTCCTCCTGATAGATTTCTTGCTACTTTGTAAAGGAGGAAGTGGGAGCCGGATAAACAATCCATGTCAGTCTTTTTATTCACACACTTTTCAGTGACACAAATTGTTGTCTTTTCAGCAACAAATGCACACACATATGACTACTGCTGCGTGTGTCTCTCTCTCTCCACCAGTTTGGATTGCCCTTTTATCTCTCTCCAGCTCTCACTGCAACACAGAACAGCTGTTAGAGATAATTTCCCACACGTGTCAATCCTTACCGTTCTTCCTCTCCCGGCCTCGCTCTCCACATACGTCACTCGGCCACACCCACATCACCACATTCAGATTTGCACACTGTTATCTAATGATAAACACAAAGAAATAGGTAACACTATGCGGCCCGTTGCTCTTATTGAATCTCTAAATGGAAATAAAGTCTCATAGCAGCCAGGTCTTTTTCTCCTGCCACAATTAAGAGCTGTATCGATTGCCTCCCTATTACATTAATTCCATGCAGTGCCCTAATTTAATTCATTTCAAGTGAACGTCCCTAAGGACACACCGTACATAATCATCAACATGACTAATTGCACCATGCATGGCAAATAAACCACAGAGGCCTCATCATCTCAGGCAGCTGATTACAGCAGCTTGATAGATATACTACCCTGACAGATAAACTGACCCTGTAAATGGAGTCCACTTTTAGAGTTTTTCCTTTAAAACTTTTTTTATATTCAGTTATGTAGGCCTAAAATCAGTGTAGGGATGAAATTTACCTAAAGTACAGATGCCCTGTCTGTCTAAATATGCATGGTTTTGATAATTATATCTTAAAAACTAGGATTATTCTCAAATTTATTCTCATTTGAATTCATTTAAGAGCCTTTCAGGGGATCTAATGAATTATCAAACATAAGACAGACTAAAAGTTATAATTACTCAGTTAATGTGCAATCAGTTAGTGAATTGCCCTCTGTACAGTTACTGTTAGACAAAGCCAGAGAGATCTAGATTCTGTAGATTTCAGATAGATTTTATGGTGGAACTGGGTAATGCTCTCTCTGCCTCTTAAACCCATTAATGCATACCTTGGGTCTTTAGTTACCTGGGACTTCATTCCACCCCCTGTACCTCATAAATTTTTTGGAGTCATGCCCACACCTCATTGGTGTTCCTCAACCTTTCTCTTCTGAGTAGTGTAACAAATAAACAAACAAACAAACATTTGCAAGATTGCAAAATATATATATTTTTTTATAGCTGCTTAATTACCAAAAGTGTACAGGGTCATTAAAGCCCCGAGATATGTAATAATGTCTTATTTGTTTTTTTGTTTTTTTTTGCACTTTCACAAATTGTATTTGTATGATTATTTAGTATCTATAAAAGTTTAATATCACAGGATATATATTTGTTGGTTTATAAAAATTAGTACCGTATTCATACAAATTACTACTATAACATGTTGATTTTCTGTGTGACAATGGTGAATTATCAGTATTCAAAATGCATGTACACATGCAGATTATACATGCTATTTATTCTAACTCCAGGTGACACTGATGTTTCAGTGATTTACTTTATTTACATTTGACATTGCTATTTGATGAAGAAGCAAAGTGGAAGTAAACTATAGCAAGTGTAACACATGAACAGTATGATTTGACTTTTGTCATTTGGGTGTAATACTGTAATTAGATAAATTGTGCATCTATGTAGACTCAAAAAGTGCCTGATAAAATAATTACGTGTTGCTAATGTGTAGTTTGTGTTATGTGTACATGTAGCTCAATATGTGTTTGACTGCCAGTTGAGTCTCATAAAATGTCAGTGTGGAAGTAATGTATCCTGTTGTATATCTGTTGCCTCATCTCTTTGATATATGAAAAATAAGACATCAAAATATATCAGAATATATTCTATTATATTATTTTCTAATTGTCTTGAAACTGTTTTGAAAATTTTACACTCTCTGGGCATATTTGTGATATTTTGATCCATGTGTGATAGATATACATGCCGGGTCACTAAAGACCCGAGGTATTTAATAATGTTTGGCAAAACACCCTTGCATTAAAGGGTTAAGAGGTCAGTCCAGGAGGGCCTGGGTAGCTCAGTGGGTATTGACGCTGACTACCACCCCAGGAGTCGCAAGTTCTAATCCAGTGTGTACTGAGTGACTACAGCCAGATCTGCAGCCAAATTGTCCCGGTTGCTAGGGAGGGTAGAGTCACATGGGGTAACCTCCTCGTGGTCACGATTGGGGTTCTCGCTCTCAATGGGGCGTGTGGTAAGTTGTGCATGGATAGCGGAGAGTAGCATGAGCCTCCACATGCTGGGTGTCTCCACGGTGTCATGCACAATGAGCCACGTGATAAGAAGCTCGGATTGATGGTCTCAGAAGCAGAGGCAACTGAGACTTGTCTTCCGCCACCTGGATTGAGGTGAGTAACCATGCCACCACGAGGACCTACCAAGTAGTGGGAATTGGGCATTCCAAATTAGGGAGAAAAGGGGATAAAAAATAAATATATAAAAAAAGGTCAGTCCATGGAAGTTCACACTTTCCTTTGGTTTCTTGTGTGTGTGTGTGTTCACACAGTGGTGTGTATTCAGCAATATTGAGACTGACTGAGTTTGGCACCCAGTGCAATCAGAGAATATGTTGCAGCATAACCATCTCATAAGGGATCTCACAAATTATTTTTGTAGGGAATAGAATTGAATTGAACAAGGGAAAGGCCAGTTCTGTTTTGGCCCATTGAATCCTATAAATGATACATACTGTACACTCCCTAATAGAGGTGTTGCTGTGAGAAATGACTGTGACTCATCTATATAAAAGAAATAATATGTATGACTTTGTATAGATGACTTGTTTACAGTTTGAAGGAGTTATCCCTTTAATGCCAGAGTGTCTTGATGCTAATGAGCTTATGAGAATTGCATAATCATATAAGCGTTCTGAGAAATGTGTCATTATTCACTGAAAATCTTCCCTGTTCAAATGTAATTCTCCATTCTGCTTATTCAAATAAGTGTGTCCACATTCGATAACGATACACACGAGACTGAAACTAACTAACACTCTGCCTAAAATCTCTTTCACGGCCTAAAAGTCTTCCACAGAAAGTCATACAGGTTTGGAACAACATGAGGGTAAAATAAGATTTAAGGATGACAGAATTTTCATTTTTGGGTGAACTGTCCCTTTAAGAAAACGTATTTAAACACCAGTCCAACATGCAAAAATTTAAAATGGATTTGGGATAAACTCTTTAGGTGCTGTATGAAACTATATCATGACTGGAATTTGCCCAATGGGCTATACGTTTGAGACACCTGAATTTAAGGTTTCTTTAACATTAGGGAATTTTAGCACTGTGGATTTCTAGAAAGTAAAGTCTCGATAAAACCTTTTTCACACTCTCAGTATTTGTATTTTTCTACTAACAATGTCCAAGAGTGTATATATATGCATCACAGAAGATTTGTGTTGTTCTTGTAATTTTTTTCCCCTGAAAGTCTGCTACTGTGTCATTTCTATTGACATTAATTTCTCTGTTTTATGTTTAATAGAATTTAGTGCTGGAAATGACACTGATGGAATTAGCATATTTGCAATGAAATGGCTTACTCCTTTGTCTTGCTAAGGCTAATTTCATACCATTTTATGTATTCTAAATACATACAATTGAAGCTGATGTGTGTAATTTTTTGATGTTCAAATACTTTCTACTATCCCGGCTTAATATGCAGAAACAATTATATGTATACAATTAGTTGGCTGATTTTCCCGAAAAGCACTTTCAACATTCCTTGTTTGTTTTGAGCAACCCGTCCAGCCTGACACAACAACATTGACTTAACCAGTGGCATGAGTTTGGGGCGGGACCATCTGTTAGTTCAACCAATGGCAGATGAAGGGAAAGCTGTTTGAAAACAATGTTTATTTTTGCAATTCCATTTGGTGGAACTACTGGCACAGAAATTACACACTTCAGCTTTAAATAATATTTTCACACTTTTTGCGTAATCTGGCAAAATTATAGTTTGATTGTAAATTATGCCCAATAAAAATACTCTGCTGCAAGTGATATTTTTCTTTGTGTTCATCAAACATCACTTGTGTCATATTTAATCTAAATCATGCTCTTACTCTAACTTAGTTAACTTTTGAAACGCTATCTTTTGAAACAACAGCCACAACAAAATGCTAACTTTTGCATTTTCATAGTGTAAAATTAAAAATCTGGGTCTGAGACAAGGCTAAAACAGTCAAATTTGGACATAAAAGGCATTTGATAAGTACCAAAAAGAAATGATGAAGGCCTTTCCAATTGAGTTTTAATGAAACCTTTATATATAAAAAAAGTAGCAAACGTTGGAATGTTTTTAATAAAAATTATCCCCTGGGACATGAAATTGCCCAAAGTTGAAGAAACAATATGTCACCAGCTAAAAACATGTTTGTAGAACATCACCGCTCACTGCTACAGATCCTCAGTAGAGGCACTGCAGATGTGAAGTGTTTACCAGCCAGATGAAAACAATGTGTGTTTATTCACACAGATGGAGACAAATTGAGGCCGGTGTGGAGACTGTTTTCCCCTTTGTGCTGGAACTGAATTAATAGCTTTTCACCAAATGAACAGCACTGCAGCCCAATACTCAGGATGTATTGTCATCACTATCTGGGGCAGCAGCCGCCACATGCTTGGCTGCCTCGCCCACCGCCTCCCGCATACCCGCTGTCTGACTCACACAGAGGGTGAGACATTCAGAAGCATGTTTGTGTGAGTGTGTGAACATGCCAGAGAAAAACAAATCTTGAACAATGCCTGTTTGCCACTTGGGGAGAAAGGCACAACCCAGCCTAAAGGTGTGTGCTTGTGTTGGTGTGTGACTGAGAGTTTTATAGACTATTTCTACATCTCAGTAATAGAATCACAGCATTCTCGACAGATGAAAGATCTTTTATAAGCTTGTTTTACAGCATGCATCTTGCACTGTGACTGAGGGCCATTCAGGTAAAGATGGTTCTGCATTTGATTTAACTGGAATACAGATTTATTTTATGATAGAGCTTTCCTGGTGCCCAAATATTACAGAAACTTGACTCTTAATTATCTCATTATTGTCCTGATCACCCTCTTAAAGAAATGTACAAGGTGCAATATAAAAAGTGGAATATGCATTTCTGGCAAATACAGTCATTATTTCTTCCTCAAAGAGCTCCTTGTATCAACCCGTAACTAGAGAATAAAAAGTCTTTAGTCTTTCTACACTCCCTACAACACAACCCTATAGTGCTAAACAGCTGTTTGTTTCTCATTTCTGTGTCCAAGTATGGGTTTTGTTAAACAGAACCATAGTAACCATGACACACTGCTCTGTAATACTTTCCCATAACAGACTCAAAGGCTCATTTAGCAAAATGGACAAAAGTAGAAGCAGCCATTATTTTATTTTATTTTTATTTTTATTTTTTTCATCCATTTCTTCAATTATTCTTGTACTTCTGTCTAGGTTGATTGGCGTGAATGGCTGAAAGTTGGTGATAAACACAACATGTGTCTCAATATAAAATCTATTTAAAACATGAAAAAGAAATTAAATGACTCACTATCTCCATGGCATATAAAGGATATTAAAAGCACTATATTGTCTGTTTGGCTTTCTGTTGTGAGCTGTAGCCATGTTGGAGTTTAGCAGGGACTGTTAATTACATTGGTGACACTTTACAATAAGGTTCTAGGCTCCTCACCAGCTACTTAAAGGTACAGTTCCCTGAAAAATAAAAATTCTGTCATCATGGACTTATCGTCATGTTGATCCAAACCCGCATGACTTTATTCTGTGGAAAACAAAAGTAGATGTTGGGCAGAATGCCTCTGTCACCATTCACTTCCATTGTATGGAAAAAGATGCAATGAAAGTGAATGGTGACTGAGACTATCAAACTCCCTCATACTTGTGAATTGATTACTATGAATTGTATTCTTATGTATTTAAATGACTTCTAACCATTACAACAAAGCCGAAAATAGCATAAAGAAGCTCAGTTAGGTTACTGAATGTTAAAAATAAATTCTCAAAACTATTTCTACCCTCCTGGAAAAAAAAAAAAAGAGCTTAAACCATGCCTAAGGATGTTTGTTAGTCTTAGCTGGTCATCAAGTTGGTTTATACTGGTCAGGTTTAATTTTTTCTTGCAGGGATTTTAGGCACTTGCAGGCTGGGAGATTAAGCTTAACCAGACTGATCTCACAGTGAAATTGGAAACAGTAGGTTAACATTTCTTAAGAACTTACTTCCTGGTTTTAACACTGGATCTGATCCCAGGTCTCCCACGCTGCTGATGCAATGTGCTTCTGGTCACGCCACAGGGGCATGCTAGAGCCAATGCAAAAATGTCTGCTAGGAGATGCAACTTGTCAGTGAGTCGGCATATTGTGGCCGATCTCAGGGTACTAGAACACTCGGAAACAACATGCCGACTTTCCATGTGATCATGTTAGCCAAACCTCCTAAGACCAGCAAACCACTATTTTATTCAGCCAGGTTAAAGGAATATTCCAGGTTCAACACAAGTTAAGGTCAATCAACAGCATAATGTTGATTACCACAAAAAAAATAAAATAAAATAAAATAAAAAAAATACTCTGACTCATCCCTCTTTTGCTTGAAAAAAAAAAAAAAAGAATGTGAAAATCGAGGTTACAGTGAGGCACTTTTCTGGAGGTTTTAAAAGGCACAAATGTGACTATTACAATTTTATTACACAAATTTATTAGCACTTATATTATTATTCCGTTTAAACGTCTGTATAATTCGTTATTTAAATAGTTGTTTTTACAGTTGTTTTAGGGTTTAAGGTGCTATGTTTTCATGGCAATAAAGTTGTAAAATTGGATATAACTTTACACAAAAAAGGTTGGTAAGTGATTTTATCACACTAAAATCATGTTAGCATGGATATTGTTTATGTCTTGTGGATATACTTTTGAAACAGTGAGTATTTTTACATTTACAGATTGGCCCCATTCACTTCCATTGTAAGTGCCTCACTGTAACTGTGATTTTAATGAGTCAAAATTAATTTATATGGTACTCAGTATCATGCCACAAATGCTTTCAAAAGAGCTTAACTTGTATTGAACCCTCTAGACCTCTATGTATAACAAAGAGAAAAGAATGCAGTCAAACTTTTTTAAAGGTTGAAGTTCTTTTTTAACTTGACACAGTGTTTAAAATGTTGCGCTCCTATGCAAGATGTTGAAAGAAAAAGAGATGTGCAACAGTGGTCAAAAGCGTGGTCCATCTAGCACATGTTTAAATAACACCAAACATGTTCAGTGTGAACAGCCTTTAAAATCTTTAAACAAAGGTAATGATGAACTTTATTTGTTTGTGGGCAGGTGATCTAATCATGTAGTCACTTTCACTTTCAACCCAGTCACTTTCACTCTCAACCCCAGGTTCCCGAGTGAGCTCTAAGCACTTGCACAGCATCATTTTGGTAGGAAAGGGGTAACTGTGGACTGAGAAAGGGAGCTTCTTGCCTGACTGCAGGGTGCCAGACCTGGAGGGGAAGGGCCTGCTGTGAGAAGATTAGTGCCGTTCACTCTGGCCTGTATTTCAAAGCCCTGTCCCTCCGAGCTGAAGTCTCACTGCCAATTCACCACTGATGGGGAGATTTATCCACCAGTCTCAGGGCTTTATTATTACAAGATTAATCGATACTGGACTAATATCTTTCTGATCACTCCCACCGCTGTGAGACTGGCCATCCACTCTTCATCTGAAAGAGGACTGCGCTTTTAAACTTGTGGTGTGGCTGGTGTTGTATGCCATATTTCACACTAGAGCTTTTGGTTTTTCGGTTTTACATAAGAGAAGTGAGAGAAACGAGTAAAGGTAGATCAGTTAATGCACAGCAATATAATCCAATCCAATACAACTCAACTTAAGTAATCCTTAAGGTCAATTTCGTTTTGGGCATACATTTTGGGCATAGTAAAGAATTAGTCAAGCTGCATGACGGAGAAGATAAATGAGTTAGAGACACGCATCCAAATGCTAGTGGAGGTCAGTGAGAAAGAGAAACCGGTAGATACTGTTTCAGATGTGGGTAGTACAGTGAGCAACACACACACTTTGGTTCAGGCTGTAGAGCCCCCACAGCAGGGCGTTTGTGTGATGTCTCGGCAGCATACTTGCTCAGCAAAGCGACACCACCCTCCCATTCCTGTTACGATTTCAAATTGATTCTCCCCCACTCAGTGATGCACCTATTGAGAATCATGTTGAAAGCACCCTTGTTATTGGTGACTCTATTGTAAGGATAGAGACTCCAGCCACTATTGTTAAATGCATTTTGGGTGCCAGAGCATCTGACATCAGATCAAATTTACAAGTGCTGGCTAATGCTAAATGTAGATTTTCTAAGATTGTTATTCATGTCGGCACTAACGATGTCCGGCTTCACCAGTCGGAGATCACTAAAGATAATGTTAAAGAGGTGTGTGAACTTGCAAAAACGATGCCAGACACTGTAATATGCTCTGGCTCCCTCGCTGCTTGTCATAGGGATGAGGTTTATAGTAGATTAGTGTCACTGAATGGCTGGATGTCTGAGTGGTGTCCGGAGAATAGCATAGGATTCATAGACAATTTGAAGAGTTTTTGGTGAAAAACCTGACCTGCTAAAGAGAGACGGACTCCATCCCTCCAGGGAAGGTGCCACTCTCCTCTCTATTAATATGTCTCATAGTCTTAATAGTGATAGTATTTGACTAACTGGGGCCCCGAACAGGAAGCAGAAAGAATGGCCATCCATCTGCAAGCTGCCTTGAGACGTCACACAGGTTACAAACTACAACACATAGAGACTGTATCACGTAGATATCATATAGAGACTTTGTCTGTTCCCCGAATTACCAAACACAAAACTCTTATTAAGTCATATAGAAAAGATTTGATTGATGTCAAACTTTAAAATAACAAAAAAACTGAAGACAAACATCATATAAAGGTAGGGTTACTAAACATTAGATCTTTTTCTACCAAAGCACTAATTGTAAATGAAATTATTACAGATCATTTGGATTCACTCTGTTTGACCAAAACTTGGATTAAAACAGATGAATATATTAGTTTAAATGAGTCTACTCCCTTAGGTTATTGTTATAAACATGAGCCTCATCTGAAAGGTCAAGGAGGAGTTGTTGATACAATTTACAGTAATATTTTTAGTGTTACTCAAAGTTCTGGAAATAAGTTTAATTATTTTGAACTGATAATGCTTAATGTGTCATTGTCAGATATAAATAAAAAATATTTGTCATCTTTTGTTCTTGATACAGTGTATAGATCACCCGGGCCTTATTCTGAATTCCTTCGACCATTTGCTGATTTTCTGTCAGATCTAGTGGTTGCTGTGGATAGAGCTTTAACCCTCTGGGGTCTGAGGGTGTTTTTGGGCCCTGGAGAAGTTTTGACATGCCTTGACATTTGTGCTTTTTTCAGTTACTTAAAAACATATTAATGGCTAAAGTCTGATAACACTGTATTCAGCACAAACTGTGCTACAATAATATGTAAGCAACATGTACATGTTTGTATTTTTGAGAAAATAACGTTTATGCATGTTTTTTGAAGTCACTGAAATAAGGCCATATAACACATATTAAACATTTGTTCACAAGTCTTTTGAGAACTGGATCTTGTAGCCTAGAGTTTTTGCTACAAAATTATGTGAAAACCATCCTGATCACTCAATATAGTCATTTAACTTTTGTAAGACACTTTTAGTGTTAGAAAGACCATATGCGAGGAGGCAGATGTGATTCACACCTGAGGAGACAAAGACCCTCCCCTGGGAACAGAATAAAATGTAATATCTGATATAGGGCATATACACAATATATATATAAAAAAATTCAGGATTCTTTGATGAATAGAAAGTTCAAAATAACAGCATTTATCTGAAATAGTTGGTGACTTCAATATCCACATAGATAACGAAAATGATACACTGGGATTAGCATTTATCAATATTCTTAACTCTGTTGGGGTAAGGCAAAATGTGACCGGTCCAACCCATCACCAAAATCATAAGCTAGATCTAATTTTGTCATTTGGAATTGATGTTGATAATATAGTAATTCTGCTGTAGAGCGATGATATCTCAGATCATTACACTGTCTCTTGTATGCTGCGCTTAGCAAAGATCACTCAATCTACGCAATGTTATCATTCAGATAGCTTCACTAGTAATCTTCCAGATTTGTTTCAAAGGAGACAAATTTGTCTCTGTACTCCAAAAAGTTCAGAAGAACTTTAAATAACTTTATACAGTCTTCTGTAGCACTGTAGATAGTGCCACCCCCCTTCGATTAAAGAAAGTTATAGAGAAATGCTCTCAAGAGAGCTGCTCGGAAAATGGAGCGTAAGTGGAAGAATTACAAAATTAGATGTATTTTGCGGTGCATGGAAGGATAACTAATCTGTCTGTAACTACAGACAGGCTCTAAAAACTGCCAGGTCTGCATATTTGAGGAAAATCATAGAAAATAACCACAACAATCCTAGGTGTTTGTTCAGTACTGTGGCTAAATTGGTTAGGAATACAACTTCGATTGAACCAGATATTCCATCGCAGCACAATAGTACTGACTTCATGAATTTCTTTACTGATAACATTGAAATCATGAGAAACACAATTGGAATTATGCATCTGTCTGCCACAGCACCCTAGAAGATTAAAATTAGTCCCCATGAGCAACTTCAATCCTTTGCTGTTATAGGCCATCAAATTAAAGTATGGAGTGCCACAGGGATCAGTTTTAGGGCCTCTGCTTTTTTCCCTATATATGATCCCCCTGGGAGACATTATCAGGAACCATTGAATTCGTTTTTTACTGTTATGCAGACGATACCTGACTTTATATTTCTTCGAAACCAATGAAATTTCAAAATTTTCCAAATTAACAGAGTGTATAAATTATATCAAAGTGTGGATGGGTAGAAATTTCCTTCCTTCTTCCTTCCTACGTCTACTCAATTCCAATAAAACAGAAGTACTAATTATTGGAACCAAAACCTAAACAAAGTCACGAGTCTGAATCCAGGGTGTGCTGAGTGACTCCAGCCAGGTCTCCTAAGCAACCAAATTGGCCTGGTTGCTAGGGAGGGTAGAGTCACATGGGGTAACCTCCTTGTGGTCACTATAATGTGGTTCTCGCTCTTGATGGGGCGCGTGGTGAGTTGTGCGTGGATGCCATGGAGAATAGCATGAAGCCTCCATGCACACTACATCTCCGTGGTAACGCGCTCAACAAGCCATGTGATAAGATGCGTGGATTGACGGTCTCAGTCACGGAGGCAACTGAGATTTGTCCTCCGCAACCAGGATTCATTACGCCACCATGAGGACTTAGAGCGCATTGGGAATTGGGCATTCCAAATTGAGGAGAAAAGGGATGAAAAAAATTATAAATAAGACGTTAAAATATATCCTGCCTCTTGATGGATGTACTGTAATGTCAGCTACTACAGCAAAAAATGTAGGTGTTATATTTAATAGAAATCTAATCTTTGAAAAACAAATTTCCAATATTTGTAGAACTGCATTCTTCCATTTCAGAAATATTGGTAAGTTAGGACACATACTATTTGTTTCTGATGCCAAAAAACGAATTCATTCGTTCATGACCTCAAGACTAGATTATTGTAATGCATTACTAGGTGGATGTCCTGCAGGTTTAATAAATAAACTTAAGTTGGTTCAAAATGCAGCAACTAGAGTGCTAACTTGAACCAAGAAATATGATCATATCAGCCCCATTTTATCAGCGTTACATTGGCTACCTGTTAAGTTTTGTATACATTTTAAAATTCTTTTAATTACTAACAAAGCTTTGTATGATCTATCTCCAAAGTACTTAAGTGACCTTCTATCATGCTATAATCCATCACGCTCACTATGATCGCAAAAATTCTGCCTGTTAACAATAATGAGAATATCAAAATCCACAAAAGGAGGGAGATCATTTTCATATTTGGCTCCTAAACTATGGAATAGTCTTCCTAGCAGTGTTCGGAACTCAAACACACACTCTCAGTGTAAGTTTAGACTAACGACTTATTTATTCAGCCAGTCATACACCTAATTTATCACTCAATTCATAGTTATGCTGCTTAGTTAGGTCTGCCAGAACCTAAAAAACTTCTCTTATTCTTTAACCCTGCTTTAAGTAAATGGCATCTACGCTACGATTATATCCTGAGGTTACCAGAGCCTGCCAGATCCATCTCCCATCTTGCCTGATGTCTGACTCGCACTGTGTCGCTGAGTGATGATGACCAACTGCAGCATGTGCCAGCCAGACTTCACTTCAGTCTACTAAGACGGACTTCACCGAGGATGAACTGATACAAACTCAAAGACATGGGATTCTTCATGAGCCACTGTCTGAAGCATGGGCTCAGGATGAAGTTCACCAAAATTACTTGCCAAAATCTTCCAGCCGGACTGTGATGCTCCTCACTGAATGATACCTACATCAACTTGGTCAAAGGAGGGACAAAAAATTAACTACATAGAAAATGAATTAACCACTAACAATAGCCTTTGTCGGCCAAAATCAATGGACAATGCATTTATGTGTATTTCCTCAATTAATTTGGGATGACTTCAAGGACTTTAACACTAAAACTTATAGTTCATACAACATCATTTTGTTTAACCACTGACCCACACACTAACTTAGTTTTTGAATTTTAACCAGTAATAGTTATAAACATATATAAATAATATTGGCATTATATTCATTCATTTTCTGTTATAACATAATTTCATGTACAGATGCTTTGAAACAACGCCTGTTGTGAAAAGTGCTATACAAATAAATTTGACGTGACTTGACTTGAAGATATAGGCCTATACAAAGTATGAAACAATACAAATATATTTAGCATATTTTATGTATTTGGAGACCTGGACTAGTTGCCACATGGTGGAAGTTGTCACATAGGCTATATCTCAGCAACAATAACTTTGAGTTAAAAGCACAACTACGTAAATGTGTGTTTTCTGTAGCAGAAGTTTAAATTGTTGGTTTAAAACACCTTGTTGAAAACACTTAAATTAGAATAATGTCTGTAAATTTTATTCCCCAAAGTGAATTTTCATTATCATCACATTTTTGTTGTAGCTCTTGTGTAAGCAAGTGAACATAATCAAAACAAACTGACATACATTCATGTTAAGGTCAGTTATATTATGATGGCAGATTTTTACCAAAAGTTTTAAATGTGTTGTTAGAACAAATATATTTTCATGAAAGTCAGGTTGGGGTATGTTGTCACGTCTGTTTTGCATGTCAGAAATGTATACTATTTATTAAATACAACATTTGTTGGCCAAAACTGTTTTAATTTTTTTGTGCATTATATTTTCTTTTTTTTTTCTTTAAAGAGCCGTTTTGTGCTTCACAATTGTGTTACTTTTAAATTATCCTGAAAAACAGGCTGTTAAGTCCAGGTGTCGATTTAAATTTAAAGGTGTAGCAGTGTAAATTTTGTGAATGTGGGGACATGTTCCCCTGTCTCACCCTAATGTTCACATTAAGCCTACACCACTTGTTTAATAGCAAGTTCTGCTGTGACAAATTGCCCCTTAGAGTGGGGGGTTCCCTGGGCAAGAACGATACAAATTTTCCAAAGGTTTTTTGCATGTGACACTTCAAAGGTATGTGGTTATGCAAAAAAACAAAACAAACAAAAAAAAAAGACTCAAAAAATAAACTTTTCCTGGGAAATATTCACAAGAGAACCATATATACATATGAGAACCTTAACTGATAACTGTTTAACTCCTGATATATCTGCAGAGTTTTAGATATGATGGATGGATGGATGGATACTGTAGATAGACAGACAGACAGGCAGACAGACAGATGGATACAGTAGATAGATAGATAGATAGATGCAGTATTACCTTCTGGCATCTACACTTTTGGAATTCAGTGAGAAGATACAGCATGGATTTGGGCTTGTACGTGTCTGTGGTGTTGGTGCAGAGATTGGTTGTCCACTTGCTCTTTTGCTTTGCTGCAGTGGAGGTTGACACTGATAAAGTGGACTTTGCTCTCATCTCTCCAGGGAAACAGGAGGGCACAGACTGAAATGTTGTCTGGGTAGCTAACACAGACCTCACCTTATTGAGACTACAAGCCTCTTGTGGGAAAAAAAAAAAAAAAGAGTTCTAAGATCAGTGCAGAAAATACCTTTTTTAAAGGAACAGCTCACTTTAAATTCTTTCATTATGTTCTAACCTTCATGTTAGCAAATATACTTGTGTTTGAAGAATCTTCATGCAACTCTTTTCCATGCAACTACAGTTTATAGTGACCGTCTGTCAAACTCCAAAAAGCAATAAAAGCACATGTTTGGAACAAAATAATGGTGAGTAAATAATGATAGAATTTTCATTTTTGGGTAAACTGTTCCTTCTAGGCTGTTCCTTTTATGTGTGTTGTGACATTAATGAGGTAAGGCTATAACTTTATACAGATTTGGTCATTTTGCTTTTGCTGTTGTAATGGAAGCCAGCTGGTACGTACTGTGCAGTGTGTGTAAACCTCACTCCCCTTGCCTCAAGAGGCACACTAGCGACTGACGCTAGAGGCTGTAGCTTTTAGCCTTCTTGTTAGCGCACCCTCCTCCCATGCCAGAGGCGCCAGTTCAAATCCCGCTCAGAGCGGGTCGAGCAGGACCGGTAACAGTGGTGCTGTGTCCCGGATGGGAGTGAGGTTTAGGGCGGTGAGTGTAACGGTAGCCAGCTGGTACGTGCTGTGCAGTGTGTGTAAATCTCACTCCCCTTGCCTCAAGAGGCGCACTAGTACTACCACACCTGGAGTCGCAAGTTCGAATCCAGAGCATGCTGAGTGACTCCAGTCAGGCTTCCTAAGCAACCAATTGGCCCGGTTGCTAGGGTGGGTAGAGTCATGTTGGGTTAACCTCCTCGTGGTTGCTATAATGTGGTTCTCGCTCTTGGTGGGGTGCATTGTGAGTTGTGCATGGATGCTGCGGAGAATAGCGTGAGCTTCCACGCGCTACATCTCCACGGTAACACGCTCAACAAGCCACGTTATAAGATTTGCGGATTGACTGTCTCAGATGCGGAGGCAACTGAGATTCGTCCTATGCCACCCAGATTGAGGTGAGTTACTTGCCACCACGAGGACTTAGAGAGCACATTGGGAATTGGGCATGCCAAATTGGGGAGAAAAGGGGAGAAAATCAAAAACAAAAAGAAAGAAAAAGAGGCGCACTTGCAACTGACGCTAGAGGCTGTAGCCTTTAGCCTCCTTGTTAGCACGCCTGCCTCCCATGCTGCTAGTTCGAATCCCACTCGGTGCGGGTCGAGCAGGATCAGTTACACTGTCACCACAACTTTTCTGGTGACCCATAGAAGCTCAGACAGTTTATGAGGCAGGACTAGTTGCGATTTAGTTCTGCTTTGGTCACCTAACAGTGATTAATCAGTGAAAATAAACACACAATGCAAGCTGGTTTACGTCTGTCTCCAAGGATACAACAGAAAACATGGTAATGCAGAGTCACTTACCCTTGATGTTTATTTTTCATTGTTGAAGCCAGAGCATGTTTTGGTTTTGAAAGGGTATGAGAACAGATGCTGGGGGAAAAATGTTCTGTCTTCATGACCTCTTTCTAAAGATAAAATGCAAACCGTATTTAGAACTTCATAGAAATCTTCACAAATTTTCATAGAATACCTGTCCTATTTGATATCAGTGCTTTATACATGATTTGATGAATAGCTTCAGAAGTCTTGCAATATAGTGCATGAGTCATATTGAATACTTTTACTTTGGTTTTATGGTGTGTGTTTTTTTTAGCTTTACAGCCCGGAGTCACTATGCTTTTTCATAATATGGCAAATAAGACTTTGAAGACATTTATAAATTCACCTTATGTGTTCCACTGAAAACGGGTTTCAAAGTGCAAGTTTTTGAAAACGATGCTGTTATCGTCTCCGTGTAAACATACAAAACTCGAATTTGTGAAAATGATGACAAAATGCGCACGCGTATTACGTGTTCAGTCTATAGGCATGAACTTTGAGAACTTCGTCCTTACCTCCAGGGCGAACAGACCAACATGAGATCACTGGTTGGAGTCCTTAAAAAGGTGGCGTGCTTTATAGTCCAGGGTCACTTGTAGTAATAAAGCAACCTCATCATCCATCCAGATAAAATTGTTTGACACTTTCGCCATCTTCATTGTGGAAGAATGCTTATGTGCGCAGGCGTGTAGGGTTTCTTTACAAAGTGACATCGCCAACTACTGGCCTGGCATGCATAATACAGTCGTTTTCACCAGATCCGTGTGCATGGGGATTGTTTTGACAACGTTGTCGTCTGTACACGAAACTTTTCAAAAATGCAAAGAAAAAACTTTTCAGTTTTTAGTACATCGTTGTCATGTAAACGTACCCTTCTAGTGTGTGTAAATAATGATAGATTTTTCATTTTGGGGGTAACTTTCCTTTTAAATTGTGTTGGCTAATTTTATTTGAGTACTTTGAGCTTCATTTAACACAGTAAACCATATTTAAATCCATTCCACAGAATTCCATAGATTTCCTAAAAAATCAGCACAGTAACTGCAAAGAAGTCTGCAGATTCTGCCCAGCCTGGTTATGAGGTGATCTTTTAAACTGTTCTGTGGACTTGTTGTTGTTTCTTAAAGGGATAGTTCACCCAAAAATGGAAATTCTCTCATCATTTACTCACCCTCGTGTCATTTCAGATCTAATGACTTTCTCTCTGTAGGTCCATACCATGCAAGTGAATGGTGACCAAAACTCTATAAAAGCTCCAAAAAAGCACATAAAGGCAGCATAAAAGTAACCAATACAACTCCAGTCATGTCTTCTGAAGCGATATGATAGGTGTGGGGTTTTCCTTTACTTTATCCCTCCTTTTGTTTTCTCCCTGCCCAGTAGGTGGCGATATGCATGAAGAATGTGAATTTGCAAATAATAAACAGAAGAAGAACTCTTGTGAACGTGCATAGGAGGGCTGTGTGAATTCTGTCCTGTAGATTTATAGTAAAAAAGGACTTAAATATCGACCTGTTTCTCATCCACACTTATCATATCACTTCTGAAGATATGGATTTAACCGCTGCAGTCATATAGATTACTTTTATGCTGCCTGTACGTGCTTTTTGGAGTTTCAAAGTTTAGGTCACCATTCACTTGAATTGTATGGCCCTACAGAGCTGAGATATTCTTCTAAAAATGTAGTGTAATTTTGTGTAATTTTGACCTTTGACATCAATGTGTATTGTCCCTGACAAATAAATAAATTAAATTAAAATATTCGTTTTGCATTTACAGAAGAAAGGAAGTCATATACATCTGAGATGGCATGATGGTGAGTAAATGATGAGAGCATCAATTTGATATTGATGAATCTGAAAAAGATGCATCAATTTATTCGACATTCTAGATTGCATTTCAGTCAACAAAACATTTGTGGGAATGTTGTGTGAGGAGTCTGTGTCATGACTGGATACGTAAAGGCATTTTAGTGCAGTTCTCAGTTCTCTCTTTTATGTATCAACTTTGATCCTAAAATTCCTTCGCAGAATTAAAATTCTAAACAAATGAGACAACTAAGAAAATGAATGTGGTTGGTATAGATCAGATAATTTAGCCTTGGAAAAAATCGATGAGAAATGTTTGAGTTCATACTGAGATCTCTGGCTTTTGATTGCAGACTTTATGTTGGCAAATTTGAGCACAGTTTGAGATCTCTTCTGAAACAAAGTGGAGAAACATGTGAGAAGCAAGTCCCAGCTGATAGCTTCAACCAGCCTAAGCTGGTTTTGCTGGTTTTAACTGGTTTAATCTGGTATAGATGATCACTCAGCCTATCCAAGTTGGTATTCAGCTGGTCTAGATGGTCTCCAACCTTGTCCAAGCTGGTTTAGCTGGTCTCTCGATCTGTCCAAGCAGGTTTTCAGCTCATCCTGGTATTCTCCCAGCCTGTCCAAGCTGATTTGCAGCTGATCTAGATGGACTCCCAGGTTGTCAAAGCTGGTTTAGCTGGTTTCCCAGCCTGTCTAAGCTGATCTTCAGCTGGTTTAGATGGTCTCCCTGCTTATCCAAGCTGGAGTTTAACTAGTCCGCCATCTGATCTCCTAGCCTGACCAGCTGAAAAGTACCCAAAATTAATCAAACAACCAGCAAACAGACCAGCCTGGGAGATCAGCAAAACAATTTAGGCTGGTTTAAGATGCTTTTGTTCTCAGCATGGGAGACTTAAGAGAAAGTTTATTTATTTCAATGCTGTTAGACAAATGAGACATTAGAAAGATCTCATTGTGCTGTTTTTATCCTCTTGGTTCTTAGTCCAGATAGAGCGCATCCTGTCCATTAATTCTGCAACTGAGAACTTCTTTGCTCGTGAAAAACGGATGCAGTTAGGGTTCTAAAATGTACAGGCATTATTTTTCATGTTAGACTGTTTTAAGCATGAAAACACTGTGTCTATCAACAGTCCAGACTGGAGTGTCAGTCTTACTTTTCCAACCGCATTCTGGGCCAATTTATCCTCATAACGCCATTGACTGACAGGTGACAGAGAAAGCTTCCTCTAGCCTGTGGGCACAGAACCTGCGGGAGCTCTTGATAAACACTTTGACTGCTGAGGTCAGCTTTCCATAGAGCAGGGGAAACTGAATTGACTGAAAGTCTGATGAAGTATTGCATTTTCTCAGGTTAAGTAGAGGCGTAGCCAATACAGATGAGCCGGAGAGGGCTAAACAAATAAACTGGAAAATGTATGTGTGCTCAAATCGCTCATGGGGAATATTGATGTCATTTGTCATTTGTGTTGGAGTCTCTGTTGTGTTTAAGGAGTCATTATTGAGAACTGGGGCTTAGGTTTTCTCTGCTGAAAAAATTAAGAAATGCCGGATCATTTCTGTTGTGCAGTACCTTTTGAGGTCTGTTACTTTAAAAAAATAAAAAATAAAAAAAAGTTCTGACCTATTTCATCATTTACAGTCACTTTGACAAAGAAACATATTTGAGTTTTATGCACTAAAGTAAAAAATAAAGCATTTAAATGATTATATCAGCCAACATAAATAATTATATCTCAGCAGCGGTTTAGAGTAGAAACATAAGATTTTTATTGTTAGAAAGCTGAGACTTTCTTTTTCTCATTTGTGCATAAAACTTAAAATGTGTTTCTGGGTCAGTGTGACTTAAAATGATGAAGCTAGTTACATCGTATTGTATTTCTTTGTAATTGTAGTGTAATTAATATACAGTACTTTTTATAAAAAGAGTACATTAGACTTCCGAAATATGCTCTGGTCGAGCTCAGGCACTTATTATTAATTATTGCTTGGTTATTTATGCCGTGTAAATTAACAGAATGGGACGTAACAGGGTGGAAATAAAGAGCTTTTGAAATTTTGACAATATCATACTGATAATTTTTATATGACAGGATAGAATGTTTTCAAGAAAGAGAGAAACCAAGTAATAATACAAAACATCACAGAATTCATGAAAGCCATTGCTAATAGCTTTTTATTTATTTTTGTGATGTATTCCAACCAAGAATTATGTCACTTCCTGGGGGATGATGCTATTAAGGAACTAGCTTTTGTTAGTTATTACTTGTGTGGGATATTACAACAGATGAACAGGATGGAAAGTGATAAATTGATTACCAATTAAATCAATATTGCAAAGAAAACATTTTCTGTTTTAAACGTTTTGAGAAGCGAAAAGAAAAAATGAAGAAACACATGGAATATTTCTTAATAGATTGCCAAATTTTCATTTCAGAAGTAAGTCCAAAGTATACAACGATTTTGATACGAACGCTCAGCGTCTGCGTACAGTCGAACGCGAGCCTGTCAAAGTATACTCCATCGGATTGTGCGCGCATATGTAGGCGGTTGGCGCATGCGCGCTACAACTATACGAGACACCAAACTATTTCTCTTCAGGAGTTTAGACCCATAAAGATGTATTAATAGTCCTTCAGACTCAAGTTATTTATAGTCCTGACCTCCTCACACACGTGTTTTTGACGTGCACATCCACTGTTGACATTTTTACCTTCGTCTCCTGTTGTTTACCAGCAATTACATCTTCTAGTGTTTCTTCGTGACAACAAGGGCTCAAATGTGAGTGATGCCACCTTTTGGACCTACTAATTAGTGCAAATAATTCCAGGCACGTGTGCATTCTGTGCGTTCAAAGACACGCGGTTAGAAAAATCGGGATGCACGCGTTCAGTGCTCGAGCACTCTGCTGATGATGAAAATTGCATCACGTGTCCTGTACTGAAGTATACTTTGGGCTTTATTGCATAACACCTGGTCAAAAATGACCACATCAGCTCAAACAACTTCTTTAAAGGTGACAGTTCACTCAAAAATGGAAAATGCATGTTGTTCCAAACCCATATGACATTCTTCCACGTTACACAAAAGGATATGTTAGGTGGAAGGTTAGCCTTAGTGTTAGACAGTTTATCCAATATATCACGATAAATAATGGGGACATGAAAATGTACTGCATAGTAAGAATGCCTCTGGATTTTGAATGCAAGTTTACAAGGCTAAAAGACTGTTTCTAGTTCCACTTTTGCTGGAGTGAATTCTACAATTGATGTTTTGCATAAGCTAGACACTGGAGACCTTATAAGGTAACAGAACAGAGTTCTTAGAAGTGCAAAGACATATTGCTACAGAAGATATTCTTAATTCCTGTAATCACCAATGAACGCTTGGCCATCGGACAGAATAACCTCAAAATAACTATGTACTGATTTACTGTATTTGTATTCATATAACTGCGGTTTTCAAGAGCTGCAAGCTCAAAGAGTCTAGAAAAGACTTTGAGGTCACTTCCATAGCCACAGCCATAAAATTTTGTTGTTTTCCATTGGTAGCTGTGAATCCTGATATGAACTTTGAAGGTTGCAAACACAGTGCAGAGTTCTTCTCCAAATAAAGGCATTGTAGCATGACTGGTATGGCACCTGGCATGAACTGACACACCCAATGTTCTGTTTTCCTTATAAAAAATAAGGCAAATAATAGCTCGTTTACTGCATTCTCTTGGCGGCTGGGTTGTTTATGGCTTTACCCTGAAGCAGTTGGTGTTCTGATTAAACAGTGTCAGATGGATATCAACTTCTACAATGTGTCAAGACAAGGAGGAGCTTGCTGACAGTGTGTTTTCCTCAACATGATGACAACATGATGAGTTACTAGATTTGCATTTCCTGGAGGAAATAAAGGTGCTTGCAAGGCAAGACAAGAATAATGTTAAAGTTTTAGGAAAGCTTTAGACGTTAGTTCTGCGTAAATGAAATGCCACAAAGGATCACTTTACAGTTTTCAAGAATATTGCAAAACCATCTTTGCAGAGTACACACTGTTAGAAAAGGATATATAGGTGTTAGAGAAATCACGATTTAGATGCAAATAGATTTAACAAATAAGAGCAATTGCAATTCATTATGCAAATATTATGAAGATGTTATCACTGTCAAGATCAATGACATATCAGTGAATGTCACTGGGCAATTTTATCTTTAATCTTAAATTTCGTAAAAAGTTTACAAATGCAAAAAATAAATAGCGCAATCAAAGTTTGAATTGAGTTTGAATGTTAAGCTGAATTAATTGCAAAAGTTATGGTCATGGTGCATTCATGTCATGTCGGAATTATGATTGCAAGTTTCCAAGGAGAATAAACGTTCACATCTTTGTCAATCTTGTAATTACTAACTTGGAAACTTGGAATTTTATGAAAGCTATGAATTCTCATTAATGTAGTATATTAATGTACATTTTTTGTTTCATCATATAGTTACACATAGATCCATTTTGGTGTTTGTTTCCATACAAACAAGTAATTTCTGAATCAGAATATATAGCTAAAGTGTTAGTGGAATCTCTGTGTTGCCATCTCTTATACAGTAATTCTGACACAACATGAACGCTGCATCATGGTTAAAGGAATATTCCGGGTTTAATACAAGATAAGCTTAACTGACAGCATTTGTGGCATAATGTTGTGACATACAAAAAATAATTTAGACTTGTCTCTCTTTTTTTTTTAAGTACAAATCGAGGCTACAGTGAGATACTTAAAATGGAAGTGAATGGGGCCAATTTTTAAAGGGGTTAAAGGCAGAAATGTGAAGCTTATAATTTTATGAAAGCACTTACATTAATTCTTCTGTTAAAACTCATGTATTATTTGAGTTGTAAAGTAGTTTAAATTATAATTTTAGGGTTTACGGTGTTATGTCGTCACAACAACAAAGTTATAAAATTTGATATAGCTTAAAACATAAAAGGTTTTTATCACATTAAAATCATGTTAACCTGCCTATTGTTTACATCTTTTTTTTTTCTTTTTTTTTTAAGAAAAGAAGGGGCAAGTCAAAATACATTTTTGTGATTGTCAACATTATGCTACAAATGCTGTCGATTGAGCTTAACTTGTATTGAACCAGGAATATTCCTTTAAGGGTTAAGATCAAACCCCTAATCAGACAACATGCCTGCGATCAGGCTGAACCAGAATATTTGAGGAATATCAATACAGTGCTTCCTTCCAAGTGCTGTAATAATTCTTTCTTTCTTTGCTCTTAAACATAAATTCAACTGTATTAACTGTATGCATTCCCTCACTTATTTTGTGCATGAACACTCAATATATGGTTTGTTTTAGGGCCATCTGAAAGCTCTCAAGACT
Organism: Myxocyprinus asiaticus; assembly: GCF_019703515.2. Classification (NCBI taxonomy): domain Eukaryota; kingdom Metazoa; phylum Chordata; class Actinopteri; order Cypriniformes; family Catostomidae; genus Myxocyprinus; species Myxocyprinus asiaticus. The sequence goes on from NC_059354.1 coordinate 44,502,051, forward strand.
GGGGTAGGACACTGCGCAATGTCTCTTTACGAATGATCTGGTTCTCCATATAGGCTTGTTTTCCACTTGTTGCATTGGTATGGTATTCTTAAGAAGTCTGCAGACAGACTCAACATGGTATGAAGTGATGGAAATGAAATGTGAAAAGAATGATTTTTCATGCATGGTGTTATTGTTAGGTGATAATTGGGAAATTGTAGGAATTACATAAGTGAAGGACATTATTTTCACACACACTTCATGCAGGAATCTAATTTAGAAAAGACACGGGGGTTGGTCTCAACCGCAGGAATTAATTAAATACACCAAAATTACATGATTACGGTCAGATAATTTTTATGGAATGTTGAGTCATTGTTTGTGTTTACTGTACAGCCAATGATGGCATCATGCTGAATGATATCAATTTATTCCAAAACTATTTTTTGATCATTTCAAGATGATGTCTCGAAGTTTTAAAGGCTAATGACTGATTGCCCAATTTCTTAAAGCTCTATTTGTTAGTATAAAATAATCTAATCAGGTTTTAAAGGAATTGTGGTAGCACTTTATTTTAAAGTACTGTTCTACATTTACGTACTATATAATTACAACAACTTCAGTAATTACTTGGTTCTAACCCTAAACCTAACCCCAACCCTAATCTTAACCCATATTAAGTACATGTAGTTACCTAATATTACTAAGTACTTTCAGTACACTGTAAGTATACTGAAGTACACGTACTGTAAAATAAAGTGCAACCAGAATTGTTTACCCAAAAATTATCATTTAGTATATCATTCACTACCCCTCGTGTTATTTTTACCCCATAATTGTTTTTGTCTTCCTCGAAACATAAAATGAGATGTTAGGCAGAATGTCTAAAACTGTTTTTGTCCACACACAGAAACTGGAAGGCTATTTATTTATTTTTATTTTCTCCCCTTTTCTCCCCAGTTGGGAATGCCCAATTTCCAATGCGCTCTAAGTCCTCATGGTGGCGTAGTGACTCGCCTCAATCCGGGTGGCAGAGGACGAATCTCAGTTGCTTCCACGTCTGAGACCGTCAATCCGCGCATTACCGTGGAGACGTAGCGCATGTGGAGGCTTCAAGCTATTCTCCGCGGCATCCACGCTCAACTCACCACGTGCCCCACTGAGAGCGAGAACCACACATGATAGCGACCATGAGGAGGTTACCCCATGTGACTCCACCCTCCCTAGCAACCGGGCCAATTTGGTTGCTTAGGAGACCTGGCTGGAGTCATTCAGCACGCCCTGGATTTGAACTCGCAACTCCAGGGGTGGTAGTCAGCGTCAGTACTTGCTGAGCTACCCAGGCCCCCCAGAAACTGGAAGGTTATTTATATTGTCAAGCTTCAAATGTTCGTACACTATATTCCAAGTCTTCTTGGAACTATACAATAGCTTTGTGTGAGGAACAGACCGAAATGTCTTATTAAACTAATAATCTTCCCATCTGCAAGAGCTTTTGAATCTCATTTGCACTTGTGTTTAAATCAAATTCCTTCCTTTAGATGCGTCACACCAGATTTGATGTCACTGAAGCCAAATACCATTGGTTCTTGCTTGTTGTGTGATTGACCACGACACAGCAACTTATAAATATCTGATAATTGCGGCAAAGGGGAAGATTAACAATAATCTTCAACTTCACATTTCGGGCTGTTCCTCACAATGTATTCTATGATTTCAGAAGACTTGGAATAAAGTGCACAGGTGGAATGGACTACTTTTTTAATCCTTTATAGTGTTTTCTTTTTTTGTTTTTTTGGTGTTCTGTTTGGAACTTGGCAGTATAAATCACCATCTTGGTATGAAAAATATATCTTACTTTTTTAGTACTAACATACAGAGGTTTACAATTGCCGAAGCAAAGCATTTTAACTTATTCTGATAATTAAAATGGCAAAATATAAACCATCAGTATTCTCTGCCTCACTGCTTGCAAAACAGTATTTTATTAATTGTTTAACTGTATTCCTCCATCCATGAAAACACAGAGCCTGAAGCATGATGTTATGTGCAACACATCGAGAAAGTAGCTAATTAGAGCGAGTTCACGAAGGTGAGCAAGCACTTTTCTTCACAGCCTCAGGCTAGGCTAAACTGTTTGACTTAATTATAATTTTTTTGAATATATTAGAAATATATTAATTTATTTTTTGCCCCATGGCAAAGTCTCAAATATTATAAATTTCTTTCACCAGATCTAGTGAAAGAAATGGATAATATTTGAGACTTTGCCCATTGGGCAAAAAATAAATAAATATATTTCTAGTCGGCATACCTCCCTTCCTCTCTTTATATATAAAATACCTCCCTTCCTCTCTTTTTCTTTACTTTGGCATCATGGCTGACATATCGCAGCTGTACTTGCCATTGCACTTGCTTGATGTATTTGAGTTGTTTCTTGCATGTAAGCCAGTCGTTTTTGCAGCTTTGTTGAAGAGAGTGGAGAAGTGTTTATGTCTGGCACATTGCCATTTTATGTCTCTTTGTTCACCAGCTTTCTGACAGTTTGATGTGTATAGACAAGTTCAGCGAGCATGTTCCCTCCCCTCTCTGCCAGCGTTGGAGGTTTTGCTCACAAAACATGAGGAATTGCCAGGTATTTTTTGACACCATGTGCCCTGAAGTCAATAACTGGCTTGGTCGGTGGAAGGTGACTACACACACGCGTGCAAAAACCCACAAGAATTCACAATTTCAAGGAACGGTTCACACAAATATGAAAATTATGAATGGCAGGATTGCTTTACGTTAATTACATAAGAGCTACAAAGAAACATGGAGTGATGTGAAAATCAACATGATCACATGGGAAGTCGGCATGCTGTTTCAAGTTCTGGTACCCCAGGATCGGCAACAGTATGCCGACTCAATGACATGCCTTATCTTCCATCGGACATATTTGTAACGGCTCCACAGCATTTCATTTTCCTTGTGGCGCAACTGGTAGCGCATGGTGTCAGTTGCACAGGAGACCACACTTTGATCCCCATTAAAAAACAAGTAGGTAATTACATTTGTATAAACAATCACAAGTGTGATAAAGAGGTTGCATTTTTATCCCTAACATTGCATTTAGTCTCTACTACTGCTTAGGGTTAGATTTGGGTTTTGGTTAGGGGTAGATTAAATAAAATAAGCATTTCTATTCACTGTTTTACACCCTGTACAGCTGAAAACAATTCTCTTTACAAATGGCCTCTGGCGAACTCTTCTGTACATAAATGGATTTCATATTTGTTTATTTGCTCTAAAACACTTACCGCTTTAGCCTCTGGGGGCAGTGTCAAAATTTGGTCAACGAATACCAATTTCGAGTGTAATGCAAAGTTTAATTGTTTACAGTTGCCAAGCAACAGTGTAACTTGCCAAAATCAAATCCACCTTTTTTCTGAACTTGGAAGTGTTCCATGATTCAAAATGGAAACTTGTTTTCGTTTTCCGCTCTCCAGTGTTTTCACTTGCATCTGCATATATTTTTGCGAAAAATGTGATGCAGTATTAGTTTAGTCAATTAATAAAAATTGGCAAATTAAAAAAGATATGTCTCTATAGTGCCACAATGACAAGGTAAGTTACACCGTTAACATTAACTACTTCGATTTGTTATGGTAGCCAACAACTGCACAAGTTGAACCTGAACTCATTTTTAATTCAATTAACACTTAAAATGGTTGTTGTTCTCCATCTGGATTGCTCGTTTTGGTAGTTTTTACATTGCTGCTTATGGAGACCGGAACCTGAAAACAGTCATCAGAATCATCATGGCACCGCCCAGGTTGGTCAGGAAAACTGTGGACAGAATTAAACTTACATGCGGACAATAGCTGGGTTTCCATCCTAATGTTTTGCATTTAAGCGTATATCTGAAAATCAGACTTAAGTATTGTGAAACAATCATGCGTTTTCATCAACCGTGTTATGCGCATTATCTTTAGAAAGCCCGCCTTGTGTCATAGAACAGCTTAACAACCTCCTTGCTTCGGGGAAAGTTGTATTAGCGGTAATAGAGCAATTGTACATTGTTATTATGCTGCCAGGAGACATTGCAGAATAAGTGCAATAGCTCACATAATGAGTGTTCAATTGGCTATTCCCGTATGCCAGGAGCCTGGGATCGTCCGCCCTCAAAACAGTTCTGGCAAATTGTGAGGACCCAATTTAATGACGAGCTGGGGGTGAAGTGCTTCCAAATAACCAGGGCTATGTTTGAAGAATTGTGTGCCATGGTCGAGCCTTTCACTGGGCCAGTCACATCAAGCTATTGCATGCCTATACTAAATGACGAGTGAATCAAGCTATTTCATGCCTTTACTAAATGACAAGCATATTGCCATTGCGCTTTACAAATGGTAAAACTCATCATCGTTTATGCAAATTAACTGGTTTTCGTGACCTTAATGCGCATTTTGAATCATGCACTTATTAGCATATAAAGCATTTCCATTCATCTTTGCTTATGTGCAATTTCAATATTCACATAAAAATAGTTGGATGGAAACCCAGCTTTCACAGATGTTCATATATTGGCTATTTTACAATGCCTTTGGGGGGGTCGGTAAGCGTATTCAGAAGGCTGTTTGGAAGCAATGTTTATTTTTGCAATTCTGTTCAGTGGTGGTAGTGGCCAAACCTAGTCTCATAGAATGTTACTATAACAAAATTTTGCAAACTGACTTTTACATCCCGCATTCTACATTTTGTGGCAGTTTCCCATTGAAATTATGACTAGAGGTGCTACATTCACTTTCACACAAATCATGATTACTACAGCTGATTATGACTTTATAAACACTTGTTTTCCGCACTATTACACTGCTATGTTATGATATCGACACACTTTTACTATAAAGTATCATTTGAAAAACTATACATATTAACACTTGTATTACAGACTAACCTACATTTACACAGTTATTCCAATGTGATTAACTCTAATGTTATTAGAGTGTTGGACTGTGGACTCTGAAGACAGAGGTTCGAGACCAGTCAAGCACAGTGGCGAATTCTCAGGGCCAGCAAAGCCTTCTCTTCAGGCCTAACATGCCAAATAAATTAATATTTTTCATCCTTTCATTCTCAATCACCTTTTTGCCTATGTATTTTTAATCACTTTCAACTCTTAATTAATCTACAAACAAATAAGAATAAATGAAAAGTTTATCCAGTCAGAATTTATTCCTTGATGCTTACAAGCGAAGCGTGACAACTGTTTCACAAATCTCATCCCCAAAGCAGCGCGTGAGTCTGAGCTCCACCCCATCAGGCCTTCAGAATTTCCACAGAATCCCTCAACAGTGCAAATGAATGAGCAACTAAAGTCAGTCTTGGTGGGTGTGATCTTTAGGATATGTCCCGGTCGAGGCCTTCTAGCTGGCCCTGAGTGACGCAATCATGCTTTAAGTGATGTACGTAATTCAAGAGCGAAAAGCGTAAGATCAAAGTTCACCTAAAATAATTCTCCCATAATTTAATCACTCCTATTCCATCCCTGATGTGAATGTCTTTCTTTCTTCTGCAGAACACAAATTAAGATTTTAGAAGAATATTTCAGCTCTGTAGGTCCATACAATACAAGTGAATTGTGGCCAGACCTTTTGAAGCTCTAAAAAGCAGATAAAGGCAGCATTAAAGTAATCCATTGGACTATTGTAGTTTAATCAATGTCTTCTGAAGTGATGCAGTCGGTTTTGGGTGAGAACAGAACAAAAATGTAACTCCTTATTCACTGCACATCTTGCAATTGCAATCTCTGGGCACGATCATGATTTCAAGCTCCATTACACTTCCTAGTGCTTGACGCATGTGCAGAGCTCTAGATGGCACTATAGGAAGTGTAATAGAGCTTGAAATCATGATCGCCAAAGAGACTGGTTTCAAGATTTATAGTGAAAAAGGAGTTACATCTTAGTCTGTTCTCACCCAAAACTGATTGGATTGCTTCAGAATACATTGATTAAACCACTGGAGATGTATTGATTACTTTTATGCTGCTTTTACAGTATGTGCTTTTTGGAGCTTCAGAGGTCACCATTCACTTGCATTGTATGGACCTACAGAGCTGAAATATTCTTCTAAAAATCTTCATTTGTGTTCTACAGAAGAAAGTCATACACATCTTAGTTGGCATGAGAGTGAGTAAATGATGAGAGAATTTTCATTTTTGGGTGAACTAACCCTTTAACTAGAAGCTAAATGCAATAAAATATCATTGCACCATGATTATTTAAATTTAGTAATTGTCATTCTTTGTAGCACAAAGTTTCAAGCCTTACAAGGACAAGCCTAAGTCAAGTCTCAAGTCGCGTTTTTTTCTGTGAAGCCGCGTGCAAAAAAATAGTTGTTTATTTACATGCAACTAAACAACTAAATGGAAAAAATGGTCTGCACTTATATAGCGCTTTTTTAACCTTAGCGGTTCCAAAGCACTTTACACTGTGACTCATTCACCCATTCACACACACTCACACACCAATGAAATGGCAAAGAAAATAGCCTTCAGCAGGAGCAAATCATTTAAAGTGAATTTTCCCATCAGAATTTCGAAGATATATCCTTTGTCTCACCAGACAGCTGGGACAGTTAGAGACACCGAAGACAGAAAGTGTCACTTGATCCGACTGAGGTTTTCACCTTTGTTCAAGGTCAGAACATTGTCTGCCTGTTGAAAAGCACAACCTTGAAAATTTGATTCAGGCCTGAGAGAGCGCTTGAGTGATGGAGCTGACATTGAAAAGCTCATGAAAACATGAGAGAATCTAATTTCTTTCAATTGCATAATTTATATTTTGTCCCTAAACCAAATGTACAGTAAAAGCTATCCTTTTGTTGGTCAATGCTTGAATTATGAAGTTATGTAAGTATGGTTTGAGTAAACATATTAAGTTGCTAATCATTCTCAATTAGATTATTTATGTTAAGAGCCCAAAACAACTGATATACTGGCACTAATATTTATGTGAAGAGGTTTACCATTCACCTACAGGACCTTTTGAAATTTTAACATTTACTTCTAAAAATTCTCTCCCACTCTGTTCTGTTTCATGTAGGCTTACCCAGGATGCCCCTGTCTAAATGCCATTTCTGTCAGTGGCCACTTATATAAAGCATCCGAGTATGTTGCTAAATGTCGCAATGCAGGACATATTTCATATCTTCCATGTGGGTCACAGCTAGTCTTGCGTAGCTAGAATTTTTGATGAATTACATAAAATCTGGACCACATTGCAGCTTATTCTGTACAAGAACTGCCCTCTTAGACAGGGTGGAGCTGTCTGACTGACACATCACAGTTTCTTTTGCTTTTACACCTCATTTAGGGCTGGATTTATCTGAAATAGTTCATACCACAAGAATAGACCAGTGTGGAAAAACTCAAAATATTTCAAATAATTGCACAGAGCCTTACACCCATTCAAAAATTAACTTGTGTCGTGAATACACTGGTTATGTAAAAATTTGCTTTATGTAATACAATTTCCTGAACTGTTTATACAGTAACTTCTAAAAATATACTTATTATATTCTATTTTTATTATAGGTTTATACATGTTTAAATTAATAAATGTTTATACTTTTTTTTTAAATGTTTGTATATTTGGCCTGTTACAGTTTTGTCATTAACATATTATTGTCAACTAAGATATCTTATTTTTGTTTACAGAAAATATATGGCATTGTAATCAGATTGAAATGGACTAAAATACATAAATATGACATGAGACCATATTTACTTATTTAAAGTACATTTTCGTCAAAAGATAAAACTATGACAAACAAATAACTGTGTAAAAATGAACAGTCTTCACCTAAGATTTCAAACTAACCTGTAGTGTATTGAAAACTACTAGTGATTTGAGCTGTGTCCAAAAATTGCACACTGTTAGAGTATGTACTGCATTCGATGGAGGACATACTTCTCGGCTGTATGACAGTATGTTCTTTAGCTATGTGAGTGGTATAGCTAAATTCCGGACATACTTCATCCGAGAACATGGGCATTGTCCCGTGACCCAAATATATGACGTACAATAACAACAACCATGGAAATAATCTAATTTGGTTTGATTAACAAAGCACAATATGCACAAGGAACAACTTTCTTGGTATATGTAGCACTTACAGTTGAAAAGAGCCGCCTGACTTGCGGTTATCCACCATTTTTTTAATATCCAGCATTTGAATGTGATGTCGTCTCAGCTCCTGTTGGATTATGGGATAGTGACCAATCGATCCCCACTTCAGAATCTCACAGGAAATAGTTGGTCATCTGTGTATTTCTTGTTTAATGTTTTATGAATACTCAGGATTTAAACATACAACTCCATTGGCATGCTGGTTTTGGCATACTGTGTAGTAGGTAAATATGTACTGTATATTCAGACACAGCTTCGGATTTGAATGTTTGAGACTTGTGAACATGTCTGAGGATCTCAAGACTTTTGTCAGGAGTCAAGCAAAGACAAGTTTCTTAAATATCCACAGAATGACTCTAAAAGCATCCATAAAACATCACATGTGTGACTCAAGCATCTCACAGTGGCATTACCCACCGGTCTCCACACTTTTAGCCTGGATAGGTCTCATCGCACTTGCACACATCTGAGTGACATGTTCAATTCCATCGTCTCCCAGTCTTTCCACCTCCCTCTCTATTTGTTTCCTCTGTAGTCTTGTTAATCCATCATGAATTAATTAACCATGCTGCTGGGCCTGCCGTCCTTTAATCTTTCTCTTTCATCCAATTGCAGTGTCTGACAGCCTCACTTAGTGAGCAGGGTCATCTCACACTTTCATCAGTAAATACAATGTTTGAGCACTAGAGCAGAAAGGGGAACCCTGACCCTTAAATAAAAAAATAAAAATAAAAAAACACTTAAAACTTGTATTTAGCTATTTTTGTTCATTGCCATTACTTGAACTATCTAAAGACAAAACTATATTTGGTATAGTCAGTGGTGTTTGCTAAGGCTAAAATCACTATTTACTATTGCTTATTTTAAATGTTAAGGATTTTTCAAAAGTCTTTTACCCTTAGTATCAAACTTTGGTGCATACCATGCTCTTGAGTCCAGGCATGAATGATACCTCAAATCGTGCAGCTTTTTTAGGAAAGGTGTACTGTTATTTGCCTGGTGGATGATAAAATAGGCAAAAGATCCCATAGAATTGCATTGAAGAAGGGATCGAGCCATATGTCATGATCAGAATATCATAGAGACTTCAGGGTAGGCTCTTTTGACTTGGGCTATTAGGTAACAAAATCTATAGGCTCTTTCTAGATTTTCCAAAAAAAATAAAATAAAAAAGGGCTATACATCACTTCTTGACATTCACTCAAAAAAGGATTTTTGCATGTTGTTCAGCTTACTTAATTAAAATGAAGCAACACAATTCTAGAACATTTTGTCTTAACTTTATTTCATTACATTCTATCCAATTAAACTGAACTTTACTTAATCAGTTTGAGTTAGGACTACATGAATACTTTTTTAGCATTGATGAAACTGGACAGGGGATTTCCATTTCCCAGCATGCTTTGCAGGGGACTGGATGGGGTGACATTTTTTTGAAACTAGGTGTTATTTTATGTATTTTTAAGTAAGATAAAAATAGGAAGAGATTAGTTCCTGTTTAATGTTGTGTTATACTGGCATTTAAAAGTATTCTTAGAGTTACCATTGTGGTGAATATTGGCACTTGTTCTTAGGTTGAGGATGGCCTCTTACATTCAGTGATGATAGATTTAAGTGCTGCTTAGCTCTATTCACCTTATGCGCCAGAGAAACTAGTGAGCAGCTATCTCAAAAATGTTGTCCCTGATCTTCCGGTCTAGTGTATTCTATATAGATTTCCATAGTGTTGATGTGTAAGTGTAATTAGCTAGCGAAGTGTGTTTATAGGTTGTAGAGTTGTCAAAAGCTATCATGAGTATTTTAATGTGTTCAGGGGATGTCATAACAACTGGAAGCAGAGCAGGGATATTTTAAAACAAGAGTACGTCATTCATAAATTCATAAGATCCTACCTTCACGCTGTGGACGTACTGATATGCCTCCGTGCTCATGAAAGTCCAAGTCAAGAGACAAAACAAAGTAATTAAAAATATCTCTGTAACCTCTGACCATCTTCTCGTTTCATTCACCCATCCTGTTATAGTTAAGGTGAGTACATTTTTTGAGTTTTAAACCGGGACGGGGGAAGGGGTGCTACAATACTTATACACACACACACACATATACATGAGAAAGTGAATGTTTTATTTTATATTCCATTTACAACCATTTTAATTACATTTAAGTCTCTTAAAAATGTAGGGTGACAAATTAATTTTAAAAAGTACAATTGTAATTTTCTTTAATGTTATGAATGTCACTGTTGGAAATTTCATGTCAACTACACATTTTAACACAAATTATTAAGAAGTTGAAACCTAAAAATTAAGCAGAATTACACGTATAAAAAGTAAACGCTTGTATTGTGAAAATGTGCAGTGTGATAGATGTGGGTGAGAAACAGATCAATATTTAAGTCCTTTATTACAATAAATTCTCCTCCCTGTCCAGTAGGTGGCGACATGCACGAAGAATAAAAATCATCTAAAACAACAGAAGAAGAATGTGAAAGTGAAAGTCGAGATTTATAGTAAAAAGATCTTAAATATTGATCTGTTTCTCACCCACACCTATCATATCACTATGATAGTATCTACTACGATTTGCACCAGGTGCAAATATTTGCACGGAGTGCCAAGAAAATGCTTTTGGTTACTTTTTGCACTTAGTGCAAATAGCCTTTGCCTTAATTCATAGCCAAAAACACAGTTTAAAACGTACATTTAATCAGTTTCTTCTCTTTAGTTTCTCGGGTGGAGACGCAAAATACGCTGTCTGGGGTTCCGGGTGATTTTGAATCAGAATTGCGAATCTATTCGCAAATCATTCAGACCACTTTTCGAACCGGTTTTACAGATTCAAAAGTATTGAATCGACTGAAAGATTTGACTTGAGCAATTCATTTGCAAATTGGACATCACTATCACTGAGCTGCACCAGTGAAATCAGAAACAGCAGGTTGAGTTTTCTTTAGCTAAAATAGGTCTGTGCTTACTGAAATTCGAAACACTGGCCCCAGTGGCCAAAGCGGTAAGCGTTGTTGTAATACAGTGAAGAGGAATGCATATTTTATAAACTGTACCCCCCAGTCCAAACCCCAAACCTAAATATCAGTGGAGTAAAAATGTAATGTAGAGAACAGAATGCAGAGAACCACCATTAATGTAGTATATAGATGAAGCATTTGAGATCAGACCAGTCTGAGATGTGTGTTTCTTTTCTCCGTATACATTGGTGACCTCTTTCCTTTCCCTGCTCTCTATCAATGATGCAGAAGGCTGGCAATCCCTAGAGAAGCACTCAGTGTTCATGTGTTCACAGTTACCTTGTTCATCCCTTCTGTCAAGCTCACAGAAATGTTTATATTTAGCTACTGAATGCAATACTACAGCATGATGGTGAAGAAGAGATTTTTATAAGGTTTATTGGTTAGGGAAACCCAGATAAAAATGTTAGTGTTCAGAGGTTACTCTTTCCTAAGTCTTTTCTCACAAGACTTAATGGAGTTTTCAGTTTGTCTCAGATGTTTCTCGTAAAATTAAAGGAGAAATCACCTTTTGTGTTCCACTTTATATAAGGTGTCTTTAACTACTATGTACTAACATTAAAACACATACAGTACAATGTATGTATTATGTAATTACAAGTTAAAATGTAATTATATCATACAAGATTCATATTTGCTTCTACTGAGGTTGAGGTATGGGTAGGTTTAGGAGTAGGGGTAGGGGTTAGGTTAGTTTTTAGGGTAAGGGTTGGGGTAGGGTTAGGTTTAGGATTAGGGTTAAGGTTAACAGTGTAACTACAGATGTTATTAAAAGCACTTTAAATATAAGAACAATGCAAAAACACGTATGTACATAATAAGTACATTGTATCAAATGCTTAAAGGGATAGTTCACTTAAATATTGACTGACACAGAAAAGGACTTAAATATTGATCTGTTTCTCACCCACACCTATCATATCGTTTTAGAAGACATGGATTTGACCACTGGAGTCGTATGGATTACTTTTATGCTGCCTTTATGTCAGTTTTGGTCACCACTCACTTGCATTGTATGGACCTACAGAGCTGAGATATTCTTATGTAGAAGAAAGAAAGTCATACACATCAGGGATGGCATGAGGGTGACTAAATGATGAGAGAATTTTCATTTTTGGGTGAACTATCCCTTTAAGTACATAGTTGTTAAAGACACCTAATATAAAGTGGGTCCAAAAAGTTAAACGGGTTTGGAATGACTTGAAGTGAGTAAAGTATGACAACATTTTCTTCATCAACTATTCCTTCCTTTAATGGGTGTGATGCATATTCCATACAGAGTGCACAATCCTGTTGAAAGATTAATTAATTTGGACTTTTAGCTCTTTGAATGATTGACAGCGTGGTGAGAATTTCAGGCACAGTGCTCTATCACTTGAGTAACCATTGGTGGGCCAACAGTTCTTGATATTCACAGCAGAACCTTAGAAGTCTTTCTGACAAAATGTGCACTGATGCAATCTTGTGCAATATTTTAAATTCCTTCTGATGTCTTTCTGTTTATACGACAAAAAGAAAAGAGTATGGGTATTTTTAACATGTTCACCTCAAGCTGAGATGAGATAAGCTAAGTCCAAGTGCAGACAGGGTTGTTTCTTGTTGAGTGATTATTTTAATTTACCATAAGAAAATCACATTAATACAAAGCAAAAATTTATTCTGTAGATTATATCTGACATTACGCCCTCTTGTTCATTTAATAAACAAACCATGCTCTATCTGTGCAGTTTCCTTAATAGTCTTGGCAAATCTCTTTGCTAAGGTTTACCAGCATTAAATGGTCATGAAATTGCCTTTGAAAGACTGGATATATAACTTTGCACAGACAGCAAGTGATTCTATCACACTAATCTAATGGCAGCACGTAATACAAGTCTTGTGGCTATACTTTTGAAGCCATGTGTATTTTGTTACTTAATGCCTGGCACCGTGTACTTTCGTTGTAAGTGCCATAACTCTAAGTGCAATTTTTGCTTAAAATAATTTGTTTGAGTCCAAATTAAATTAATTAATTGCTGTTTGGTTAACAAGTGAACAAAATAAAACCAAATGAGCATACATTCAGTTAAGAGTCAACTATACAGGTGCATCTCAATAAATTAGAATGTCATGGAAAAGTTCATTTATTTCAGTAATTCAACTCAAATTGTGAAACTCGTGTATTAAATAAATTCAGTGCACACAGACTGAAGTAGTTTAAGTCTTTGGTTCTTTTAATTGTGATGATTTTGGCTCACATTTAACAAAAACCCACCAATTCACTATCTCAAAAAATTAGAATACATCATAAGACCAATAAAAAAAACATTTTTAGTGAATTGTTGGCCTTCTGGAAAGTATGTTCATTTACTGTATATGTACTCAATACTTGGTAGGGGCTCCTTTTGCTTTAATTACTGCCTCAATTCGGCGTGGCATGGAGGTGATCAGTTTGTGGCACTGCTGAGGTGGTATGGAAGCCCAGGTTTCTTTGACAGTGGCCTTCAGCTCATCTGCATTTTTTGGTCTCTTGTTTCTCATTTTCCTCTTGACAATACCTCATAGATTCTCTATGGGGTTCAGGTCTGGTGAGTTTCCTGGCCAGTCAAGCACACCAACTCCATGGTCATTTAACCAACTTTTGGTGCTTTTGGCAGTGTGGGCAGGTGCCAAATCCTGCTGGAAAATGAAATCAGCATCTTTAAAAAGCTGGTCAGCAGAAGGAAGCCTGAAGTGCTCCAAAATTTCTTGGTAAACGGGTGCAGTGACTTTGGTTTTCAAAAAACACAATGGACCAACACCAGCAGATGACATTGCACCCCAAATCATCACAGACTGTGGAAACTTAACACTGGACTTCAAGCAACTTGGGCTATGAGCTTCTCCACCCTTCCTCCAGACTCTAGGACCTTGGTTTCCAAATGAAATACAAAACTTGCTCTTATCTGAAAAGAGGACTTTGGAACACTGGGCAACAGTCCAGTTCTTCTTCTCCTTAGCCCAGGTAAGACGCCTCTGATGTTGTCTGTGGTTCAGGAGTGGCTTAACAAGAGGAATACGACAACTGTAGCCAAATTCCTTGACATGTCTGTGTGTGGTGGCTCTTGATGCCTTGACCCCAGCCTCAGTCCATTCCTTGTGAAGTTCACCCAAATTCTTGAATCGATTTTGCTTGACAATCGTAAGGCTGCGGTTCTCTCGGTTGGTTGTGCATCTTTTCCTTCCACACTTTTCCCTTCCACTCAACTTTCTGTTAACATGCTTGGATACAGCACTCTGTGAACAGCCAGCTTCTTTGGCAATGAATGTTTGTGGCTTACCCTCCTTGTGAAGGGTGTCAATGATTGTCTTCTGGACAACTGTCAGATCAGCAGTCTTCCCCATGATTGTGTAGCCTAGTGAACCAAACTGAGAGACCATTTTGAAGGCTCAGGAAACCTTTGCAGGTGTTTTGAGTTGATTAGCTGATTGGCATGTCACCATATTCTAATTTTTTGAGATAGTGAATTGGTGGGTTTTTGTTAAATGTGAGCCAAAATCATCACAATTAAAAGAACCAAAGACTTAAACTACTTCAGTCTGTGTGCATTGAATTTATTTAATACACGAGTTTCACAATTTGAGTTGAATTACTGAAATAAATGAACTTTTCCACAACATTCTAATTTATTGAGATGCACCTGTATAATAAGGGTAGCCTATATTTTAAATGAAAGGTTGAACTGTGTTCTCAGGACCAGGGTATTTCCCATACATTTTAGGCCACAGCAGGTTTTCACATGTTGTATGTGTTGTCATTTTATAAAAATTATTCATTACAATTTTGGTTGGCCAGGTATATATTTAACTTTTTTTTTTTTTTGTTGTTGGCTGTTTCATGAATAGCTTTGTGTTTCACAATTGTTTAACTTTGCAGTAAAGCCTATAATAGGTAGGCTCCCATTGTGACAACTTACCCCATAGAGGGACAACATGCCCTACAATTGGGGTACGTTGTCACTAAAGGCCAATATGTGTTTAATAACCCAAAAACATCAAGGTATGTGTCTAAGAAGAAATTATCTTTCAAAGGAGTGAAAATGTGAGCTAGCCTCAGTCTTCTCTGGTTCCTTTACATGCAAAGCACAAGCTGGTGTAATGTTGTTATTTCAGCCAACAATTGAAAATTGAAAACATAACGTGTTCATTTAACGTTTACTTTTGTGGTGATGTAAGGAATGTTCTGCATGTGTAATGAGCTCCTCTCTAAATATAAAAACAAAATAGTAGGCTGCAACCATTTAATACAGCCACAGTCAAGCCAACTGATCATCATCACCCTGTTGTTTACAGACATAATTAAACACAACAAATTTGCATTTTTATCTTACAAACGTAATCATCCGTTCTGTTTACAGCCAATCTGTTTCGCCTTTGTGTGCTCCGCCAATCAGATTCATCTCTTGAGTTCAGCCTACCGTTATGATAGACAGTTTGTGGGCGGTCCCTTCACTCCTTCAGCCAATCAGAGTGTGTTTCTTTAACCACGTTGTGAGCTACAGACGGGCGGTCCCGCGCGAGTACTCTAGGCCGCTCGTGTGATCAAACGGTCTATGCGGCGTACACATCCACTCCGTTCCCGGGAACATCAACGAGGTTAGAGGTGGGCTTTCAACTTTATTCTAATGGCGGAAGGGGCTCCTTTGAATCTGCCTTGAGGTCTTCCGATCGCCCCGTTCAAACCCGTGAGTATTGCCCTATCTCAACTCTTGCGTTTATTGTTTTTAGACGCGCGTGCTCCCGCCGTGTTTATGTAACAGGAAAACGGATAATCTGAAGAGATTCGCTCGTTCAGATTTTAGTCGTTAAAACGAAACCTCCGTAAATCACAATGCCGACGCAACTTGTTCGCATTTGTCAGTCTGATTACACGAAGCAGGAAACAAACTGTTATTGCGGATATTAACCCACCTGCCCTGTTCGTAGGAGAATATAACGTTGTCCAGTGCTGAACGAGAGCGTGCGTCTAGTGTCAAACAGATAATAGGAATAGAAACGCTCGTAGAGATTAATATATATATATATATATATATATATATATATATATATATATATAATTTTGCAATAATGAAAGCGATAAAATGTTGCAGCTCTAAAGGGAAGCGGGGCACGCGAGGCTGTCATAATGCAGTTCCACAGTTTGATCCCCGCGTGCGATTTCGCTATACGCTTAAAAACGCGACTGCAGGAAGCCAGCTCGACGCGTATAGTGGAAATATGAAGAACAGATCATTAAGGGATGACTGTACCTATTTAGATGTTTTGTTGTGGCGGGAAAAAATAAAAATCAAGTGGATTTTTGAATGCATCGTCTAAAACAATATTTTTATCTTTTGATAATTAAGTTGCACGACTGTTGCAAGTGAAAAGTGCTCGTCTAAAACGGCATGACAGAAATGGCTCATTCACATGTTTGAATTTGGTCAGTTTAATCGAGACGCACCTTGCGCAGAGCATTTGCTTTTAAACTGAAAATTCTGTCATTATCTAGTACTGACCCTCAATGTCGCTCGTATGATTTTTTTTTTTTTTTTTTAATATTATCAAAAAGATCAAAGATGCTTCACCCCCCCCCACACACACACACACATTTGGTCATGTGTTGTCTTACCTAGTGCAGTGGTTCTCAGTTGATTTGCTTAAGGACACACATTTTACATTGGACATAAAGCGGTGACCTGGCACCAAGAATCAAACACTGAAATGTATTAATTCTACCATGGACTGATTAAGTCCAACACTATGCAAAATATTACCATTTAGTATTAGTGTTTGGTAAATCTCTTGGTAGGCGTAATTGATATTCACTGTACTAAACAATGTCTGCACAAACCATGTTTAACCTCAGTGCCAGTGAACTCATATTTAATGTTTAATTTCTTTTACCTTGCATAGTTTTGTTCATAGTTTTTGAGGATGAGGGCAAGTCACACAACCTGTCCATGTTGACATCTGCCTAATTTGGCTAACTGCTATCAAGTGATGGATGAATTTGTGCATATTTGTGAGAGAATTGAGTTTTATGTCAACAAGAAGAGATTTCACCATATAATTAACTGTCAGACATAAGAAAAAACATATCCATAATCTGTTATCAATTAGAATGCTGTATTTTTCTGACTTGCTGCTTAACCCTTGTGTGATTTTTGTCTTTATCATTTTAATTTTTTCGATCATTTTGGCTGTGTTATTGCCAATGGCATACATTTTGCCAAAGGTGTGTATTTTGGAGGGAATTTTGATATTTCAATCTCAGTTCCTAAAATACATCTACAATACACTGTGTACACAAAATAGTTACACTCAGGACCTTCAGGACAAAAATGTCCCCTTTGAAACCCATTAAAACTGCAATATTTGATCCCAGTGCCATTAAAGCATAAAATCATGAATTCTATGATATTACGCTTTCATTCCGGAGCCCTGGCTTCAAAATTTTAATTTGAAATATTTTCCAACAGATGGCACCATCATGTTTAGCCTATGGAGCAAATACATGCTTTTTTCCTATTTTCTGTTTGCTGTATTATAGAGCACTGCAGGCCAATTGTAGTAAATGATGCAGCTAAAATTGTGTGGGTGTGTTGGTATGAATGTCAGAGTGTGTTTTGGATGTGTGTATTGAGAAGTGTGTGTGTGTGTGTGTGTGTGTAAAAAAACAACAACAGTGGCATTATGTAAACAAACCAGCATTTAAAGGGTTAAAATCCTGAAAATGAATATTTGGTAGTTATGATCAGGGATGATGTTGGTTAAAAAACGAATTAACTAATTGAAGGTGGAAACTAATATTAATATATAACATTATTATGGCTGTTTTTTAACGTGGACATTTCTGTCCTCGAAGAACCTCTGAGTAACTTTTTTTTATTGACGCACAAGGGTTAAGTTAATTAATGCAGAGCTCAGAACGCTCATATATAGAATAATGTTAGTGTTGTGATGGATCAGCAGCCATCAAAGCAGCTTAACTACCCAATCTATAAGATAACAAGGGAGTGTGTGCGGTGGATGATGGGCCGCTGTCTGCTGTTGTGCCTCTGCGGAACATTAGTGCATGATTCACTTACAGACAGCCGGTCGCATACTGCTCACATGTCCTTAGTCAGATATGCCCTGAAGACTCGAAGCTCATACTTGTGTCCTAATAATGACTCTGCTACACTAATCAGGTGGGAACAGACATTATGAGCAGAGTATGTGGCAGAGGAAATGAAGTTGAGATTACCACCCTAATGCAGTACTGCTTTGGACTATCGGCCACCCTGACTTTTTAAAAAGTAGCCAATCCGGCACACTATATCATTGCTCCCTTGTTAACGGCTTGTTTTAGGTTCATGGCATCGTGTATATGAGGAGTGCATCATTTAATCAGTTTTTGACCGGCTTATTTACTATGACGTGGAGAGATTCCTGTGCTGTGATCATTATTGGTATAAGGCAGAGGCGAGTTTAGCCACAGGGCTCACAAAATGTGCCATTGACTATTGGGTGTCTCTTTTAATGTCAAGTTCAGAGTTGAAGGTTAGGCTTAGCTGTGTATTTTCCCTTCTCTGTGGCACAGTGTTGTGCCAGACATGTCAGATTGAATTTCATCTTGCATTAATTGATTTGAACTGGTTTGACTGTTCATCGGGCTAACTAAAACGTACAGGAAATGACATGGGTGCTGTTGTTTGAGGCTCTGAAATAATGGGTCTGGGCTCTTCAAAACTACATGCAACAAAACTAAATGCAAGACTTTTTATACTTTTACAAAAAGTGAATGCGAGACATTTTGCACGCAATTATATGGCTGGGGAATATATCTAAAAATGATATACTAATATTTTCACCCTTTTGTTGATATTTGGCTCAAAGGGCCAATTTAATAATAGGAACCGTAATTTCAAGCCATTGTGGCCAAGCAGTTTCAGTTTGTTTGATACAGTAAAAATCTGGTTAATCAGAAATAGGCATGTTTTTTGCACACTATTTTTTGCTAAATAAATGTAAGTTCACAAGTAATATTTAACACTGATTCTGCACCTATATAACGATTCACAGGAATATACAGCAATATTTACCTCCGTTAACTTCTATAAAACATTTTAACCCCTGAAAAATAAAATCCGGAGACAAAACGTTAAATCAGAGTTTTGAATTGATTATTTGAAACAGGCAGTTTGTGCTGATTCAATGAAATGACTTAAACTTACCATCTCTAAAATGTTGTTTTTGCTACTGAAGTTCTAATCATAAAGCTGTTAAAACATTATTAACGTAAAACGTATTAATGCTTTCATGCCAGAATGTCATGAGACAAGGCATGGATGATTGTGAAAATGCACTGAAAAAAAAAATACCGTAACTCTTTGCCTGAACTTGATTCAGTCGTGGACAGTGGTTCCACATGTATGAAATGAGTTTTCTCAAATTAAAATGACCATGTAATTTCAATTTGAATACTTCAAGTAGAGGGAACCTATCTGAATCAAGTAGACTTGTCCAAATTTAACATGTCAAAGAAAAACTAAAATTAAACTCTTTTAGTTATATGCTAGCTGGTTACAGGAAATGTTAGTGTAATAAAATAATACACTAAATACATGCTGGTGGGAAGCACTACTGAGTTCAGTTTGGTCACTTTGCTATGGTTAGCACAGCAATTGCTCAATGGATAAATCAAAATGCACTGGTCCTCGATCTAGGCTCTAGCTCTGCTTTTCAACATGATGGTAACCCCCAATATAACAAAACATTAACAGGGCTCCAGTGCCAGCATTTCACTTGCATTTGTGAGCAACAATTACTGTGTGAATGTGGAACATGTTTGGGGTGCACTGGTGTGAGTGACCGCTGATCTAACAATTTATAAACTTATTTTGTAGACTACCATCAGAATAAAAACTCCCTAATGCATCTCGCCACATATGCAAAGTACCTTTGAAAGAGGCTCGTTAGGTATTTTTTGGCATTAAAATGTTGTTTTCTCACTCTCACATGTTTGAGTGCTCTGCGCTCTCTCTCTCTCTTTCTTTCTCTCTCTCTCTCTCTCTCTCTCTCTCTCTCTCACACGCACGCACGTAGTGTTTTCCACACTATTTTTAGCTAAATTATGTTCATAATTAATACTTAACACTGATTTTGCACCTATATAACGATTCACAGGAATAGACAGTGATATTTACCTCCAATTATTTTTATAAAAAACTTTTAACGCTTGAGAAATAAAATATAGAGATGAAACCTTAAATCAGAGTTTTGACTTGATTAATTGAAACAGGGAGTTTGTACTAATTCACTGAAATGAATCAAACCAACTCTACCAACTCTAAAATGTTTTTGCTACTGAAGTTCAAATAGTAAAGCTATTAAAACGTTAATGCTTTCATGCCTGAATGTCACGATACAAGGCATTAAGGATTGTGAAACTGGTTTAATGATGCTATTTAAAAGCTTAATGGCCAAATAAAAACACACACACACACACACACACACACATACACATTAAAATCATTAAGATATTTGCTGTGTTGCCTAATTTTACTGCACCAGCAAAATCACAGCGGATATATCGTAAATAATAAATCGGATATTCTGGCCTATTCCCTCCCTCAGAAGAGCCTTTCATTTTTTGGGCTTATTATTTTAGGTTAAATTCAAACTTGGAAGTGAACACAACATTTCATGTACAGCAAATCTCGGACAATTAGTCAAACTACCACTACCACTACCACTAGGTGGAAACTACCAGCACCGATTAGTACAGTTTGCTGAGTTTGAGGCTGTTTCAGATATTGATGATAACATGTCTTCTGTAGAGTTGCTAAAGTGTGTCTAGGCTTGCTTGCTTAATGAAATGTTCATTATACTGATAAAAAAGATTTGTAGTGGTTCTGTTTGCTTTGATTTGCATTTGAAATACGGATATGTATTTTTTGTCATTATTTTGACATTTTTTGAGTACTCTGGGATTGGTCAATGAACAACATAATAACGGACTATCTTTTGTCTTCTGCACTTGTTTTTAACATGGTTTGTTAAAAATAGTTAAAAAGTGTATCTTTTTAAAAAGTCCCATGTATTGTGTTCACTATATAAATATAAAAATAATAAAATCTAAAATATGCATCATATAGATATCTTTTGCCTCCTGCAGTTGGTTTAAGATGTCAAGTTTAAAGTAATTTAACTTTTAAAATCACTTTTAAAAAAGACCCTTGCGTTCTGTTTAATTCCTTCAATATTGAGCACTGTTACTGCCCAGGACTAAAAGTCAACATGCATTAAGTCTTATGCAGAGTTGCTGGATCACTCCCAACTTTAACCAATCAGACTGGAAGGTACTGCATGGCCAATATACCATCGTAACCAATGTAAAGCTAAAAAAAGTTTTGACATTGAAAAAGTTGTTGGAAAGTCACACAAATATTGTATATTTTCATGATCGGTCTTTGTAGTCACTTTCCGAGTACTTGTGCCTATTCTAGTTTTAAGGGACGCTTTAAGAAAACTGTGTTGTGTGATATAAAAAGCTTTTTGTTGTCAAACATAGGACTCTTTCCTCACTGTAATACATTTGTTTCACTCTTTCTTTATTGGAAAGATATATATATATATATATATATATATATATATATATATATATATATATATATATATATATATTAAATATTTTTTTTTTGTATTTTTTATAATTTGTACTTATTTCAGGTCTTTGGGTGAATGTTGGATGAACTACAAAGCAGTACATTACCAAACAGAAATATACTGTATGATGGTTTCTGGTCTTGCTGTTAAATTAAGCAGCTCTATTAAACAATTCGTCTCGCTGTTGTGGTCTGTCGTTCTGTGTTAATATATGGAAAGTGTGACTCAACTTTATTCAACAGCTTTAACACAACTTTAAGACTAGATTTTTTGGCCTGGAAGAATTGGCCCTTTGGTGAGTTCGGTCTGCTGGGGTTTGGGTCAGTTTTCTTTAAGCCGAGTAATTGGCATGACCCATGGATAGTGGAACTGCATACAGGGTTTTTGTCTTGGTCCTGGTCTTGAAACCAAAGCTAACATTGCCGGGCCACCTTAAAGCGTCCTTGAGGGCACATCATTGCCGCCCCAGCTCTTCGCCACAAAATCTGGGCGATGCAGAACCTGAAGGTTTGTAGTGATTACTCACGCTGAATTCGTTTGTATGATGAGACCTTGGTTGCATAATTCCTTTTAGAACAAGTAAAAGGCCTAAAAGTACACCAATCGTATTAGCTGCGCTTAGAAGGGCTGGGGCATGGCCAACATGCATTCTGTAACCCGTTTCGTAACTTCTTATATAGAGGGAATCAACCCTCTATAAAGAGGGAGATAAAAGGCTTTCAGCATATGACAATGCCTAGATCTGAAGTATGTCGGTTGACATCTTAATCAGATAAGATTCTCAGAACTCCCCTCAAGAAGGTCTTGTCCAGTAGTTAAAGGATTGATTCACCCAAAAATGAACATTTTATCATCATTTATTCACCCTCATGTCGTTCCAAACCCATATGACTGACTTTCTTATGTGGAAAACAAAAGAAGACATCAAGATTTTCACTTAAAAATTACTTACATTTCAAGTTGTTTTTCACCAAAACCTTTCGTATTAGGGCTGGGTATTCCTGATTCGATTCTGACTCACAAGCTCTCGATTTGATTCCGATTTCAATTCAGTATCGATTCATATGGGTATATTTCAGTTTTAATGTCCCTTGCTTGCATATGAAAGAAATTCTCTCCCAGCTAATGCTGTTAATTATACAGGGGACCTTGTAACTAGGTACATTATTAGTAGTTTTTCATCAAATTTGGTCACATTTTCTGCTTTAAAAAAATGTACAAATCCATGTATTCAGTCAATAAATAGATATAATTTCGTATATAATTTTTGTTATGTTTATTGTTTAATTGCATAATTTTTACTATTTATAAGTATTTACATTGATTTGTTGAAGACATGCTAAAACTGGTACTGTCTCTCTAACAAAACCAGCACTTAATGAGTGTCTGTAGATGAGCGCACGTTAACGAGAGACTCAAATGGCTTTACATCATCTCTACTATGTGTGAATAGAATTAAATGTTTATTTTTTGTTGTTTATTGATCAACAACTGACTGTAGAGATCAGAAAAGGGTATTAAAAGAGAAATTATTCAGTGAAAATGGGTTGTGTGGATCTCGTCTTTGGACACATTACACGGAACAACTTTTACACTCAACACGCAGTGAAAGTAGTTTGCTTCTGAATACCCCCAACACTATACTATACTAAATTGATGGTGAGTAAAATATGAATATTTAGCAGCCAGTTGCCAAATATATACATTTTAGTCGCATAGCGCAAAATTTGATTGCAGTTGCGAGTGGTTTCCTCTCATTGTAGTGGAGGGGTGTGCACAGAGGAAAAGATTGATGTTGGGATTTAAGAATCAATGTCGAGATTGTTCAAATGACGTGCATCAGAAAATATATTTTTTTACCCACCCCTATTTTATATGCATTTGGCATTGTCCCTCCCACATTAAGATGTATTAAGAAAAAATCTAATAAATTGTACAAGAATATGACTCTGTACGTCAATAATGATTATTTTAAAGGCTTTGAACGATAGAATTGTAACGCAAGTAAATGCATTAAGATGCTAGTATATACAAGTTATTTTAGGCCAGGCTTAAAATGCAACAAGTAATATGTTGGCTACAACATGTAATAGGGGGTTCCTGCGCCGTTGTGCCATCCATCAAGGGCTCCATGACCTGAAAATGCTCGAAGACCCTGGCATTGACTATTTTTCAGATACTTTTTGGTTCTTTTTAAGCTTTAAAGTGAGTCGATATTAGTTGCCATTGTGTTGAAAAGATGGACCAGAATATGCATTAAAACATCTCCTTATGTGTTCCACATAAGAAAGTAAGTCATACAGGTTTGGAACGACATGAGTCTGAGAGTAAATGTTGAGAGAATATTTGATTTTCAGTGGACTGTTTCTTTAATTTAAATGCTTTTGACACTACCTGGTTGTTTTCAGGGGCCAATTTGTTTGTATGAACAGAATTAGCACTACAATTATAACCCTGTTTAGCTGCTGTCTGTGTACATTGGATAGTTAAAGCTTCTTGTCCACATCTGTCAGCATAGTGCACTTCACAACAATTCAGCTCTTTGTATCCAATGCATTGAAATAACAAGAGAGGACAAGCACATATCTGCAAGTCATATGTGTGCTGCTGTTTCATTCTCAAAAAGTCATGATAGGGGAAGACATGTGTCTTAGATGGAATGAAAGATCCATGAATAATCCACGTGGATTCGAGTGCCCTGGGGAAACAGCTCTTTTTCTTTTTCACCAACCTTCATTGAGTGCTCTAATATCTGGTTGCAAATGGCATAGACTGTCTCAGTTAGTACAAGGATCCTTGTGATTAAAAAAAAAAGCCCCTAGTCAAACCTGCTATGTAGGTTTGGTTTACTAGCTAAAGACTGTTTATTGTATATTATGCTTGTTATTCAGACTTATAAATGTCCACAATTGAGCTACTCATTTTAATAATGGACTTAGTTGGGAAAGTTCACCCAAAAATTAAAATCATAATTTACTCACCTTCATGTTTTTCTTTGCCCATATGACCGTCTTTCTTCTGTGGAATGCTAAATATGATGTTAGGCAGAATGACCGCCTCAGTCACCATTTACTTTCATTGGACAGCAAAAAGATGCAATGAAAGTTATTGGTGACTGAGGCTGTCCATCCCTAATATTCTGCCTACCATTTCCTTTTGTATTCTTCAGAAGAAAGTCATACAGGTTTGGAACAACATGAGGGTGAGTAAATGGCCCATTTTGGAATAAGTAACCTTCTACTCATAAAACGTACATCAAATTTAAAAGGGCATGCAAACGCACTCCTGATCCAAGATTTACTGTTATTCTCTGGCCTGTCCTGCTGTCTCCACCAGTGTTGGAAAGTTGAATGGAGCATCTGAGCATTGTTTTTTGCCACTCACCGATTGGCCGAGGGTGTATTCGCTTGGAGCCATTGTTCTGTTGGAGGCCGCGAAGGCCATCTGTTCTTTCCTCAGCTTCTCTGTACAATCTGCCTCACTGTTTCTGTCTACTCC
This sequence comes from Myxocyprinus asiaticus, assembly GCF_019703515.2. Lineage (NCBI taxonomy): Eukaryota > Metazoa > Chordata > Actinopteri > Cypriniformes > Catostomidae > Myxocyprinus > Myxocyprinus asiaticus. The sequence continues at coordinate 44,527,374 of NC_059354.1, forward strand.
CCATCCCCCACTGCTGTGTCAGATGCTTATGGAGACTTCATCACATGCTCTTCTGGCATGCAGTGAAGGTTCTGTCATAGTCTATACACTGTTTGTGCGTCCGTTGTTTAATTGTATTTCTTTGAGATTGTGCTAACGTAGTGGTAACTTGCCACTGCAAAAGAGACCACTGCAAATGTATCAGTTTCTCTGGATTTACTATTTATAGGTATGTGTTTGAGTAAAATGAACATTTTTGTTTCGGCTGATCGCGTCCATGATGAGCAGCATAAGTGGACGCGTGCATACCACCACCTCTGTGTTTGACAGATGCGGTGTGTCTCTGAAGCGCTACGGGCAACAAGCTATAATAATCGTGTATTCAAACCAGAGGGAAGGTATCCTTACTGTTGCAGTGTATGGTGCAAAACTGTATTTGTCTCTTTAAATACTCCACAGAATTCGTTGATACAGAACATGAGGGACATTATTCCTGGAATAAACCCATTAATCGATATTGAATGGAATCGGAATCGAATCAAATCGATTCAAGAGCTTGTGAATCAAAATCGAACTGAATCTGGAAATCTGTATCAATACCCAGCCCTAATTGTATTATATTATAATATACTATATTATATTATGCAGTAGTAAAATAATTTTGTCCTAATTTCTTCACTTTCACATGTTATTTTAATGCTCCTTGAGCCCTTATTTCTCATGAAGCAAAACCTTTGAGATTTCGTTTGATCATTTTATCATTCCAAAGAAATAGAGTAAGAGTGCGTCTCCTGTGTGTCACTGTGTGTTATGAACACGCTATGACCAGGAATATTTACCATTAGACGATCGTTTACAGTGAAGCCGGAGCGCTTTGCGTTTACTATCAAAGCTTATATTTCTTTGTTTATATTTCCGCGAGAGTTTGGAGTGAGCCTTCGCTGGCGGTGCGTGCATCGGAACGATTGAGAAGAGCTTCACGTGTTCTTCCGGACAGGAGCTGCTCTGGTTGAGATCCGCTTTGCGGCTCATTCACGCTCGGAGTTCAACTGAATGACACACAAACACGTTGTTGATGGCAATTATATATTCACTTAAAATTCTCTTATTTGGCCATTTAAATGTGATTGGAATTTAAAGTGCACAATAATCGGTTAGATAAAATAACTCCGATTAGACGATTATTTAATAATCGCGACAGGCCTAATGATCAAAATTTTTAGCTTTTTATCTCGATTTATGATTTTACAAGCAGCCATTGTAGCTAAGTAGATTCAAAAATGTACTAAAAACTATGAAAACATATATTTGGAAATAACCAAGGCATGTTTTCCTATTTTGTTTTTTATTTTAATATACACAAATTTAGCTATACATTCTAATAAATGTTATATAACGTTATAAATTAAACTAAACACATGGAAAATGCTTTGCTAACATATCGGAGCGATTTTGCAAACAAATCATTGAGCCCGTTTACATGCACACCACAGTTATCAGCGTAACTTGCAAAAATCAGCTTATTTTAAAAATCTGATAAAGCTAGAAAACTGCTAGGGATGCAGCGATAATTTCTCGGCCGATACGATAATTCGCTGCTCATTTTGGCCGATATTGGTAACCGATATTTTAAATTATAAAGTTTTAAATTTAAGTTTATTTAATCTTTTAACCTGGAACTGCTAGTGAATTTATTAAAAGCCAATTATTTTAAAAGCTTGAAATATGGACTTCTTCTATTTAAATTTTGGCGGATGTAGAATGAACCAGAAATGTGCCTATATTACAGATGTATGCTGATTTGAATGAGGAATAAATAACAGTACACTTGCATAAATTGTATTTTGCCCATTTATATGAGTGTTTACGGTAATCCTGGTGAATTGCTCACAGAAAGAGAATAATGAACTTCTGACAGCTGTAAAAATGCATTTAACCAAAATGATTTGCTAAACAGCATGCAACGAACATTAAACCGCAAAACACAGAATATAAACCCTTATCTCTGTTTACATGGTGTAATATCAGTGCCAGCAGCCGGACTGCAAGTGCAGTGGTTGGTTGTGTGCGTGAGCATTGAGCTCATGAGTAGTGGTCGGTCGATAAATCGGCCAATATTCCGAATTTTTTAATTATCGGCATTAGCCGATACATTTTCGTCTTTGGATGATTTGTTTCTTGAGTGCACTGAGAATCGCCTGCTTTCATTTGAAGTGACTGAGACATGTAAACGACCAGTTACGGTTAGTTTTGTTACGTGCTGTCATGTTACTACAATAATAGACAGTGCAACAGTCTCATTCAAACGATCCACATATCAGAGCCGCGGCAGATGCGTTTGAGCTAATAATGTTAAAGTGCTCGCCTGTTTCATTCTCCCTCTCTCCTCAACAGTTCCCTGTAACTTTTAATTGTCTAAAGATAAAAAGGCAAATATGAATAAAACTTTTATTATATACCGTCTGCAAATATGCAGATATCTCGTTTAAACAGATGTAATTCACGAACCTCACGAAAATCCAGCGTTTTCTTCCCGTCGAGCGCTCTTCTTAAATCTTCCTCTGAAGCGCGTATCCCATCAGCCAGAATCAAAAACTTCAGGATCAAATGTTCCTCTGATTCACAAAACATACGGTCAGTCCGTGACAATTCAAGCAGGCGATCCAGGCCGTTTAAATTGTCAGGAGATTGCTGCTGCTTTCGCTGGATCTGCACGAGCGCCTGAGAGCAACTTCAAAGTAAAAGCACTTCACGTGTGCTGTAAGTAAATGTCTTATTCACTATGCACTGTATGTACAGTTGGTTTGATTCGGGATTTTTTTTTAGAAAATGCGATATGCTAACGTGGACATGCCAGCCATGGTTGCTGGACTACTGTGTGTACTGTTATTTCCTTCTTCCTAATATATTAACAATTTCTTCATGTGCAAATAAATTACAAAGATTTGATGAATAAACAGAAATCAGAAGAAACCGCTATCTATCATTAAAAATATTTTTTAGATTCTTTTTAAAAAAAGATAACGTTTTGTGTGAAATTGAGTGTATATAGTGCTAAATGAGAGTTTATTAGTTTTTAAGCAATTTTTATGTTAATGTTATTTACTATATTAAATTGTGTGATTATATCGGCATTGTATCGGCCTATCGGCATCAGCCATTAAAAAAACCCCATATCGGTCGATCACTACTCATGAGTGTCTCATTCACAGACGCTTATTACAGCAGTTATTTGTGACAGTTCTATTGTATAACTTATGAAATGTCATCACAATGATCATAAGGAGAATAGGGAACATCATAGGGCTGTCATGATTATTAAATTTGGCTGATGATTAAATGTCAAACAAATAATTGCGACTATAACGATTATTTGTCTGTTGGAGGGCTTTGACGATTAATTGTCATAAATTGCCATATTTCTTAAAACATATAAATCAAATAATAAAACTGGCATATAAGATTTCCTTTTAAGGCTTTAAAACTATATGAATGACATTTAAAATATTTTTAGATAAAATATTTCTAACTACTTAAAATACTATCAACGTTTACCTTTGTTCGTTTATATTTTTGTGGGAGTTTGGCGCGAGCCTCTGCTGACATTGCGTGCATCAGAGTGTTTGTGAAAAGTGAAAGTGGAGATTTAGAATAAAAAAATGACTTTTTTTCTCACCCACACCTATTATATTGCTTCTGAAGATTTAGATTTAACCTCTGGAGTCTTATGGATTACTTCTATGTTTCCTTTGTGATTTTCAGAGCTACAGAAGTCTGATCACCATTGAACAATCCCTTTAAGTAACATGCATACATGGTTTTGTCGCGTTTTCGTTGCCTTTGTTTCATTGCTTCATGAAACACAAACACAAGATGGGGAATGGCACCTTTTAATGGCGTTCTTACTGGCTTATCCAAGTGATGTGCACATGGCTGTTTAGGTTTTGACGTCAAAAGCAGAGAGTTGTCCAGTGATATCAAATCTCATGTGACTGAATTTTTTTTTTCATTCTTTATAAGCTGATTTTTGGTAGTTATGAGCGTATTGCTGTGCATGTAAATGCATTAATTGTCATTCAGTTTTTTTTTATCGGCAGCAAAATTATCATGAAGATATTATGAATGTTCGAACAGTTGCCCGCCCCCAGTTCTTGCTTGTACTCGTTCACAAAAGACACACAGATGCGAAGCCAAGTCATAACATTTTTGCAGAACATATTGACAACTGCTGTAGATGCAGCTATTATGTGTTATTGCCTGTGTATGCATGACTAGGTGTCTCTACAATGTCTACATTTTTTTGTTAAATGATGGGAGAAATTGTTTGTTTTTACATTCACAAACAATCCTGTGTAGTGCTACATAAAACACAAGCTCAGATTTTCTTGGCATTCGTCCTTGGTTGTGATGTAGAGACGGCTGTAGTTACCACCACCCCAATTATGTGGGTCGCTGGATTGGCTTTCAGGAATTAAAATGTTATGAATAATTGATCACAGTCGCCTGTGTGTGGATGTTTGCTGACTATTCTGGTCACCTTTTTATGATGATGAATGATGCTCTTAAACTGAAAAAACTGTTACACAGTTTTATTTTTTTGGATTATATAAAGACACAAAGCAATAATGTAGGCTTAAAGGGATAGTTCACCCAAAAATGTAAATTCTCTCATTATTTACTCACCCTTATGATATTCCAGGTGTGTATGACTTTCTTTCTTCACCAGAACACATTTGAAGAAAAATAGAGAAATATCTCAGCTCAGTAGGTCCTTAAAATGCAAGTGAATGTAGATTTCTCTTCTGAAGCTCCAAAAATCACAGACAGTCATCATAAACATCATCCATATGACTCCAGCGGTTAAATTAATGTCTTCTAAAGCGATACGATCGCTTTTGGTGCGAAAAAAGATAAATATTTAAGTACATTTTTTAAACTCTAAATCATGCTTCCGGTCAGGAGCGGTACTCGCGTGTGACGTAATCACATTGGCATTTGAAACGCGAGAACTGACGCACGTGAGTCACAGCCAGAAGAGCAGTACTGTTTACAAGTGAGGAGGAACGCTGTACAGTAGCTTGGTTGGTTTTGGTTTAGATCTGTAATTATCTGTTTCTTTACTCACAATGTTGCATTTGTGTGCTTATCCTGGATGTCTCAACCGAGTGGAGAACGTGAGATTACGTCGGTATCATGGCAACTCGAATACGTTCCATCTCGTGCAGCTTACCCTCACGTTGGATTATAGTTAAAAAGTACTTAAATATTGATCTTACTTAAGCACTTGAATACGATCACCAAAAGTGATCGTATTGCTTTAGAAGACATTCATTTAACAGCTGGTGTCGTTTGGATGATGTTTCTGCTGACTGTCTGTGATTTTTGGAGCTTCAAAAGAGAAATCTCCATTCACTTGCATTTTAAGGACCTACTGAGCTAAACTAGTTTTCTATTTTTCTTCAAATGTGTTCTGGTGAAGAAAGAAAGTCATACACATCTGGGATATCATGCGGGTGAGTAAATAATGATAATCTCCCGAGATACAAATTATCTATGATTACATGATGCTTTTTGGTGCAAAGGAAATCTAATTCCTCCTTTAATCAAAATGCTTGAAATCTCTTGCTTACTCTCTCTTTTTGCACAAAGTAAAGCTCTTATGTTTTAACCCTCCTATTTGTCATCAGGGTTGTGTTTCAGTGACTAGGCTCAGATTTTGAATGTTGCACGGTAATGAAACCAGAATACCAAAACAATGTCAACTGAAATGAGGTTCATTTTGGACAAGCAGAGGGTTCCTGTTTATTTTGCTGTTGTCATCTGCCTTGCTCAGATTTTTCTATTTATGGCATGGAGATCTCTCTCTCTCTCCTCTCTCTCTCTCTCTCTCTCTCTTTTTGTCTCTAGTGATGCTGTCATCAGGGTGAAAGTGATGCAGCACTGTTTTCTAGTTCATGTCAATCACTGCCAAGTGTAACACTTTCTCAGTATGTATTTTACTGCACTGGCATGGCATAAGCCATGAGAAGTACTGCGGAACAGTGGGTATGGGGTGTTATGTTGCCAAAAACCCTTTTAAACATGGTAAAATCACTGTAACGGACAGCTTAGAGTAACTTATTGCTTTTATAATACAGCGCCAACATAAGTATGGTAGAAGGCAATAATGTTCAATAAATAGTTCATTTTGTTCATTTAAAATTTTAATTTCATTGAATAGGCTTCTGCCATGTAATGTAGTTCATTAGCTTAACCAGTGTCCAAACCAAGCACAATGCAAAGCAACAATCAAAAACATCTCTAAATCTCAGTTTTATTCCTATCTTGCCATGACAAGTGAATGGCCATTTTGTCGATTGCTTAGTTTATTTTTTAGAAGGATGCATTTGAATGTGTACCGTGTTTTGGTAAATAGTTGTATGCATATTAAGACTTGATTTGGTGGTCACAGTCATTATATTCTGAAATTGAGTATGCAATGACTAGTGTGTCTGGAAATTCTATTCTTCTCTGTCTCTCCTATTCTCGACTCTTTCCTGCTTCCTGTCTCACAGACTCTCAGCATTTGACTGACAGCTTCCGCCGGGAGCACTGCAGTCATGGAGGCTTGTTTCCGCTCTTTTCTTAGCACCGCTGACAGGCCATCCATGACATATTAGGAATACATGGACTGTGACAGAAATGTGATATTTGCACCACAGTCCTTGTAGAAATAACATTTAATAAAATAAGAAAGCCACATTGTTTGTTAGCACTTGTCAATGCCACTGATAGCTTTCCTCTTTACTTGTTAATGATGGAGAATTTTGCCTTCTGTTACACTGTTTCCATTGGTCATGACTAGCTGGTGAGAGCAGTCTGATGCTTTAAATTAAAGTTTAACTGAGATGAGCCACATCAAATGAAATCAGATGTTTCGGTTTGATTTGTTCTAAAACCTTGTGAGCTACCTGCGCATATTGCATTTTAAGACATTGCAGTGTTTCCCACTAGGATTGTTTTCAGCAGTGGTGCAGTTCTGTGCATGTGTATGAGCCCGCAATGCTGAACACGTATTTATGCGCATTGGTGAAGGAATAGCTTAAAACAACCTTAGAATCATTATAGATGGTTTATTCATGTTCGCCTTGCATTGCGTGTTTACTTGTGTTATTTACTGGGAGCTTTTGAGACTTAAAAGGCTCTGGAAGCCGAGATGGCTGTAGTAATAACTGTCAAATAGTGAAATGCCTCAACGCAGAAATTATTGCAATTACTTTTTTAAATGTAAATACAAATAGATAATATATATTTAACAGGACATACACAAATAACAACTATCAACACTACTGAATGAGTACACCAGTGGTTCTCAGCTGGTTTTGCTCAGGGACGCAGATTTTAAATTGGACATCAAGTCATCACCCAATACAGTAAAAACATAACCTGAATTTAGTGTAGCCTGAGTGATATTTTCTTTTGTCTTGCATAGTTTTATTCAAGGTTTTCAAGTATAAGGGCGTGTATCAAGTGCCATTATTTTTGTTGTTGTTACAGGAAGTTTTCTCTCATAAGTTGATATGCCTATTTATATACATGAGCCTATTTTATCTGTTATACCATTTATTTCCTAATATTAAACGTCATTCAGATAGAACATATATTGCACAGGAGGAAAACCTTGCCCTTAATTTGTCCAAAAGTCTTGGAGGTCCAAACGTTAAAGCCATTTATGAACTTGCCCTTATATTTACAGTGCAATGCCATAAAAACACAGGTAAGAACATAGATGGCTCCTCTTTACAGTGGTTAGGTCTGTAGCTAGTCTTTCTAAAATAATTGTAATACATTATAGTATTTATGAAAAAAAAGAGTAGCCTAAAAACTTTTAGAAACTAACTACAACTGCCACTGTTGTAATAAAATTGATGATCTAATAGATTCTTCCTAATATATTATTTAATATGAAACTATACATTTTTTGTCAAAGTATCACAGTTACTGTTACTACTGTAAAATCGTGATAGATTTTAGTAAGGATGATGATGTGTTATTTGATAAACCCTTTATTTTGGTGTATAGCACAGTGTTGCTCTTTTACTCCTCAGTGCTGTTTAGCATGTCAGGGCTGTCTACTATTTGAGAGGTTTGACTTCCTCCAAAGCACTTTAAACTAGAAAATTCTCACTAGAATTTAAATGGGTTTTGTGGTCTGCGCCGCAATATCGAGGGAAGTCCGTGCACTTCCCAGGGCTCCAAACTGTGTCTAAAAAGGTCGCAAATGCAACCAAAAATAAATGATTGTGACGATCGTTTAAAATTTAGTCGGGTTGTGTGCGCTCATATGCGGTTGCGTCAGATTATCAACTTGTGAGTTATTGAATACATCAGTGTGTCTCATGCTGCTTTCCACACTTTCTGTTAGTGTGGCTTCTTTATAATTAAAAGTCCCAAGTTATGTGCCAAATCTTGTTTTGTTTCCCCTTGTATTATTGATTAGGACTGGAGTAGCACAATAAACTGCATCTGGGTTTTTCATTCAACTATTAAGGTGAAACATTCATTAATGCTCAAGAAGGCAACACACAACTATATGCATACTATTCATTGTGTAAATATCTGTTATGTAGATTATGAAGGGCAGTACTAAATAATAAAATAGATCTTTTATTTCTTAAATTTGGATAAATTCTGAAAGGGGTGTGAAAACTCATGAGACAAAAGGGGAATGCAAACTTATGGACTCAAGTGTGTGTATGTATGTATGTATATGTATCTATAATATATATCTGTGTATATATATATATATCTGTGTATATATATCATATATATACACACACACACACACACACACACACACACACAACGTGGGACATATATATATATATATATATATATATATATATATATATATATATATATATATATATATATATATATATATATATATATATATATATAGTCCCACGTTGTGTGTGTGTGTGTGTGTGTGTGTGTGTGTATATATATATATATATATATATATATATATATATATAGTCCCACGTTGTGTGTGTGTGTGTGTGTATATATATATATATATATATATATATATATATATATATATATATATAGTCCCACGTTGTGTGTGTGTGTGTGTGTATATATATATATATATATATATATATATATATATATATATATATATATATATATATATATATATATAGTCCCACGTTGTGTGTGTGTGTGTGTGTGTGTGTGTGTATATATATATATATATATAGTCCCACATTATGTGTGTGTGTGTGTGTGTGTGTGTGTGTATATATATATATATATATATATATATATATAGTCCCACGTTGTGTGTGTGTGTGTGTGTATATATATATATATATATATATATAGTCCCACGTTGTGTGTGTGTGTGTGTGTGTGTGTGTATATATATATATATATAGTCCCACATTATGTGTGTGTGTGTGTGTGTGTGTATATATATATATATATATATATATATATATATATATATATATATATATAGTCCCACGTTGTGTGTGTGTGTGTGTGTGTGTGTGTGTGTGTGTGTGTGTGTGTATATATATATATATATATATATATAGTCCCACATTATGTGTGTGTGTGTGTGTGTGTGTGTGTGTATATATATATATATATATATAGTCCCACGTTATGTGTGTGTGTGTGTGTGTGTGTATATATATATATACACACACACACACACACACACACACATAACGTGGGACTATATATATATATATATATATATATATATATATACACACACACACACACATAACGTGGGACTAATATATATATACACACACACACATAACGTGGGACTATATATATATATATATATATATATATATATATATATATATATATATATATATATATATATATATAGTCCCACGTTATGTGTGTGTGTGTGTGTGTGTGTGTGTGTGTGTGTGTGTGTGTGTGTGTATATACATATATATATATATATATACAGACACACATACACATATTTTATATATACGAACACAAGATTATAATTCAATTTGCGCTGCCGAATGCATATAGGGAACGTTGGATTGTAACAATGCGTTATGGTGCAAGAAACCTTGCTTTGACCGAATTCTGTTATAACAGTCGATATTGTCATTAGCGTAGACGAATATTAGAATGAAACTTTATTAGAATACATTTTCTGTTTTCAGATATTTGAAGGAGTCTGTACTCTGGAGTGTCTAGTGATTTACCAAAAAATACTCGTGGTACATTCATTTATTTGTGTTTGGAAATTTGTTCATAATTTGTTCATTTGTTCACCTCGGCAACCTGTTCACCACAGGTTAAAAAGCAGCATTGCTTCCCATAATATTTAGCTCATTTAATTTTTCCCCTTTTATGCAAAGGCATTTCTGTGTCCTTATTTTTAGACCACTTCAACTAAACGCTCTGCATTTGAGACAAAGGCCACTTAACTAGCACCATCATTTTTTAATGAGGCGACAATCACGTTCCTCATTCTAAACCTGCAGCCCTATATTTACGGCACCAGACCAAGGAAAAAAAAGGGCTAAAGAGATTCAGTGATACCTCCATAATGACCTTCTCATCTATTGGCCTGCACTGCCCTCCTGCTGAGCTAAATTAAAGACGAAATGCTAATGTGGTATATAAACTATTCATGGACTGAAAAGCCGCTAGCAGGACTATTGATTATCAGTAGTCTGGTCCACATTGACGGATAATGTGGCCTAGAACCACCAAGTTAGTTTGTGGTTTTTGCAAGTTTTTCCATTGTTGTGTGCAATAAGCATCAATTGTCAGTGTGCTGTCTGTGAGTGTGCTGTCTAAGGCTAACACTAAGGGTAAGCCTGTTTGGTGTTGTCAAGTGTAAGTGGTGGGATAATGACACCTACCTCAACAAGACTGGACTGTTTGGCCATATCCCATTTTCATTAACGGATGAATGTTTAGTTTAGAATTAGCCAGTCATGATCTGAAGCTTTTAATTCCATCTCTTGTAAACTGTCAAATACACATTGCCTTTTCTGTGTAACATTAAAAGCTCCTTGTGAAGTTGAAGTAAATACGACAGCTCTTTCGGTGTCAAAATAAAGCCCCCGTGTGTAGAAGTAAACAAGACAGAAATATATTACTTTTGTATAACGCAAATCTAATAATCAGAATAATAATGATAATTCAGCATTATATTATAATAATCAACCTGACATGTCCCAAGGTAATAATTTTGTATTATGCAATGTTCAAGTTTTCAAATCAAATGCATATTTAAACATTTACTCATGCTTTTGAATTGTTATACCTTTGGTTGTACATACAGGTATTGTTTAATTGAACCTTAGGTGAACTTGTGTGTGGTGGAAATTCAGTCATTTGGGCGTGCACTGTGTGGCCTGTGTTGACGTGTACTCTCTACTGTGCAGGATGAGCTTGCAGCCTCTTGTTGCATTGCTAACAGTGAATTACAGTTCCTGCTAGGTCCTCCTAATGATGCAGTAACGGCTCGGAGATGGAACTTCCTCCCACTCAAAGGCCTAATTGTTTGGAGCTTGTTAAGCGGAAAGTGTCTGCATTAGTAATGTGCGGACCTGAATGAGGAATATTGTGTCCCTGTTTTACGGTCCCTACTTTAAAAAAATGTCAATTATGCAGAAATATGGGTTCAGTGATGATGCTTTAATTGGAGTAATGTGTGCTTGTGTGCCAGGGGAAAACACAGTGCCTTTGTACTTGAGTATGGGTAACTATATAATACTTCTGTGTTATGTTCTCATGTAATAGTGGAGATTAGAGAACTGATTTTATTTAAAGTTTTAGTTGCATATTGGTTTCATAAGGGATGTACTGAAATAAAAAATTGGCCAATATGGTAGTAAATAATATTTATATAATGTCAAACATTAGTAATCATTTATCTTTTTTTTTGTATTTTTTTAAACATTAGATTGTACCATAGAAAATCCCTAATATCATTTGCTTATGATATCAGCCTAATCAGACCAATGCTGATCATTTTTGGTCTGATACTTATATGGTCACCAATATGTTGTGCATCCATAATTTTGAAGGATCTTGATTCATAGCATCAAATATAAGTTGATTTCAATGCACCACTGGATTTGTTTTTTGGTAATACCTATTATACTATTTAAATATTGTCCGATAGCTGTATGGTTACATGTATATCATGCATCCTTCATTTTGATTTATCTTCATTCATAGTAATGGCAGTTGATTTTAATAAGGAATGCAACAATATCAAAATCTTGGCCAACATGATAGTTACCGAAAGTACCAATGTTATAGCTGTTATTATGAATAGGCAACAGACGTATAACTGTCTAGTACTTAAGGAACCTGGCATAGAAAAGTTAACTTTTTTTAACTTTGGGATAGAAGACTTGATACCATCTGCTTCCGATAGTAGCCTTAAGGCGCGGTCAAACTTTGCATGGCGAAATAGCCTGGGTGAAATACAGTTATCTCAATGGGAATGGACTTCCGGTGGCGAAGAATTTCCCCTCGAGGATTTCGTGTTGAGTTCAAGTTTGGTGAACTTTGACTGGCGAAATCTCCACGTTGAACAATAGGAAGTTGTTTGGTTTGGCAGTGACCTCTGTGTGGACGGTGCTTCGTATACAGCTGCACTGATTATTCACAATGGACAACGCAATTCATCATTTTACCGGTGAGTTTTATTTATTTATTTATTTTTATCTTCACTCTCCCAGAGTATAAAGTGCAGCACAAAAAGAGGTTGCTTGGCAGTTATTCCACCCACGCCTTCTTCGCCCGCGGAATTTCGCTGTTCGAAGGTATGCTTGACTGCCCATTTATCAAGCCAATGCTGATCATTTAAAAAAAAAAAAAAAGAGAGCTATTTTTAAAGATATTGTCTGACAGTTGTAAGTTGATTTTTATAGAACTTTTAAGTGGAGCAGCTGGAAATGAGAAAAATATGCCTTCTCAGTATCTTGTGTTTCAGGATATAAAAGTGTTTGTGCAGTGAACAGATAAAGGGACCCATGGTAAAAAATTATGGACCCCGTATGATCTCATTGACAGACTGGCAGAACAGAAGTGTTGCCCAAAAAAGGCTTGTGCTTAGTGCAGCCTCACGTCGTCTTGGTTAAACAAAGCCCTCTGCAGACATGCATGAGTACAGCTGTGTAATCTTGCGGTTTGCACCAATAATTCAGAGTTGCAGTGAATAAATAAACCTAACAGACACTTTCAGACTTGATTGAGAGAAGCTGTAGAGTCAGCGAGCTCTTGTTGTGTTGGCAAATGGTCTTGAGAATATTCAAGCCCTGGGGCTAGCTATGGTGTTTTCTCCCCTGTCTCTTTGAATAAGCCCCAGCGCTGCATTATGGCACTGGCCCAGAGAGTGGCCACATCTGGCACGGTTTCCACCACTGAAGCCCCAGCGCAACATGCAACAGCATGGAAAACATTGCAAATCACCAAAGACAAGGCACAATAATGCCCTCCTTATCTCCTCGAGAGCCACATCGTAAAGCGTGTTTGCTTTACGCTCTGTAACATGTCCTTGAGGGACGTCTGCGTGTGGAGGACTGGACCGCTTGTCTCTCGGTAGGGGGCTTGTGTCAGACCACAGGCTGTGGGGGATTTAGCTATTCTAAGCCTTTTCAACAATTGTGTTTTTGACATGAGCGTTCTTTAGTTTGCAGGGACAGCAGAGAGCCTGGCTGTAATCCAGCTCGATATACAGTGTCTTTTCTGATGATGTCTCCGACCTTGTGTACAGCTGTGGACTCTGGGACCCTCTTCCACGGATTTTCTTCTTTGTGCACTGAGCTGTGCGTAATTATTTCAAACCAAGCCAGTTTATTTGCATCTGCTGATTTTTGCTGCGGTTGGAGACACTCAGTTATTATCTCTTCTGCACGTTCGCTCTGGGTGGCTTGGGAGAAACACGTGTTCTCTGTTTGTCTGAGTGATGCGGTTCGAGATTAGGAAGCGGTCATGCTGTGGCCACACTGGCGGGTTAAGGCCTATTCACACCAAATGTGAAATGTATCGCAGATGAAAGGTCTATTCATACCAAGACTGAAACTAATATGCGTTGCGCTGAAAATCCTGTATTCTAAAGTAATTGTCAATTTTCAGCCCTAGTTTCTATTCAAAATCTTGTTTGCAATTCGGCCTTTGTGTGAATAGGCCTTTTTTATGTGCTCTGTTTGCTCAAGCTGTTGGTAAGGCTTTCTGTGTTTGTCTCTCTGTAAGAAATGAGCGCCGAGCCGCTCTGACAACACACGGAAATGCTGCTCCCGCTGGGCTTGAGAGTGGACTCCCCGATCTGCTTGCACTCAGATCAATGGAGATTCGGACTTCTGCAAAGATTTTACTCTTCCATAATGGTGGAAATGGGCCGCCTGCTTTTGGTGGACTTGCAGGGATATTTATTTGTGGTAGCTGGGTGGAAATTGGATCAACTTGCTGCAACAAATGGACAGTGGCAGCCATCGTTTTACTGCATGATTTGGTGGAAAAAAAATCGTATTGCCTTTTTTTTTTTTTTTTTTTAACATGCAGTATGAAACATTTTAACATCTTGTGTTGCTTCTGCTTTTAATTCAAGGTTGAAAGCATTTGTCTTTGTTTCCTAATAATTACGGTAGAAATACTTCACACTTGAGTGTTGTTTAATAGAAACAAACTCTTTTTCAGCTGAACCACAAGTGAAGTGTAAAAGTGAAGAATCCAATTCTGTTTGCATTCACATTGTACCTGGAATTGAAAATGCACTTGGATCTCTTTTTGGTCCACTTTAGTTGTGATATGGTCTTGGTCAACTATTCTTTCTAATATTTTTAAACCACAGCCTTTTGTGCTATAATGATTGCAGAAGGCTAAATCAGGGCTCCAAACTGCGACTAAAATGGTCGCAAATGCGACCAAAAATAATTGATTGCGACAATAATTTAAAATCTAGTCACTGGGGCTGGACGATATGTCTTAAATTATATCTCAATATTTTTCAGCCTATTGATGATATTTAATATACAGCCACAACATAACCACCTGTCTAATATTGTGTAGGTCCCCCTCGTGCTGCCAACCCACATCTCAGAATAGCATTCTGTGATGCTATTCTTCTCACCACAATTGTACAGAACGGTTATCTGATTTACCGTAGATTTTGTCAGTTCGAACCAGTCTGGCCATTCTCTGTTGACCTCTCTCATCAACAAGGTGTTTCCATCCGCAGAACTGCCTCTCACTGGATGTTTTATTATTTTTAGTAAATTCTAGAGACTGTTGTGCGTGAAAATCCCAGGAGATCAGCAGTTACAGAAATACTCAAACCAGCCCATCTAACACCAACAATAATGCCACGGTCCAAATCACTGAGATCACATTTTTTCCCCATTCTGATGGTTGATGTGAACATTAACTGAAGCTCCTGACCCGTATCTGCATGATTATATGCACTGCACTGCTGCCATACGATTGGCTGATAAGATAATCGCATGGATGATTGTTGGTGCCAAACGGGCTGGTTTGAGTATTTCTGTAACTGCTGATCTCCTGGGATTTTCATGCACAACAGTCTCTAGAATTTACACCGAATGGTGCCCAAAAAAAAAAAAAAAAAACATCCAATGAGGATGGAAATGCCTTGTTGATCAGAGAGGTCAACAGAGAATGGCCAGACTGGTTCGAACTGACAAAGTCTACGGTAACTCAGATAACCCCTCTGTACAATTGTGGTGAGAAGAATATAATCTCAGAATGCTATTTTGAGATGCAGGTTGGTGCTGTTTTGGCAGCACGAGGGGGGCCTACACAATATTAGGCAGGTGGTTTTAATGTTGTGGATGATCAGTGTATATCTTGATAATTATGTATTTTCTCTGAAATGGCTCAAAAGTGTTTTTTATTATTATTATTATTATTTTTATCAGAGGAACCATCATTTCATCCAAACAGCCATTGTAGCCAAGTAGATTCAATAATTAAAATATGTTAAATAAAAATCTCTTTAAAAATAATTAGTTTTTTATTAAATAGACACAAGGGAGGATGAAATCCAATCATTTTCAATTGTTCACTTTATATATTTCATATACAATTATACATAGTAGCTTAATAAAAAGCATTATTTACTTTCAAATACATTTTTGTGAATGAACAAGGTGTGTAAAGCTACTTCACTGATTATTTTTGAAATTCCAGTTTAACATTGCATAATACTAAATTATTACTGGGACATGTAAGGTGTATTATAATATAATGCTGAATTGTCATTATTATTCTGATTTATTAGATTTGCGTTATACAAAAGTGATTGCAAGAAAGTGAAGAAATTTTCAAGTGTGTTGTAAAGGTATGTCTATGTTTTATGGTTTTCTTCCTTTTTATTGTTTGTTTGACAAAAATTGTTAAGCACTTTGGATAACGTAAACGTTTAAAAAGTGCTATATAAATAAAGTTGAGTTGAGTTAAAGATGGATCGAAGTGAACATAAAGGTGAGTGTAGTTTTAGCCCATTATTCACTGGAACAAAATACGTTTTTGATTAGTCTTTTTTTGGCTTGTTTTCAAAAATATCTAAAACTCCTTTGAAACAACGTACATTTACTTTAGGAGCTATACTGCAGAAGAAAAAAAAATATCGGAGAATGTTGAATGCAATATTTAATCAGGGCTTGACATTATCGCATGTCCGGAACAAGTGGATTTTTAAAAGTGCAAGTGAAAGACAATTTTACTTGCCCGACCGGACAAACAGACTGATTAAAACGTCAATAACTAAAAATAACGGCTGTATTTGTGATAGCTTAGGCCTGTGTCACTTATTAGAAAGTTCATATTCTTATTCAGGTGTTGAAAAAAAATCCAGAGTTTGTAATTTTTTAATTTGCTAGTGATCTAGTAACAGCTGCGTCATGTTTGATTGACAGGTGGCGTGTGTGTGTGCGCTGAACATGCGCGTGTTCCGAAAATGCTTGCGCTAATGCGCACCTGAACGGTCAAATACATTTCAAAATTCTGCCAAAATGCCCGTCTTGGTGAGGTATTCATGTAAACACAGAGAGTGATGTCTAAAGTGAATGTAAACAGTGGAGAAAAAAGCTGATTTGTATTAAAATGTCGGACTTGTAAGTATAAATGTAAGCTAATAGACATGCTGCTTTCTAGTGTCATTATAATAATCAAACAACCAGAACAAAAAAACGAGAAAACACTCACTGCTCTCGACCGAGTAACTTTAGTAGCTTTAAAAAGTATTAATGTATTATAATCATACAGTAAAGACCAGTAGTAGTTTTATGTTGTATTTTCTTTCTGAATGTTTACATGAATACTTGATAGCCTACTGCTGTTAAAAACTTTTAAAGCTGTTAATTCAACAATATCGCAGTGATTTTAATAAGCCTTTTTATTTAGCCATTAAGTTTCATAAAGTGCATCAGTAGACTAAATTCGCTATCTTCGCTATCATCCTTTAGGGCTGTATAATTAATCAAAATAACATCAAAATGGAGAGATAACCATATGTGATTTATTTAACTGCCAAAGCCTGCAATTAAAGACCGATAAACATGGTCTGTGTATGCTTCATAATGATCTGGTGAGGTGCTGATCTGTGTGCACCCACGGGGACGGCGGGGCTCATGGGC